>NC_090751.1:77264400-77509400 GCF_036898095.1 Palaemon carinicauda
GTCCACCCTTAGGAGAAGAGTTCTGGGAAACGTCTACTAGCCATCGAAAGTACCTCGGTAAGTTATTCTCTCGCGGGCCAGAGGGAAGCAACTAGAGTCAACTTTTGTCCCAACGAGAGAGGCGAACTTCTGCAGTACCTTGTTGACAAACTAGAACGGAGGGAATGCATAAAGATCTAGATGAGACTAATCTAGTAGAAAGGCATCTAAAAGAAACCACTGCTGGGTCTGTTGAGAGCCTCCTTGGACATCGAGGTTGCGAAGAGATCTATGGTTGGATGGCCCCAGGTGACCCAAAGTCTCTTGCATACATCTCTGTGGGAGGGTCCCAATATGTTGGAATTATTGTCCCCTTCCTATTGAGACAAACTGCTAAGACATTCAAGTTGCCTTGGAAGAAATTTGTTACTAGTGAAAAGTCTAGACCTGTTGAACAGGAGAGGAGGTCACTAGCGAACTCGCACCATGTCAGAGAGTAGGTCCCTCCTTGCTAGGAGATGAACATCAAAGCAGGGAGTTGTCCGTGGTTGACCTCCATGACTTCGTCTTGAAGGAGAGACCTGAAGCTTTTCCAGGTCAGGACTTACTGCCAGAAGCTTCTTGCAGTTAAAATGCATTGTCCTTTGACGCGAGTTCCATAATCCCGAGCATTCCCTACCGCCTAAGGTCGCACCCCAGCCTACGTCCGATGCGTCTGAGAAGAGAACGTGGTTGGGAGTCTGAACAGTCAGGGGAAGACCCCTATAAAAGGTTGATAAAGTTCTTTCCTCAGGTTAGACCAGACTTATCTTCCGGAAACCGGGATCGAGACCGCTTCTAGCGTCTTGTCCTTTTCCAGTGAAGAGCTAGATGAAACCGAAGAGGACGGAGGTGTAGTCTTCCAAGTGACACCAAATGCACCACGGATGACAGTGTCCTAACCAGACTCATCCACAGCCTGACAGGGCTGTATTCCTTCTTCAGCATCTTCTGGATGGATAGCAGGGCTGGGGATTGATCTTCTTGTTCAGCCATGTCCTCATCAGAGGGTTCCTCATCCGAAACTGATGAGGAAACGGCAACGGAGTGGGCAACGTCTGACTCGCTGAATCCGGTCGCACTGGTGGATGCGTGACGGAGCCGGACACAAGATCATGGTACTGCTGCACAGTCTGTGAACTGTCAACCATGGGGAAGCGAGGAAGAACAGCGACAACCCGAAACTGTCTAGACTGTCTGGGTAGTACAGACAACCCCTTATCGGGTTGCTGAGGTTGCCGCACTGCGTCACAACAAGACACCTCTGCTGGTTGTTGAACGTCTTCCCAGTGACACACTGAACGTCCACAACCACCTCCGAGAGTAGCATAACATCAACGTGCGACTGTCAACCCACACTGGGTCGCACCGGTGGAGGAACATGTTATTTTTATTAGTAAAATAAATTTTTGAATATACTTACCCGATAATCATGTAGCTGTCAACTCCGTTGCCCGACAGAATTCTATGGAGGGATATGCCAGCTATCACAATACTAGAAGGGGGTGTACTTACCAGCGCCACCTGTGGCCAGGTACTCAAGTACTTCTTGTTGACACCTCCTCAATTATTCCTCGGTCCACTGGTTCTCTATGGGGAGGAAGGGAGGGTCGATTAAATCATGATTATCGGGTAAGTATATTCAAAAATTTATTTTTACTAATAAAAATAACATTTTTCAATATTAAACTTACCCGATAATCATGTAGCTGATTCACACCCAGGGGGGTGGGTGAAAAACCAGTGTACAAGACTAAAGGATAGCTAAGTATCCCGTATTTCATATAATCAGTTATCCACAATAACAATGAAATAATAAGTACCTGGTAAGGAAGTCGACTTGAACCGTTACTCTGCCTTTTAATAAGATCGTCTTCCTTACTGAGCGCAGCGTTCCTCTTGGGGAGCTGAAACAACTCAAAGGTGCTAAAGTATACAGGGCTGCAACCCATACTAAAGGACCTCATCACAACCTTTAACCTCGGCGCTTCTCAAGAAAGAATTGACCACCCGCCAAATCAACAAGGATGTGGAAGGCTTCTTAGCCGACCGTACAACCCATAAAAAGTATTCAAGAGAAAGGTTAAAAGGTTATGGAATTATGGGAATGTAGTGGCTGAGCCCTCGCCTACTACTGCATTCGTTGCCACGAATGGTCCCAGGGTGTAGCAGTACTCGTAAAGAGACTGGACATCTTTGAGATAGAATGATGCGAACACTGACTTGCTTCTCCAATAGGTTGCATCCATAACACTCTGCAGAGAATGGTTCTGTCTGAAGGCCACTGAAGTAGCCACAGCTCCCACTTCATGTGTCCTTACCTTCAGCAAAGCAAGGTCTTCTTCCTTCAGATGAGAATGTGTTTCTCTAATCAGAAGCCTGAATAGTAAGAAACTGAGTTCTTAGAACTTGGAAAAGAAGGTTTCTTGATAGCACACTATAAGGCTTCTGATTGTCCTTGTAAAGGTTAAGACCTTTTTAGATAGTACCTAAAAGCTCTAACTGGGCAAAGTACTCTCTTCAGATCATTCCCCACCAAGTTGGACAGGCTTGGGATCTCGAACGACTTAGGCCAAGGACGTGAAGGAAGCTCGTTTAGCAAAAACCGAGCTGCAAGGAACATGTAGCCGTTTCAGATGTGAAAACAATGATCCTGCTGAAGGAGTGGATCTCACTTACTCTTTTAGCTGTTGTCAAGCACACGAGGAAAAGAGTTTTTAATGTGAGGTCCTAAAAAGAGGCTGATTGGAGAGGTTCAAATCTTGATGACATAAGGAACCTTAGGACCACGTCTAGATTCCAGCCTGGAGTGGACAACCGACGTTCCTTTGAGGTCTCAAAAGACCTAGGGAGGTCCTGTAGATCTTTGTTGGTGGAAAGATCCAAGCCTCTGTGGCGGAAAAACCGCTGCCAACATACTTCTGTAACCCTTGATCGTAGGAGCTGAAAGGGATCTTACTTTCCTTAGATATAACAGGAAGTCAGCAATCTGGGTTACAGTGGTACTGGTTGAGGAAACTGCATTGGTCTTGTACCAGCTACGGAAGACTTCCCCTTGAGACTGATAGATTCTGAGAGTGGATGTTCTCCTTGCTTTGGCAATCGCTCTGGCTGCCTCCTTCGAAAAGCCCCTAGCTCTTGAGAGTCTTTCGAAAGTCTGAAGGCAGTCAGACGAAGAGCGTGGAGGATTGGGTGTACCTTCTTTATGTGAGGTAGACTTAGAAGGTTCACTCCTAGAGGAAGAGTCCTGGGAATGTCGACCAGCCATTGCAGTACCTCTAAGAACCATTCTCTCGCGGACCAGAGCGGAGCCAACCAACGTCAGCCGTGTCCCTTTGTGAGAGGAGAACTTCTGAAGTACCCTGTTGACAATCTTGAACGGCGGGAATGCATACAGGTCGAGATGGAACCATTCCAGCAGAAAAGCATCCACGTGAACTGCTGCTGGGTCTGGAATCGGAGAACAATACAACAGGAGTCTCTAGGTTATCGAGGTAGTGAACAGATCTATGGTTGGCTGACCCCACAGGGCCCAAAGTCTGTTGCAAACATTCTAGAGAAGGGTCCACTCTGTGGGGATGACCTGACCCTTCCGTCTGAGGTGATCTGCCATGACATTCATACCGCCCTGAATGAACCTCGTTACCAGTTAGCTTTCGATCTTTAGACCAGATGAGTAGGTCCCTTGCGATCTAGAACAACTTCCACGAAAGAGTCCCTCCCTGCTTGAAGGTGTAAGCCAGGGCTGTGGTGTTGTCAGAGTCCACCTCCACCACTTTGTTAAGCTGGAGGGACTTGAAGTTTATCAAGGCCAGAATAACCGCCAACAACTCCTTGCAATTGATGTGAAGTGTCCTTTGCTCCTGATTCCATGTTCCCGAGCATTCTTGTCCGTCCAAAGTCGCACCCCAGCCCGTGTCTGATGCGTCCGAGAGGAGACGGCGGTCGTGTTTCTGAACAGCCAAAGGTAGACTTCCTTGAGAAGAAAGCTGTTCTTACACCACGCGAGAGAAGACCTCCTCTCTTCGGAAACAGGAACTGAGACCGTCTCTAGCGTCATGTCCTTTATCCAGTGAGCAGCTAGATGATACTGAAGGGGGGGGAGGTGGAGTCTCCCTAACACGATGAACAGGGCCAGCGATGAAAGTGTCCCTGTTAGACTCATCCACTACCTGACTGAGCATCGGTTCCTTCTCAGCATGCTCTGGATGCATTCTAGGGCTTGGAAGATCCTTGGGGCCGACGGAAAAGTCCGAAAAGCTCGACTCTGAAGATCCATACCCAAGGAGACAATGGTCTGGGATGGAACGAGCTGAGACTCCTCAAAATTGACCAGGAGGCCCAGTTCCTTGGTCAGATCCATAGTCCATTTGAAAATCTCCAGACAGCGACGACTTGTGGGAGCTCTTAAAAGCCAGTCGTCTGACGGAGCCGGACACAAGATCATGGTACTGCTGCACAGTCTGTGAACTGTCAATCATGGGCAAGCGAGGAAGTACAGTGACAACCCGAATCTGTCTAGACTGTCTGGGTCGTACAGACAACTCCTTATCGGGTTGCTGAGGTTGCCGCACTGCGTCACAACAAGTCACTTCTGTTGGTTGTTGAACGTCTTCCCCGTGACACATTGACTCCGTAAACAAAAAATCCTCTAACAAGGACTAAGCTTGGACTGCATGTCTTGCAACACAGCTCAAGGTCTATGGGAGCAGGTGTGGTAACAGACGGGATTAGCGACTGAAGTGGAACCATTACCTTCCCTGGAAGCATGTTACGCTTAAATAAAAGTCCATAGGAGGCTATGCAGCTAAAGGCTCCCTCCAAATGACAGAGTCCTCAAGGGAATATCAGAAGGAGGGAGAAAAGAACTTTCTCATCTACAGGGACCATATCCTAGAAAAGCTAAGTTCTCTCAGTGAGGGTTCACTGGTGCAAAAGCAGCAGACTAGAAGGCAACGTTATGAAACTGCTTGACAGTCTAGTGAGTTGGCAACAACCAAAGATGTGTGACTGAGAAGCATGCAGTAAGGTATGCAGAGCATGTTGTATGCAGAGTATGCTGTATGCAGAGCATGCTGAATGTAGAGCATGTTGTATGCAGAGCATGCTGAATGCAGAGCATGCTGTATGCAGAGCATGTTGTATGCAGAGCATGCTGAATGCAGAGCATGCTGTATGCAGAGCATGTTGTATGCAGAGCATGCTGTATGCAGAGCATGCTGTATGTAGAGCATGTTGTATGCAGAGCATGCTGAATGTAGAGCATGCTGTATGCAGAGCATGTAGTATGCAGAGCATGCTGTAAGCAGAGCATGCTGTATGTAGAGCATGCTGTAAGGTAAGCAGAGCGTGTGCATGGCGTTTAACATTTCTCAGAAATTCCATGACCAGTGCTAGAGTGCTTTATGCATGCTTGCATGGGGTTTAAATATCAACTTAATATTTACCTTACATTCATAACTCATGATTCATATTTTTTGCCATATTCTGCGATATTGTTAAAAATATATTGCAAGGAATACAAATATATTTTTATAAGTAATACAAATAACCTCCATTATCATAAGGTTTGAAAATGGAGGTAAGGTATGCTGAACAGCAGAGTCAGAACGAGCTGGAACAACAATAGTTGTGGTTTCCTCTTCAAGACTCTGTTGAGGGAACACCTGAGGCTCAGTCTGCAAAGGCTGATCAAAGGAAGTAGCAGAAGGTAGGCGCATGGGTGGAGGAGGCTGACTCCTGGCATGAGTGGCTGAACCCAAGGGTTGCGCTTGCTGAGCGGTTGGCGGAAGCGGAGTAGCAAGTTCCTGTTCCTGTGGTGTGAGCGGAGCGCGATGAGGTAGAGGCTGCGCAGAACAAGGTAAATGTCTCGCAAGCTGAGGCTCCTGAGGCGCAAGGCTAAGGTGTAGTGGTGCTTGCCTTGTGGAGGGTTGAGCTCGCTGCAGCGAGAGCTGAGGAGACTGACTCAAGGACGGGAGAGGTTGTTGTACCTCAACCGAGTGTTGCATCACTGGTGGAGCAGCAAGTGGAGGCGGAGGAAGAGAGGTATAATCCTCCTGATCCCATTGTAAAGGTTGCCTTAAAGAAGGCGGAGGCTGAGCACCACTGGGAACAGCCAACTCAGAACGTGGCTCAACATCGTACGCCTGGCAGGTGGTACTGCGATCAGGCGGAGCGAGCGCAGGCGGAGCGAGCGCAGGCGGAGGAAGTGTAGGCGGAGGCGGAGGCGCAACACTCTCAGCCCGACACTCACGCATCAAGACCGAAAGTTGTGACTGCATGGACTGCAGTAGAGTCAACTTGGGGTCGGCAGACACTAAGGTCTGCTGAGGTAAAGCCTTAACAGCAGAGATCTGTTGCGGCAGAACCTTACTCCTCTAGGCGGAGTGCATTCAACTGATGACTGAGGAGAGTCAGAGCTAACCCAATGACTGCATCCGGGTAGTTGAACTCTAACTTCGTACGTCTGGCATAGGTCTGGACTTTATGTTTAAGAGGTCTTGAGACCTGAGACCAGCGTTTTCTCCCCTAAATTTCTTCTGCAGACGAGCAAAATAAGGGCTCAATCGTCTGCGGGTGGGAGTGACGGTCTCGGTAAGACACGCCCACAACCACCGAGGATACTTCTGTGCGCCGATCAAGGCCTGCTGAACCCTTTTGTCCTTCGACATTGCTTCTCCCCTGGGCTTGGGAGCTTGCAAGAGGTCCCGGATTGGGAGAACGACTGGCGCGCACAGAAGTACCCTCACGCACAACACTGACACTTTGCGCTAATCACTTATCACTTTGATTTTCTGTTTGCACTTATTTCACTGAACTCGAAACTTTAAGTGGTTTGTACCTGAAACACGCAATTCTATCCTTTCTCAAAAGTTAGTAATTGCGAAAACAGAATTACAATGTAACAGAAAAATCTAATGAAAGATAAATAATTCAGTGGCTGGAAAGAGACTAAACACTAGATCACTCTAGAAACGTTTACTTTCTTCCCCTAAAGAGACTAGGGAGAAGAGCAAAAACGATAACCACGTTACTCGTACGCCTGGCAGGCTTGAATGAAACGTTTAACCTCCTCTTTCTCCCTCCGTCTCTATCTCTCTCTCTCTCTCTCTCTCTCTCTCTCTCTCTCTCTCTCTCTTGACTTAGAACCTGAGAGAAGAGCCCAATCATATATATTGTTAAAACATATTATTGTTAAAGGAAAAAACTGAAATATTTCCCAAAATGAAAAGTTCCTTTATTAGGATTAAAACCATTAAGTCAAGAAAGAATGATCAAAACGCTAGACACGGTTACTCTTACTGCAATGTGAAACCGTGAAAATTCTTTCTCTATCGTAACGATAGAGTGCAAGTTGAACGTTCTGAACGTCAACAACTGCAGAGACAAAACAAAACGTTAGTTCAACTTTGAAAACAGTACTAGACTATCAAAGAAATTCTTTCAAAGACATTAAAATAGCATAATATGTTAACAGGTAAAACCGAAATGACGGGCTCAATGTTAATTAACTTCGGTACCAAGAAAAGACCGCCTACTATTAGGAAGGTCGAATATAAACAAATATAAAAATTAATTTTAATAAGTTTATAAAAAAGGAAGTTAATCGAAGAGGCCTATAAGAGGCGGAGAGATATAAAATAAATCTATAACTTTTGTTAAGCAAAATTAAGAAAGAGAGTCTATACTCTCTTAGACACCAACACTTCCGTCTAAGGGAAGGGTCGGCCATTTAAAGGTGAAAGAGAGTTCATACTCTCTTCGTCACCATAATTAATCAAATTAATTCCAAAAGCTAACTAAGCTAATATAGAAGTTTCCAGTAAAGCGACAGCCGAAATCAAAGAGAAATACTTCACCAAAGTCGTGAAAATACTCCAAGAACATAAGCGTATCCCAGAACGTCTTGCCGGAAGCACGACAGAGGAATAATTGAGGAGGTGTCAACAAGAAGTACTTGAGTACCTGGCCACAGGTGGCGCTGGTAAGTACACCCCCTTCTAGTATTGTGATAGCTGGCGTATCCCTCCATAGAATTCTGTCGGGCAACGGAGTTGACAGCTACATGATTATCGGGTAAGTTTAATATTGAAAACATCTCAACTGGCGGACGTGAGTAAGATACCTCAGCGTCCGTAAAAAAAATCCTCTATCAAGGACTAAGCTTGGACTGCATGTCTTGCAACCAAGCCCAAGGTCTATGGGAGCAGGTGTGGCAACAGACGGGGTTAGCGACTGAAGCGGAACCATTTACCCTCCCTGGAAGCATGTTATGCTTAAATAAAATTCCATAGGAGGCTAAGCAGCTTAAGGCTCCTCTCCAAATGACAGAGTCCTCAAGGGAATATCAGAAGGAGGGAGAACAGCACTTTCTCATCTACAGGAACCATATCCGAGAAAAGCTAAGTTCTCTCAGTGAGGGTTTCACTGGTGCAAAAGCAGCAGACCAGAAGGCAACGTTATGAAACTGCTTGACAGTCTGTGAACTGTCAAAAACTGAACTGTCAACCACAACAGGAGCGTGAGGACATACAGCACTGGTGTATAAGTAGCAGACCAGAAGGCAATGTCATGTAACTGCATGACAGTTTGTGAGTTGGCAACAACCAAAGTTGTGTGGGGAAGCCTCAACTCCTGCCTGACTAGTTTGCTGCTGGCGAGTGGCGGTAACCACAGTGTGTTGCGGAGGCTGACACACCGTGTCAAAACACGGCAGCTTGTGGTAGCTCCCGCACGGCAACGGAGTGCTCTGTGTGTGGGAGTCATCATACATCTGGCAGGGTTGACTGTGCATGGGTGGAGGAGCTCTCACAACAAGAGTGTGAGAGCAGGAAGCCAAGCCGGGCGCACAACCGTGGGAGGTGTAGGCCCACGGGTGCATCGTCAACCTTCTCTGCAGTCGGAGTGTGGGAGCTGGCAACAACAAAAGCAGAGTGCTGGTGCGTGGGAGGGGCTGCGGTGGGTTGAGGAGCATGCGGTATGGTATGCAGAGCATGCTGTAAGGTATGCAGAGCATGCCGTAAGGTATGCAGAGCATGCCGTAAGGTATGCAGAGCATGCTGTAAGGTATGCAGAGCATGCCGTAAGGCATGCAGAGCATGCTGTAAGGTATGCAGAGCATGCTGTAAGGTATGCAGAGCATGCTGTAAGGTATGCAGAGCATGCTGCATGGGCTGCGGAGAATGCCGCATAGTGCTGGAACCCGGCAGCTCTACAGAACCTTCCCACTGCTGATGCGGTAGCTCACGCATGTTAGCAGATGGAGCAGCAAGAATATGCGTCTGGCAGGGTGGACTGCGCATCGGTGGTGGAGCTCTCACAGGTGGAGGGTGGGAGCAGGCAGCCGCAGTATCTGCTGAGCGCACAACCTCGGCGGGTTGTAGGTTAACAGGCTGCATTGTCAACCTTCCAGCATGATACTCCTGCATGAAGGAGCAAGCTGAGACTGTATAGTCTGCAGCATGGACCACTAGGGTCTATGAAAGACAACAACAAACGGAGCTACTGTCCGTTGTGACTGAGGGTCTAAAACAGCTGGTGCGGCAACAGACGGAGTTACTGCCTGTTGCGGTACCACCTAGCCTCTCTTAGGAGGTGTGCAGTTGTCGTACTGCAGCGAGTCTGAACTGACCCAGTGGCTACACCTAGGCCGTTGGACTTGCGCGAAAGGGACCGACTTGTACTTAAAAGCTGCAAGATTTGGTCCATGGTTTCTGCGAGAAACCTCTTCCGCAGACGAGGAAAAAATGGGCTCTCTCGTCTTTGTGTGGGTGGGGTGATCACGTCGGCAACGTGTGTAGATACACCCGAAACCACGGAGGGAAACGTCTGTTCGTCGATCAAGGCCTGAGGAACCCATAAGTCCTTCGACATTACTTCTCCCCTGGGCTTGGGAGCTTGTAAGAGGTATCGTACTAGGTGAACAACTGGCACGAACAGACGAACCCTCGAACGCAACACTGTAACACTTTGCGCATATCACTTTATCACTTTGATTTTCTGTTTGCACTTATTTCACTGAACTCGAAACTTTAAGTGGTTTGTACCTGAAACACGCAATCCTATCCTTCATTAAAAGGTAGTAATTGCGAAAACAGTATTACAATGTAACAGAAAAACATAATGAAAGATAAAGAATTCAGTGGCTGGAAAAGAGACTAAACACTAGATCAAATAAACTACGTTTAAAATCTCTCACCGCATAAAGCCTGGGAACAAGAATAAAACTCTAGAAACATTTTACCTTCTTCCCCTATATCGACTAGGGAGAAGAGCAAAAAACGAGAACAACGTTACCCGCTTGAACGAAACGTTTATCCTCCTCTCTCTCCCTCCGTCTCTATCTCTCTCTCTCTCTCTCTTGACTTAGAACCTCAGAGATTAGCCCAATTATATATATCGTTAAAATATATTATTTGTTAAAGGAAAAAAACTGAAAGGTTTCCCAAATAAAAAGTTCCTTTATTAGAATTAAAACCATTTAAGCTAAGAAAGAATGAACGAAACGCTAGAATCGGTTTACTCTTACTGCAACGTGAAACCGTGAAATACTCTCTCTCTATCGTAACGATAGAGCGCAAGTTGAACGTTCTGAACGTCAACAACTGCGGAGACTAAACAAAACGTTAGTTCAACTTTGAAAACAGTACGAGACTATCAAAGAAATTCTTTCAAAAACATTAAAATTAAAATAGCATAAATTCTTAACAGGAAAAACGATATGACGAGCTCAATGTTAATTAACTTCGGTTCCAAGTAAGGACCGCCTACTATTAGGAAAGGTCGCATATAAACAAACATAAAAAATAATTTTTATAAGTTTATAATAAAAGGAAAGTTAATCGAAGAGGCCTATAAATGGCGGAGAGATATAAAATAAAAAGTGAAAGAGAGTCTATACTCTCTTCGACACCAACACTTCCGTCTAAGGGAAGGGTCGGCCATTTAAAAGTGAAAGAGAGTCCATACTCTCTTCGTCACCATAATTAAATCAAATTAATTCCAAAAGCTTGCTAAGCTAATGATAAAGCTTCCTGAATAGCGAAGGCTAAACTCTAGAGCAAATACATCACCAAATCGTGAACAATAACTCCAGAATCAACAGCGTATCCAAGTAGGTCTAGCCGGAGGCACGACAGAGGAAAAATTGAGTTCTTGTTGACAAGAAGTACTTGAGTACCTGCTCACAGATGGCGCTGTTATGTACACCCCCACCTGTATAGCGATCGCTGGCGTATCCCGACCGTAGATTTCTGTCGGGCAACAGAGTTGACAGCTACATGATCATCGGGTAAGATTAATATTGAAAAAATACAGTTCCAACAAAGTTATAAAAAACAACACGAACTGTTTTAAAACACTAATAATAAGAAAAGTTTGATGCAAGCAAGTGTGTGCACATGTGCATGAACACGTCCGCCAGGCGCCAGCGACTCAGTGGGTTGAGGGGAGCAGCAACTCTGCCTCAGGCAGTCACCCAGTGACGATGAATGAGACCGTATGCGGTCTCGCATGCTCCGACAGAGTCCCAACAGACTATTTGCTTGCTTCTTGAAATAGCACGGCAAAAACACTGGGACGTAAAAAAGAGAGCACTATAAAAGCACAATGCACTGCACAACACTTCACTGTTAACTTGCAGTACTACTACACTGCACATGAAATATAAATAAAACGAATTACAGCGAATTCACATTAAAACTGAGAGTCCAATAATGGCGGCGGCCGGTTCCCGTTGTCCAAGTCTTAAAGAAAGTTCTCATAATACGACACTGTAAGTTCACTGTGCCATGTACGTGTTGATAACTTCCTTAACCTTAATTGGTGGGGCAAGGATACAACTTAAAAAGTAGGTTCTCAATGTCTATTAGAGTAAATACACAAGATACATGAGACACGAGGAAAGATAACTTATCAGCTAAGGGGACGAAGACGAACAGACTGCATCATGGCAACACAACAGATAAGTGTTGCCAATGCTGACTCAATGTTGCCATATCATATCAATGACATTACAGGAATTAATCTAATGATATGCAACATCTGAAATAATGGTTGAAAGTACATAATACAGTTCATAATACAGTATGTACAATAATGGTAATCACGATAATGCAGTAAATGATACATACAATAATAATAATCATGACAATACTGGTACATGTGAAATGTGTCTTTTCATGTACCTACAATATATATATGTATATACATATATACTTTGCGGTTCGACCATCGCGGATTCACGACTTCGCGGACTTTTTTTCATTAAATACGGCATCCGATTTCATCAGGAAACCACTATTTTTGGGGGAAACAATTTTATTCTAGAAAATTGCTACTCTTGAAATAGTTAATTGCAAATTAAGAAAGCGTGTACTTTTGTTTTTAAATTTCGGGTGTGTTTTAAAAATCGAGTATTGTTGACTTCTTTTTGTTTTACTTTTGGCTGTGATCAGATCAGCTGACGTCTAGCTGCCGGTCTCAAGAATATGCGCGTACGATGTATTGTTTATACCATTTCTTAACTTATTCAAACCATCTATACAGTTGATATTACATAAGCAACTCTCTCTCTCTCTCTCTCTCTCTCTCTCTCTCTCTCTCTCTCTCTCTCTCTCTCTCTCTCTCTCTCTCTCTCTCTCTCTCTCCGTAAGAAATAAAACCTTAGTTCACATATGGCAACTTGAGTTTAAGAATGAAATTAACATGAATATTGTTAGTTGTGGCAATCAATTCCTCGCTTCAGGAGGTACAGGAAACAAAAACACGGCATTCGATTAAAACAGCTGATCTCTCTCTCTCTCTCTCTCTCTCTCTCTCTCTCTCTCTCTCTCTCTCTCTCTCTCTCTCTCTCTCTCTCTCTCTCGTGTTATGCAATAATTACAAATAGATGAAGAAACCAAAAATCGGTTTTCTTAAAGTGTCAATTAAATACAAAACGAAAAAATTATACCGTGTATACATCCATTTCAATCATAGCTTAAAATACGGTATCCGATTTTGTCAGCAAACTACTATTTTTTTTAGGAAACACCATTCTATTCCAGAAAACTTTTACTCTTTAAATAGTCAATTGCGCTATAATAAAACATGTACTTATATTTTTTAATTTCGGGTGTGTTTTAAAAATCGAGTATTTTTTACTTCTTTTCGTTTTACTTTTGGCTGTGATCACATCAGCTGATGTCTAGCTTCCGCTCTCAAGAATATGCGCGGTACGGATACATTAACAAAGAATTGTTTACTGTACACCATTTCTTAACTTATTAAAACCATCTATACGGTTAATATTACATAAGCACCAATGTGTTATAACCTATCATATTTATTATATAGTACATTTAAAACCATTCTCTCTCTCTCTCTCTCTCTCTCTCTCTCTCTCTCTCTCTCTCTCTCTCTCTCTCTCTCTCTCTCTCTCTCTCTGTCACATCGAACGTAATAGCGGTAACTTAATTTTTCGATGACTTTAAAAATGGCCTAGTACTTTCTTCTTCTTTTACCCTTTTTGCATATGGTGAAGTGGGTACAAGTTGACTTATAATTGAAGTTAGGAAAAGTATCTTGGATATGGAAAGAACAATTATCCTTCGTGATAGTTTAAAATTATCGTAAATTATCATTCTGTCATTAGTAGCAGTTTGCTATTGTGGATTAAACGCATAAGGAAAAAAAAAAGGTTTCCAGCTTTGCTACGAATTTAGTAATTTATATGGATACGATAAGTAAAATATTTGTAATAACATAATGTTTACTAAATGTTTGCTATATCATTAGTTATCACTTTGAGTATGTGTGTTTAATGCGTTCGTTTGTTTATTATGATCGAAGATGGAGCGTAAACAAATGGAAGGTTTCCGTTTCAGGCGGCGTCATAAAGAAAAACATTATATAAATGGCATTCATTTCATTTATTTGGAAGTTCTAAGAAAAATTAAGTAGAACATTGGTAATAACAAAGTCAACATATAATCAATACTTGGTAAGATTGCTGTCGATGCAAAAACTAACCTATACACAGATGTGTAAATGCGTCTGTTTCTTCGTTATGATCAGAGATAAACGTAAACAAAACATTGGTTGTCATTTTTTAACGTGCTTTTTGGCGTGTTTAGGAAACGCATGATATAAAATCGCCTTTAATATTTGTGCCTGTTTTAGTTTTAGGTACTGTAGTACATGCATTAAGTGTTCTGTACATTAAAGGGTAGTTTGTTAACAGAACTACGTAAAGGGAAGGTTTTAAAACCCTGAATATACATGTTAAATAAATAAGTAAATATGGTGTCCCTACTTCGCGGATTTTCAGCTATCGCGGCCGGGTTTGGAACCTATCTACCGCGATAAACGAGGGTTCACTGTACAACCGAAAGTAGGCGGCATACCTGCCGCTGCCTTTCTCCCTTTTAGACTATAAGACATGCCTTATAGCTAACAATGTCGCCGACAGGGGAATTCTTATTCCTCTGCCGACCACGATGGCATCGGCACAGGAAGCCATGCTTCCTTGGTTTACAGCTAATAGTAGACGGCATGCCTGCCACCGCCTTTCTCCCCTGCAAACTATAAGACCCTTTTCCCTCCCCCCTCTGTCCTTTAGTGTCGGCCTAGCTGTCACAACATTCTTTTGGCCAGTATTCTACAATCATCCCGGCTTGCTGGGTTGACTAAGTTGCCAGCTGGGATCCTACCAGCGGCGGTTAGGTTGCCGCCTCGGCCAACTCCCCCATATGTCCTTCCTTCACCGAAGCGAATGCCCCGGAGGGAAAGACTGAGCCGGCCCTGACGGCTGCCGGTGGGAAACCCATTATAATGTTGAGAATTCTTCAGTCCTCTCTTGGACTGCCATCCACAGACCTCAAAATTGCCAGTACAGCCAGCAGCAAAAGTTGTGGCTGGATGGAAGCTAGAATCAGATGCATTCCTCCCCTTCTATTAGAACTCTCATTCTGGTAAGGAGACAGTAGGCGGCAGTAGCCCTCCTACACTTCCATTTATTGTGCTAAACCATAATAATAGGAAATCCTCCTTTCCATTCTTTCACTCTCTCTATTGGCGGCACTAGCCTAACCCCGGTAGTATACCGGTAAAACTACAGTATACAACAATACAGTAGCCAGTATAACTACAGTATATAACAATACAGTAGTTAGAAAACTATAGTATATAACAATACAGTAGTTGGTAAAATCACAAATTTTTTAGTAATTTGTATTTTTCCCAAAATACTTACCGAGAACTACTTTCTTAGGACGTAACTGGAATCTCCTCTCAACCGACCAGAGTTTTGTGTAGTTTACCCTACTTCCGTTTTCTGTGAGGACTATCCCAGGCGGAAGGATACGTGCCCTGAGGCTAGTCCCGAGCCAGGTCGCGTGTTAGCTTGGGTCTTGACCCTCTGTAAGTTCTTGGATGTTAAAAATTAACTAAGGGTCAGAAAGGCACTCGGGGAAGGAAGGGAGGGCCATTACCGGAAAGTAGTTCTCAGTAAGTATGTTAGGAAAAATACAAATTACTAAAAAATTTGTGATTTGTTCCAACACAGACTTACCTCGAACTACTTTCTTAGGAGACTTACACTTTAGGAGGTGGGAGTGTCTACCTGACCTAGACCCAACTAAGCAGAACGGCTGTGAACCTAGATAGGAGACTAGGTTCCAAAGGTTGATGGAAAACGAACCGAAGGAAAACTACACAAAGAGCTCACACTGGTGTCTAAGTACTCACCCTTAAAAAATTTCTTGCTGTTGTGTCCAGTGACGAAACTGTGAATCCATGTCTTGTGCAGTCTCTACTTGGTCAAATCTCCGGGGAAAGAAGAGAAAAGAGAAGACAAGGGGAAAAGGGAAAACTAACCTTTGTCTTTTTGGTCTTGATAACCGCGATTATACCTGGGGCTTTGGCCGTTAAATCGCTTGGAGCGCGGAGATGACTGTCCCTATAGAGAACCCGTCTAGAGACTTCCTCGAACATTTCTTGAGGTAGTGGGTTGTGAACGTAGATTGGTTCGACCAGGTGCCTGCCCTGAGGATCTGCGCTAATGCCATGTTTTTCTCAAAGGCAAGAGAGGTACTTATACCTCTAATGTCATGTGGTCTGGGCTTACCTGGTAGGGGAAGAACGGCACTACTATAGGCCTTGATGATCACCTGTCGAAGCCAGAAGGAGATGGTATTCTTAGAGACCGGCTTTCTCACCGTGGCCGTGGAGACGAAGAGGTTCTTGATACCAGGCCGGAGACTGGCAGTCCTCTCCAGATATTTCCTTACGGCCCTGACTGGACACAACTTCAAATCTTCCGGATTGCCTGACCGAGGAATTGCTGGAACAGTGAACCCTTCGAATTTCGGATCCCAGACAGCTGGATTTTGTGTTTTTGCCACAAACGTAGGAACGAACTTGAAGGAGACCTCTCGCCAACCTCTTGTGTGCGAGACTTCGTAGGACAAACCATGGATCTCGCCCACTCTCTTAGCTGAAGCCAAAGCCAACAGGAAGATAGTCTTGAGCGTGAGATTTCTATCTACTATGTCCTTCAAAGGTTCAAATGGTGGCTCACTCAGCATTTTCAGAACTCTAGCTATATCCCATTGCGGCACCCTGGAGGTATGGGGAGGACAGGTTTGCTCAAAGCTCCTGATGAGCATAGAGATGTGCCTAGAGGAACCCAGATCAATGCCTTTCAGGAGGAAAACTTGGCCTAACGCTGCACGGACTCCCTTGATGGCTGGAATTGACATGCCCACCACGTCCCTGAGATGTACTTTACGAGGAAATCCGCAATGTCCGGAATCGAGGCTCCTAAGGGCTTGATGTTTCTGGAGGAGCACCATTTCGTGAAAGTGGCCCAATTTGCCTGGTACACCGCTGCCGATGAGTGCCTCGGATAACGAGACATTCTTTCAGCTGTTCCTGCCGAATAACCTTCTTTCCTCAGGAGCCGCTGGATAACCTCCACGCGTGACGGCGCAGAGGTCGTGGATTGTCGTGGAACCTTTGGAAGTGTGGTTGCCTCAGGAGATCTGGTCTGTCTGGCAGAGACCACGGGGGAAGGCACGCTAGCTCTTTTAGATCCGCGAACCATTCCCTCTCCGGCCACCAAGGTGCTACCAAAGTCATCCGTAGATTGAGAGCCGTATACGTCGAGATTGTCCCACCTGTGTTGAAAGGCGTCTTCCAATGCCGCCTTTGGGTCTGGGACAGGAGAACAGAATACGGGGAGTTGTGCGTTCAGTCTGGTCACGAAGAGGTCCATCACCGGTGAACCCCACTTTTGGATGACAAGTCTTGCTACCTCTGGATGAAGGGACCATTCTGTCCCTACCACCTGGCCCATTCTGCTGAGTCCGTCGGCTAGGACATTCCTCTTTCCCGGAATGAATCTTGCTGTTATTACGACTTGTTCCGACTCGGCCCAATCCAGAATCTCCAACGTAAGATCACACAACTCCTTTGATTTTAGACCGCCTTGCTTCTTTATGTAGGCTACCACTGTGGCGTTGTCGCACATTAACGCCACTGTGTTTCCCCTTAGAAGACCGACGAACTGAAGGCACGCTTTCTGAACGGCCTTCATCTCCAGGACGTTGATATGCTGCGTCTTTTCCACCTCCGTCCAAGAGCCCCTTGCTGACTTCCCGAGAAGGTGAGCTCCCCATCCTTCCTTGGAGGCATCCGTGAAGAAGAGCATCTCCGGTGGCTCCGCTGCAAAGGGCATCCCCTTGAGGGTGTTTGCTCGGTCCCTCCACCACTCCAAGGATTGCCTCGTCCCTGGAAGAACAGGAATTATTTCGTAGGGCGAGCCTACCTGGTTCCAGAGTCCCTTCAGGTTCCATTGGATGGCCCTGAGTTCATCCTCCCTTGGGGAACCAGCTTCTCCAATGAAACTAGATGGCCTGTCAATCTCTGCCAATCCTTCGCTCTCCTGGGCTGGCCTGATAGGAAGGGACGGAGGATCTGGTCCAGGTTGTTCAGCCTTTCCCCTGATGGGAAGACTCTCACTAGTCGGGAGTCTAGAACCATCCCCAAGTACGTCATCCTGGTGGAGGGAGACAGGTGCGACTTCTCCAGGTTGATGGTGATACCCAGAACCTTGCAGAATTGCAGTAGCTTCGCGCCTTGTTCCTTCAAAACTGCCTCTGAGGAAGAAAGGAGTAACCAGTCTTCCAGGTAGCGAATCAGACGAATTCCCCGTACATGAGCCCATACGGAGACAGTCATGAAGATTCTCATCAAAATTTGGGGCGCTGTCGACAGGCCGAAGCAGAGTCTTGAATTGCAAGACCTGGGTATCCCACTTCACCCGAAGGTACTTTCTGCTGGAGGGGTGAATGGGGATCTGGAAATAGGCATCCTTGAGATCTATGGAAATCACGAAGTCTCCTTCCCTCTAGGACTCCAGGACTGACTTCGGGGTGTCCATCTTGAAGCTGGTCTTGCACACAAACTTGTTGAGGGCTGATAGATCTATGACTGGTCTCCAACCTCCCGTCGCTTTCTCCACCAGGAAGAGGCGGCTGTAGAAACCTGGACCCGGTTGTAGCACCGTTTCCATTGCCCCTTTTGCTAACATAGTGGAGACTTCTTGTAAGGCCTCCCTCTTCAAGGGGTCCCTGGGGGCTAACCACTCCGCCTGACTTGCTGGGATAAGAGGTGGAGGATCTGCCAGGAACGGAAGCCTGTACCCCTCTTTTAACACTGTTACCATCCAGGGTTCTGCTCCGTGATTCTTCCATGCTTGCCAAAATTGTTTGAGGCATCCCCCTACCTGAGGCTTGGGCAGGAGTGGGGGGCCTCTCACCTTCTGGAGGAGCGACCTGACCGTCCTCTCCTGGAAACTGAGTGGGCTGTTCTATAGGAGGCTGGGGCTGTGGGATCGCCCCTGCGAAGGCTGAGACCACAGGGATGCCGGGGCCTCTCTTCTCACTTGGTTAGGGGGGGCTCGAGACGTCGACGGTCCATCCGGAGGAGGCCTTCTGTAAGTGGGCCTCCTCATGGTATGAGGTCTGGGAGTGTTTCTCAACCACTTCTTCTGTCTCTTTCAGGGGAAAGAGTCCGTCACCCCACACCGGAAGGTTCCTCAAGGTCCTCGCCTCCCTGTCAGGCATACGCCTGGACAATTTAATTAAGACTGTGTCCCTTCGTCACAGAACCCAGTTGGCGGATACCGCTAGGGACTGAAAAGTTAGGAACTTCAAGGCTGATAAGTTCCTTCAACAGTGCTTGGTTGGACGGAACTGCAGAGTCAACGGAAGCCTGGATGCCTACTAGTGTCGAGGCCCACCAGTCTAACCAAGAGGCGACGTTGACGAGATCTTTGGCCATCTCCTCCATCATCGTCGCCTCCGATGGAGAAAAACTGATAGGTGCTGAAGAAGCTCTGTCCTCCGAAGCTCCCTGACCTAAAACTTCTAAGGAGTCTTCTAATTTGCTGGCTCCTTGTGGCTGTCCTTCCATCCAATAGTATTTACTTTCTGACTTCAACCCCTGGAGTAACTTGGAGGAACCCTGAACTTTGGAACCTTCAGCGTTTCGTGCCACAGCCTTGTCTATGTGAGCACGGCCAAGCCTCACATCTCTGGCCACAGGTAGGGCTAAGGAGGGCTTCTGTTGAACAGGTTCCTCCATCAGTCTATTAAGGATAGACCGCCAGGCATCCTCGTCGAAAGGAAGGGGTTCGTCAATCCTGTGGTGATGGCGAATCAGACCAATAACCCTCCTATAAGCGGAGTCCTCCGCTGGCACAGCTTCAGTGTCGCCGTCCGCACCCTCCGTCCGAGGTTGAGGAATCGTACTGACGGGGCCTCCACACTAGGTTGTGGTTTGAGAATGGGCATTGCGGAGGGCGCGGGAACCTCCGTCCTCCGTTTGCCTTTCTTCAAGGGGGACGAGGCTTCCGTGGGTTTGCCCGATGGAGGAAGCCGTCCCTCTATATCGCTCGGCTGAGCTAACTCGACGAGGCTGCCTGTCCGAAAAGGCGACTCCCTCCGCTGGGCGGGTAGAGACGCCTGTTTCGAGGCCTTACGCCTGTCCAAAGAGCCCCTTGGGTCTTTGTGAGGGTCAACTCTATGGCTGGTGGAGGCCCTTCTAGGAGGACTGTCTCCGGGAAGCCAACTCGCAGTGCTCGGGAGAGTAGTAAAGTCCGCGAGCTTACTGCGGGGAACGAGGACCAATTGCTCCTTCAGTGAACTGCTCCTCCTGGCTTTCCTCCTCGGGGACCTTGACCGCTTCCTCCCATGCCGTGACCTAGAGCGGGACCTCGAGGGGGAGCGCCGTCTCCTGGATCTGTCCCTCCTTCGACGGTGTCTTCTCCACGCCTCATCCTCCGATGACAACGATGAGCCTATCTCCGAGGACTCTGACGACTCCTCGTAACAGATCCGAGAGGCGGGCACGTCCGTTTTCACCATTTTTTGGGTTCCAGATATCGAAGGCTGAAGGAAGACGTCGGGAACCGCCGATAGAGGGGCTGGGAGAGAGATCAGACGATCAACATTCTGGAACCAGGACCCAAGGCCGTCCTCCCCCCTCAAAGGTGACCTACAGGGAGTTCTCGGGGGCCCCCATCCGAGGGGATCTTCCAACGGCGAATCTTCGCTTCCTAGGGCTCCTTCAGCTGCGGAGGCGCCTGAAACATAAATCCAAGAAGCTGGTGAAGATACAGGGACATCTTTATTCCACATAGGGTCGTCCGAAGAGACGTGCCCCCAAGCACAAGGGCATCGTCTTGCGGACCCTCAATAATTAAACTTTCAGGCCCCCCACTTGCCTGTAAAGGATCAGCAACCCCAGAATCCCAAAGACACGACTCCTGGGGAAGAACCATTGGTTTCATCCCCGCAATGGACTTACCTCGTCCCCTAATCTGGGTAAGGGATGAAGAAGGGACCCTGTCAGACTTCTCTCCTGTAGACGTCGCGGGCGAAGAAATGCTGGTCTTCCTGGGCGAGCGTTTAGATGACTTCTTCTTCTTCGTTCCAAACCTCACCCACTGCACTTCAGTCCACGACACACACTCCAGACACGTCTTCAAAGGAGAGCAAACTCTACCCCTGCACGAAAAGCAAAGGGAGTGCGGGTCCACCTCAGGCTTAGACAAGAACGCACCATACGACTTTCCACCCTTAGGCCCAGGACAACGGCGGTGATGCTCCATACCGCAGCGGGGAAGGATAATAAAGGCAAGAGAACACTTTAAAAACACAAGGGAAAGCACAAGTGAACACACGAGAGCACAAGGGAAAGTATAGTGGGCCACGTGGGACACACGAGTCGGGGACACAAGGGTCGCACTGAGACAAGGAGAGCGTCGAGATGATATCACGATGCGACTAGAGAACTTACTAAGGGTTGAGACCCAAGCTGACACGCGACCTGGCTCGGGACTAGCCTCAGGGCACGTATCCTTCCGCCTGGGATAGTCCTCACAGAAAACGAAAGTATGGTAAACTACACAAAACTCTGGTCGGTTGAGAGGAGATTCCAGGTACCTCCTAAGAAAGTAGTTCGAGGTAAGTCTCTGTGTTGGAACAAACTACAGTATACAACAATACAGTAGTACAAGTATTTCTAACATATTCTGTGTATCCTTTCACAGTCTATTGTTGGGACCGTATAATATGTTGAGGAGAAGTATTCCTTCAACACCCTGATAAATCCTTTGAACATTTATGAATCACCGTTCAGTATTAATATTCTACAGGAGGAGTTAGTGTAAATATTCACTGACTCCGGCTCTACGTACGGGAGTTATTCCACTCTATATTTTCCCTTATAAGGAAATTAAATATCAATATTGACAGAGGTCTCAGCAATTGCCTGGGAGAGGAAACACAGATGTGTCTTTCCTATTTCCTTTCTAGCTTACTATCCTAAGCTATTATATATAATAGTAAGTGTTACTATTGATAAGTATGCATTTATATCAATGATATAAACAAATCAATACTCATTTCACCTTTTCTTTCCTTACAGGAGGAGCCAATGGTGAAGTGTGCAGTCGTGTTCTGCAACCAAAAGAGCAAGGATTTTGTGGGCATACGATGTGTAGGTCTCATGCCCCCTACTACATCGTATATGGATCCCTGAAGTACTGGGACCCGAAGGGTTGCTCCATCTGCTCGGCCCTGATGACCGAAGGCTTTGGAGAAGAGATCCCTGACAATACGGAGTCAAGGGATACAGCAAGAGAAACTCTTCGGAGGTGGGTAAGAGGGTTCCAGAAGAACTCTCCGGGACCTTACCTACCTAATGAATCTTCAAGGTGCCTTCTGTTCCCTAAGGCTCAATCCAGCGCGGTTGTGCCCCAGGTACAGGTCAAGCCTCGCTTCATCCAACTGACAGTGGACGCATATATCAACAACGCACTGAAAGGTATGGACATCCACCAAGAACGGATGTCGGTGTCTACCGACACCGAAAAGGACCTTCTCCAAGATCTTGAAGAAGATGTGGTTCAACCACCTACGGAATAAGATGGATCCGTTTCGACAGTAACTGAGGACCCTCAGTTCACTGTGACGGCATATCAACCTGTGCCGTCAACTTCTTCAGCCCCAATCCCCCAACCGGATGTGCAGGTCGGCAGGAGTGAACTGCTCCTAGAGTCGATCCAGCAGATGTTGGCAGTGTTCCGGAAGGAACAGCAGGAAATAAAGCAAGATCTCAAAGAGACAAAGAGAGAGGTAAGGGAAGGGAAATGTTATGGCGCTTCCAGAGGCTTTGCTAAGCCACTTAGAGTATCTGACCTAGCTCACTGCTTTGAAACCAACAACTGGAGGTACAAGGAGCACATGCCCATGATGAATGGGAAGCTCTATATCTCCAAGAAGTTGAGGGCCAAATCCCTTGAAGATCTCCAATTCTGGCCCAGCTTTTCAGCATACCCAGATTGTTACGTGAGACTGCGGGATGAACCAGCATCCCGTGAGGAGACGGTACCAAAGGAAGTCATTGTCTTCAAGCGGGGAAAAAGCACAGGCTATCCTATCCAAGACCCTAAAAGGAGCCGGATATACCAACTCCAAAGTCTTGGCATTGAGCAAGAAGCACCCAAACTTCATTGCTCCTTCCTCCAGAGCTTTCCCCTTTTCGGTGAAAGCCCTTGACTGTGTCATGAGAGCAGTCGATGAGGGCAAACCGTGCCCAGTCCTAGAGGAATGTAAACCATTATCTCTAGTCATGCCTATCTGCGAGAAGTGGAATGAAGTACATCTAACCTTCTCCGTCTCTAAGTTGGATCCGGAGATAGCAGGTCAGCAGTTCAATGAGAACCTTCCAAAGCTGCAGGAGCATCTTTTGAGAAGGGAACAGGAGACAAAAGAGAGACTAGCCACTTCTTTGTCTCATCAGAATTTCCTGGAAATGTGTGCAGGCCTTACCAATGCCCCGTTATGTATACGGTCTTAGCCAAGTCCCACATGGGTACCCTTGTGAAGGACTTGTATACCTTTGTCAGGTCAAGGAGGGTCTGTAGAGAGCGTGTGTTTGCCGCAGCAATGGTCAAATACGAACCCAGGAAGCTGATCACTTCATGCATCTGGGGCAAAGACCTTTTCCCACAAGATGTGGTTCAGGAGGTTATCGCCAAAGCCGCCACGGAGAATAGGAACCTTCTCCAAAAGTGGGGCATGTCTTCCAAGAGGAAATCATCCTCAGACGGTGGTCCCCAACTAAGAACAGGAAGACAAAGAAACCATGTAGACCTACACAAATTCCGACCGAGGCCATGGCCACAGTGCCTCAAATGGTAACTCAGTCGCAAACCACCTTCCAGATGGTCCCTCAGCAGCTAGTAGCCCAATCACCTGTGTTCAACCCAGGTTTTGAGAGGCACACAACTACCTTTCGACTCTAGAAAGGTAGAGGCTCAAAAAGAGACTCCTCAAGAAACCCCTCAAGGGGTAGAGGAGGACGCGGTCACGGAAGCAAGTCCTCAGGAACCTCTCAGCAATGAGAGACTCCAGGTAGGAGGGAGACTCTTCCACTTTTGGGATCGTTGGACCTTCGATCCCTGGGCCCACAGCCTAATCAAGAATGGACTCGGTTGGAAATGGAACAAAATTCCACCCCTTTTTCCAGAATTCTTCCAACACTCCACTCCCTTGTTGGATGAATATACCTCAGAACTCTTGAACAAAAAGGTAATAAAAAAAGCGAAGTCCATCAAATTCCAGGGAAGGCTGTTTTGTATTCCCAAGAAAGACTCGGACAAACTAAGAGTAATTCTAGACTTGTCTTCACTCAACAAGTTCATCGAGAACAACAAGTTCCGGATGCTTACCTTACAACACATAAGGACCCTTTTACCAAAAGGGGCGTACACAGTCTCAATGGACCTGACAAATGCTTACTGGCAGCCGCCCCCTCTCCTCCTACCTAGGATATAGTATACAGAAGACAAAGTACGTCTTCACAGCCATGCCCTTTGGGCTAAACATAGCCCCGAGGATATTCACAAAACTTGCGGATACAATCGTCCAACAACTACGTTCAGAAGGAATTCAGGTAGTAGCATACCTGGACGATTGGCTGGTGTGGGCAGCATCCAAGACAACTTCTCTACAAGCAGCCGGAAAGGTGATCCAGTTCCTGGAGTACCTAGGCTTCAAGATCAACCGCAAGAAGACTCGCCTTTCTCCAGCTCAGAAGTTTCAATGGTTAGGAATCCATTGGAACTTACAGTCACACCATCTCTACATTCAACTGAAGAACAGGAGAGATAGCAGGATCTGTCAAGAGACTAATCAAACACAAGAGGATTTCAAGATGCCAACAGGAAAGAGAATTGGGCTTTCTCCAGTTCGCAGCAGTGACAGACCCAGTGCTAAAAGCACAGTTAAAGGATGCGTCAGGAGTCTGGAGAAGATACGCATCAAACACTCACAGAAATCAACAAAGGTTGACACCAACCCGATTGCGGACGCTACTAAGGCCGTGGTCAACAGCCAAGAGCCTAGCGCGAACGGTTCCCTTACAACCACCTCAACCATCAGTGGTAATACACACAGATGCCTCCCTGGAAGGATGGGGAGGCCATTCGCAAGAAAGGAAAGTGCAAGGGAATTGGTCGCACCAGTTCAAAACCTTTCACATCATCATCTTGGAGGCTATGGCAGTCTTCATAACGGTAAAGAAACTATCCCCTCGCAAGTCAGTCCACATCAGACTGGTCTTGGACAACGAGGTGATAGTAAGATGTCTAAACCAACAAGGCTCAAGATCACCTCACATCAATCACATGATGTTAGCCATCTTCTACCTGGCAAGGAAGAGATGGCAGTTATTAGCAATTCACCTGCAAGGGTTCCACAATGTAACGGCGGATGTTCTGTCCAGGCGAAAGCTGATAGAGACAGAATGGTCCTTAGACACAGACTTATTCTCCTTCATCTCGGAAAAAATCCCAGAACTGCAGATCGACCTCTTCACAACGAGCGACAACAAGAAACTACCTCGTTATGTAGCGCCCTACGAGGACCCTCAAGTAGAAGCGAAAGACGCCATGTCTCTTGACTGGAACAGATGGAATTGAACCTACCTGTTCCCACCAACCAATCTCCTGCTGAAAGTCCTCGACAAGCTAAGATCCTCCAGAGGAACAGCGGCAGTAGTGCCACCCATATGGCCCAGAAGCAATTGGTTCCCTCTAGTTCTAGAATTGAAACTGAAGCTGTTTCCTCTGCCGAACCCAGTCTTATCCCAACTGGTTCAGAGGTAGACTGTCTACGCTTCACCCTCGAGAACCAACAACCTACATCTCATAATTTTCTCGCCCTAGCAGCCAAGAAAAGGTTTGGTATCTCAAATGAGAAGATCGACTTCATACAAGTCAAGTTCAACTAGGAGACAATATGAATCTGCGCTCTGAAGGAAGATGTCTCTGTATGCCCAGTAGAGTGTCTTAAGGTCTATCTTTGAAAAACTTTAGACATCAAGGATGGACAGCTCTTCCGAGGCAAAACCTCAGGATCAAATTTATCTCTAAAACAACTGAGGACGAAACTCACCTACTTTATTCGCAGAGCGGATCCTGACAGCACACCCGCAGGTCACGATTCAAGAAAAGTTGCTTCTTCGTTGAACTTCTTTCAACACATGGACTTTGAGAGGCTCCGCTCGTATACAGGGTGGAAATCATCAAGTCTTCTATAAACATTATGCGAAGCAAGTGCACGAGATAAAACACTTTGTGGTGGTGGCAGGTAGTGTCATAAAACCTGTCGTCTAGTGCTACGATGAACAGTGGACTGTTTTGGGACTCAACAGTGTATCGGGTGAATAGGTGTTAACACCCTCGAGTGTAATACCTTCTAGTGAAAATCACTATGGTGATTAATGGACTGTTCTATACAGGTGCAGAATCTAATCAATAACACCAGTGCCGTGTGAACATTTGAACACAGTGTTGAAGTATATCCAACATCTAAGTGAAACTAAGCAAAATTAGCTTCACATTAACTGAGTGGCATTTTAACAAATGAATTAATATATGTATATTCTTCCCTTACAGATCAAAAATATATACATAACCATGATATTTACATATGCAAGGCTAGATTTCTTCTCCTGATACATTATTATTAATTTATTTTGCTTATGAAAATAAAAAAGAAAAAATGTATCTGCATCTTCTTTTATCCTCAGTATTAAAATAAAAGATTCCAAAGTTTTTCTATTTTTCCTTAAATAGATATCTTGATGGTAATGATTTCCAAAGTACAGCTAGGTAATCTCAAGGAGTTTCCCTCATGTCCTTACGGAAATACAAACTTTGAATCCTTATAGTCGAAGTCGACAATTTCCCTGCAGGGGGCAGGAAGCCCTAAGCTAGTTCCAAGCTTAGTGGATATGACAAACAACGGTAATGTCATATATAAGGATCTAGGAGACCATATAAAGAATTCATTCAAAGTAAAGGCACTTAAACAAACCCACAGATATAGTACTTTCAAGTTAATTCTCTGGAAAGCTTCCATCAGGATGACATGGCCGAGCCCCAAAAACAGATTTTGAGCAAAGTGAAAAATTTATTTTTGGGCAAGATAGCCATGTCGTCCTGATGGACCCAACCTTCTTTCTTAAAATGACCCCACCCGAAATTACTCTATCTGCGGTTACTCCTGCTTAAATGCAACTAGGAATGGTGGGCCGTAGTAATATAGGGAGGGGGGTCCACCGGGTACCTTGATAACGGCTCCCCTTTCGTTCACCACTCTACCTCTCAAAGAGTTAAATCTATTCGGGGTGAAGATTGCTATTTGTCGTATCAAAATATACGTCTCCTGATATCATGCGACATCCTTGAATATATATTAAGGATACTCGTGCCAGGAGTTGGAATTCTGGAGACCTATAGTTAATTCTATGGGAGTATCACTGTAGCAAATAACCCTTAGAAAGCTACCTAAAGGAACCTTCCATCAGGACGACATGGCTATCTCACCCAAATATAGATTATTCACTTTGCTCAAAATCCGTCTTTTGTTCATAGCGAGAAGTGCACCAAACAAACAAAAACCCAAGTAGAAGAGAAGGAGCCCAAAATAATCTATCATTGAAATTATTATCTAAATTATTTGAATTATTATTTGTCATCATTGTCTTGGTTGTCATCAAATTCATCGTCATTGAGGCAGAGAGCAGCAGCAGCAGAACCTATAGGCATGCAAAGCCAAAAGTGACTGGTCTTTGACAAATAGGTGGACAGGACTATCCCTCTAGCACCAACTATCATTTCCTAACTACCTTCTTTATAAATCAAAGAGTGTTCCAACTCACGCTAAAGCATTTCCTGATTAAAGGATGAAAGGTTTATCTTTGTGTTAGAACAATTATGAGGTCACATGCAGGACATTACTGAGTTAGCTATCATCTGTACAACTCGAACTATAAAAATATTTGAGAAACCTGATAAATCTCTAAAACTTATCACACTAAAGAAATTATAAAAATAATTAATGTATATCACCTGAAAGATGGCATATGGGCAGACCATCAGTCCATGTATCATTATTCCTTAACCCAGTCATCCCCAGTGATGATGGCTTTATAGCTTGTGATGGCATCTTGGCACGCTACAATTTTGATAATGCCTGTGGATATAGCAATGATGAGAAAATCTAATACATTCTAAATTTAATTACTTTCAACTTATTGTCTATGTACATTATATCAAATATCAAAAGTACAGATAATTTGTACTTTTCCTTAGTATATACAGTAACCATGATATTTTTTGGCTCGAGCCATGTCGTCTGATGGAAGTTCCCTTCGACTGCTTCCTACTGTAAAATATTTCTGTGAGTGATACTACAAGAGAATTACCATCAGGTATCACGGGGTTCCAACCCCCGGAATGACTATCCGTAGATATTGTGTATAATCAGGGACATACCCTAAGATTACCATAGATATCTGCACCCCCAATAGGCTTTACCTAGCCTAATCCACTAAGGGGAAGGATAAGTGAGGAGCCGTTACATATCCTATCACCTTTCGGTGCTCCCATACGTCTCTGGCGCTCCATTCCTTTGTTCGCAGCTTCACGCTACTGTTCTATTGTTTGTTGTGCACTCTTTATCAGTTTATTTTGAAGATTTTCTTCGTATGATGGCTTCCTCTTCTTCGTCTAAGTTGAGTACCTACCCCTCTTTGCAGTTTGATTTAGCTGTAAATGATTTGGATCCCTACGGGGAAAATTATCTAGCTTTTTTGATTGTGGAAGCCTGAGCACTTTGAGTCCAGCTAGCTTGGCCGTTGGGTTTCATACCCGATCGTCCTTATTTTCGTGTTTACTTGTTTTATTGTGTAAGATTCACGTTAGCTAGTAGTTTTTTATCGTTGCGCCACTTTGGGCTCTACTTTAAATTTGTATTTACATTGCATTTTGTAATTTATGTTTTTTGTGGGTGCGTGTCAGTTTTGGTTATACTCACCAGGATAATTTAGCTAGCCCTGAATCTCCAAAAGCTGCCCAAAATTTAATCACACTGGCAACCCTGCTACCTCCTATTCTGTGCCCTCCTTGGAAATGCTGTTGGTTGAACCAGCTGTCAACTCACCTTAAAAATCAGTTATGGGCTAACAGATATGGGAAGGCTAGGTGGGGACTAGTTAATTATCCAGTAGGTATTATTAATATTTCTTTTTTTGGGCTCAGGCCATGTCATCCTGATGGAAGGTTCCTTTCAGTAGCTCCCTAGGGTATATTTGACTACAGTGATATTCCCAGAGAATTTAACTAAAGGACTCCAGAATTCTAACTTCTGGCGCGAATATCCTTAAAGTTTCCTTTTAGGATATCGCATAATATCAGGGGACGTATAGCAATCTGCACCCCGCATAGCGTTTACGCTTCGAGGGGGAAAAGTGGCAAAATAAAAGAGGAGCCATTACAAAATTCTCCTCCTCCGTTACTGTTTGAGTACTTAGATGGCGCCACAATCGTCGGCCATCTTTATTCCTTTCTCTGTAGTGCGTTAGCTCAGTGATTTTTCCCAGTGCGCTTTTGTTATTTTGGATTATAATGCAATCTTCAGCGTCTTCTGCCTCTGGAATGTTGAGTATCTAATTCTTATATTGTATAAATTTAGCTCTGGCCGTAATGTAAGGATTTAACTTGAAATAAACTATGTTTTTGCCAGAGCTATTGCCTGGACCGGAGGCGCCTTCGGCGCTGTCGTTCGTAACGCATGTGATATTTAGTTAGCCAGAACGACTTTCCAGGTATAATAGCTTAAATAAATATATTTAGCTATGTAGTCTTCATTGCTAGGAATTTTCTATATTATGACGATAGTATTCTTTAGTTTCGGCGAATTAGGTAGCCGATCTTGTTGACGCTAGGCTTCCTAGCCTAGGTGTTTTAGATTACTCTCTTGCACGATATAATAGGCGTTCTTGGTGTTATTAATTTTAAATGAAGATATTAGGCAATTTATACATATAAGATATATGGATTGCATAATAATTTTCCTCTTCCAAGATAGTATACGAAAGAGCTTCGATGAGTCAGGTAGTCGATCTCACTATCACTAGGCTAATAGCCTAGTGGCTTTAGTATACTTTCATACGATCTCCCCGGTTACCTCTATGTAAAAGGTAATCCCTTCTTCCCTCTGAGTGTAGCCTATGGCTACAATCCTAGCCGGTCTTGCCTTGAATTGTGATTCTGGTAAGGTTAGGCTAGGGTTTTCTGCCCCTTTACCAAGCCATTGTTGATGAGCTTTGGGTTTGGGCTAGAACCTCAGAGTACTTGTCGTGTGCCGGCAGCTGTCCAATATGGTGAATGTACTCCCCTGCTGGAAGTAGTTGGTTGGCATAGGAGGCATTGCCCCCTAGACTGCACTTGGAGGGGTCATGGGATCCCCTTCTCCCTGTGGTCTAGCGACTAGTCCTGTGCCTCCAGACCCTAGGCTGAAGAATAGTGATTATTCTTTGGCCTAGGATGGCGCAGGCATGGGAACTCTGTTTCTCTTTTAGTTAGGTGACAGCTTGATGATGCCGGTCCCATTACTGTATTGGCAGACCCTAGGCTGGAGAATGTACTCTCCTTATGCCTAGGATGGCACCGATACTGAAACAGAGTTTCCTTTTTGTGTGGTAGGGACGGCATGCCGCCGGCTCCTCTCACAGCTTATACAGGACCCTTTTCCTCGTCCCTTTCTGTCCTTTGGTGATTGCCTAGCTATCACATCTCTGTGTCCGCTGTCCTACAATCTCACCGATTGCCGGAGGGTTGTAGGTCCGGCTCGGTCTTCTGCCTATATGGCCTAGTCGTTCAGCTTCCCTATGGGACATGATGTTCTGGGATAGCTGTTTCGGCAGGTCTAGCTGCCGGCAGGAGACCCATTTGCCTTAGAGTGTTCTTCAGTCCTCCCTCGGGCTGCCATCCGCTGCCTTTGTCCGACTGATACCGGTATAGCTGCGGATGGGTGGAAGCTTGATCACATGTTCTCCCCTTCCATTAGAACCCTCATTCAGGAGGAAGGTAGTGATACAATGGGTAGTGCTGCTACTCTTTCATCACCCTTCACTCCTTCCTTTCTCTCTCTCTAATGGCTAGTGCCGCCGACTACTAATCTACCTGGCAGCTGCCGGCTACTAACCTTGCCGGCAATATGCAGGCTAGACTTGTGGTCCGACAGCCATTGATTCATTGTCACATCTGACTCTGCCGGCGAGAGCCAGCAGTGTCTGTACTTGGCCACTACCCGGTCACATTGAATGATGGCTGGGATGGTGTGCCTTCAGTCGGTGATCCGCCAGCAGTTCGGTGGGTCACCGGCAAGTCGGCGGGCTGCCGGGTATACATAGTGTCTGTACTTGGCCACTACCCAGTGACATTGAATGATGGCTGGGATGGTGTGCCTTCAGTCGGTGAACCGCCGGCAGCTGGCGAGTCTCCGGCAAGTTAAATTAAGTCTAAGTACTAGCCTTGCCGGCAGCACGCCGGCAGTAACTGTTGTATATGAATATACAGTAGCCAGTACATTTGTAGTATAGAGCATACTGCAGACAGAAAACTATGGTATTTAATTACACAGTAGTCAAAGTTTTCCAACATACTCTATGCATCCAGGCGCAGTCTATTGTTGAGACCTAATAGAATTGGGAAAGGAATTCCCTTTTCTTTACACTGATTGTTGATCAGTTTCTTTAATCCTCATTATTAACTCTTTTGGAAGTGGGTGTTGTTTACCCTAATCTATCCTTGTGGGCTAGAATCTTCCATTGGGCCTCTTATAGAGGATACCCTAGAATTAATAGTGAGGAAGGTCACAGCAATTGGCTGGGCGGGTACCACATGTACGTGTCTTTCCTATTTCATTTCCAGCTTACCTATCCTAAGCTATATGCAATAAAATAGAATGGAAATTGTTATTATACTGTAATACTTATTAAAATATTCATTAGTCTAATGAGATAGACCACAATATACTCATTTTATTTTCCTCTCTTTACAGGAAGACTATGTCAAGTGTGACAGTGTGTCTGCAGTATTCGCCGCAGGAACTTTTATGGCCATCTGCGGTGTATGACACACTCCCGCTGTTCCATCACCAAGGGACCTCTAAAATACTGGGACCCACATATATGTACAGTGTGCAAGGACCTGCTGAATGAGGTGTTTGAAAATCCCAAGACAGCAGCGTCAAGGGATGCAGCTCGGGAGAAGTTACGCAAATGGGTTCGTGGTTTTCAAAAGAACCCCACGGGACCTTACCTCCCTAGTGAGCGTATGCGAGCTCTGCTATTCCCCAAAGCATCTGCGGATGCTGTTATTCCTCAGCCTCACCCTGAGATCCCTTGCATCCAGATATCTGTCGACACGGATGTCTCGGATGCGATGAAGTACTTCCATCTAGATAATGAGAAGATGTCAGAGGTGTCAGAGGACACCGAAAAGGACCTTCTGGCAGAAGGTTGAGAAGAGGAGTCAACGGTGGCTCCTGAGACAGAAGAGGAGGAGGTCGAAACAATCTGTTTCGTCGGTTCCTGCCCCATAACCTGTAACCTCTACGTCCTCCGCTCCTGAAACTACGAAGTCGGACGACACTCTGGCTGCCATCAAAAGTTATGATGGAAATGTACAACAAGATCAAGCAAAGGGAAGCTGAACTCAAGAAGGAGATTCTTCGAATTACGATTTCCCGTGGGTCTCAACGGAGGCTCAATGTTAAGGATCTTCCCTCGTGTTCTGAGGTTAACCCATGGAGGCATGACGAGTACATGCCCATAACCAATGGCTAGATCTTCATTTCGGAAAAGCTGGGCACTGTCCCCATTGAAGACGTCGAGTTCTGGCCCAGCTTTGAGTCCTATCCAGACTGCTTTGTTCGTCTTAAGACGGAATCGATTTCCAAGGAGGAAACAAACCTTAAGCAGGTTATAGTGCTTGAATACTCAAAGGCTCAGGCTTTGTTCGCCAGCAGCCTGAAGGACAAGGGCTTCACCAATTCTAAGGTGCTGGCCCTGAGCAAGAAGCATCCCTCTTTTCTTGCTCCTACAGCTATGGTTTTCCCCTTCGCAGAGAAATTGTTCAGGGCAGTGGAAGCAGGGATACATTGCCCTACACTAGAAGAGTGTAGGCCCCTCTCCCTGGCCTTACCATCCGATGATAAACACTGAAAGGACATTCAGCTAACCTTCTCAGTCGGGAAGTTGGAGGCTGATATCGCTGGCCGCCAGTTCAATGAGAACCTCCCCAAGTTGTCTGAGTTTCTCCTACGTAGAGAACAAGACACAAGGGAGAGGCTTTCTGCCTCTCTGTCCCTCCAGGTGTCCATGGAGGCAATGGCCAGTGAACAAAGAACCCCAGACATGTTCATGGTCTTGGCCAAGGCACATTTGGCAACCCTAACCAAAGATTTCTACAGCTTCGTTAGGGCAAAAACGGCTTGTAGACGGTTCGTGTTTGCTTTGGCTGCGGTCAAACACGAACCCAGGAAGTTGATATCTTCAACATCTGGGGGAAAGATCTGCTTCCAAACGATCTAGTCAAGGAAATTGTCGACAAGGCCACCACGGAGAATAGATATCTTCTCCAGAAGTGGGCCATGTCAGCGAAAAGAAAGTCTTCTCCGGATGAGGGTCCCCAACCGAAGAGAAAGACAAAAAGGCCAAGAGTGCCAACTAGCCCTGCAAAACAACAACTTCCCATGACCACGGCGCCACAGATGGTGGCACAGCCCCAACCTACCTACCAGTTGGTACCCCAACAAGTGGTGACTCAGTCACCAGCCTTTACTCCCACCTATGAGAGGTAGACCACTACCTTTCGCCCTAGAGGTAGAGGCTCAGGTAGAGATTCCTCTAGACGTCCCTCTAGAGGAAGAGGAGGTAGGGGAGCAAGCGGTCGAGTAGGCAAGCCCTCTGGAAACCAAAGGCAATGAGATGCTTCCGGTAGGAGAAAGACTCCAACTCTTCCGGGATCGTTGAACCTTCGATCCCTAGCCCCACAGCATAATCAAGAACGGACTAGGCTGGGGGGTGGAAGACAGCTCCACCAGCATTTCCTCAGTTCTTCCAACACTCCACCCCTGTTCTGGAAGAATACGTCCCAGAGCTCTTGAGCAAACAGGTGATCAAGAGGGCAAAGTCCATCAAATTCCAAGGAAGGCTGTTTTGTGTTCCCAAGAAGGACTCACACAAACTCAGAGTCTTTCTGGATTTGTCTCCTCTCAACAAGTTCATCGAGAACATCAAGTTCAAGATGTTAACCCTTCAACACATAAGGGCCCTATTGCCCAAAAGGGCATACACAGTCTCCATAGACATGGCGGATGCCTATTGGCATATTCCAATGAATTGCCAGATCTCCTCCTACCTAGGATTCAGGCTACAAAAAAGAAAGTACGTTTTCAAAGCCATGCCCTTCGGGATAAACACAACCCCAAGGATCTTCACGAAGCTTGCAGAAGCATTCGTTCAACAACTACGCCTACAAGGTGTCCAGGTGGTATCATACCTGGACGATTGGCTGGTGTGGGCAGCATCGGAAGCGGAATGCTTGCAAGCATCCAAGAAGGTGATCCAGTTCCTAGAACATCTAGGATTCAAAATCAACACCAAAAAGTCTCGACTATCTCCAGCTCAGAAGTTCCAATGGCTAGGCATACATTGGGATTTACAGTCACATTGCCTCTCCATTCCATTAAAGAAGAGGAGAGAGATAGCGGGACCTCTCAAGAGACTCCTAAAATACAGTTGGATTTCAAGACGCCAACAGGAGAGAGTGCTAGGCTCCCTCCAGTTTCCTTCAGTGACAGACCCAGTGCTAAGAGCACAGCAAAAAGATGCATCAGGAGTCTGGAGAAGATACGCATCAAACGCTCGAAGAGATCTAAGAAGACCACTACCGATTCAGCTACGATCACTTCTCAAGCCTTGGTCGGAGGCCGGAAAGTTCAATAGGTCAATACCTCTACAGCCGCCTCCACCCTCAGTTGTCATCCATACAGACGCACCATTGGAAGGATGGGGGGGGGGGTCACTCCTATCAATGCAGAACTCAAGGAACTTGGTCCTCTCTGTTCAGGACTTTTCACATCAACATTTTGGAGGCCATGGCAGTCTTTCTCATATTGAAGAAATTTTCCCCTCGTCCTTCAGTCCACATAAGACTGATTCTGGACAGCGAAGTTGTGGTAAGATGTCTGAATCGTCAAGGCTCAAGATCGCCTCAACTAAACCAAGTGATGTTGGCCATCTTCCGACTAGCGGAAAAGAAGAGATGGCACTTATCAGCAGTTCACCTTCAAGGGTTCCGCAATGTGACAGCGGACGCTCTATCCAGGATAGCTCCGATAGTCAGAGTGGTCCCTAGATGCAAAATCATTCTCATTCATCTTGCATCAAGTCCCAGAACTGCAGATCGACCTCTCTGCAAAGAGCGACAACAAGAAACTTCCTCGATACGTGGCTTCGTACGAGGACCCTCGAGCGGAAGCAGTGGACGCCATGTCCTTGGACTGGAACAAATGGACCTGGATTTACCTGTTCCCTCCACCCAACCTGCTGTTGAAGGTCCTCAACAAGCTGAGATCTTTTCAGGGAACAGCAGCCCTAGTGGCTCCCAAGTGGCCCCAGAGCAACTGGCTCCCTTTAATTCTGGAATTACAGCCGACGCTGATTCCTCTGCCGCACCCAGTTCTGTCTCAACAAGTTCAGAAGTCGATTGTCTTCACTTCATTACAGAAAACCCGAGACCTTTATCTCATAATTTTCTCTCCCTAGCAGTAAAGAAAAGGTTCGGGATCTCGAAAAAAAGTATTGACTTCTTGGAGGAATTCAAATCAAAATCTACCAAAAGGCAATACGAGTCATCTTGGAAGAAATGGATAGCTTTTGTCAAGGCAAAGAATCCAAAGGAAATCTCGATGGATTTCTGTTTGTCTTTCTTTATTCACCTTCATGGACAAGGTTTAGCAGCCAACACGATAACTACGTGTAAATCTGCCTTGACAAGACCTTTACTGTATGCTTCCAAATAGACTTGTTTAATGAAATTTTTAATAAAATTCCTAAGGCCTGTGCCACACTTAAGACCCGCAGCTCCTCCAAGGCCCATCTTGTGGTCTCTTGATAAGGTGCTACATTTTGCCTAAAGTTTGGACAATGAGGCTTGCTCTTTGAAAGATTTGACTCAGAAAGTTATTTTCTTGTTTGCTCTAGCCTCAGGGGCTAGAGTTAGTGAAATAGTGGCCTTGTTTAGGGAAGAAGGGCATAGCCAGTTTGCTGAAACGGGTGAGCTAAACCTCTTTCCCGACTCAACGTTTCTCGCTAAGAATGAGCTACCCACTAAGAGGTGGGGTCCCTGGAGAGTCTGCCCTCTGAAGGAAGATGTCTCGCTGTGTCCAGTGGAGAGTCTAAAGGTCTATCTTTGCAGAACTTCAGACTTCAGGGGAGGACAGCTCTTTAAAGGAGAAACATGGGGTTCAAACCTATCACTAAAACAACTAAGGGCGAAGATCACCTACTTTATTCGCAGATCGGATCCTGACAGTACACCCGCAGGTCATGATCCTAGGAAGATTGCTTCTTCGTTAAATTTCTTCCAGCTTATGTACTTCGAGAGTCTTCGCTCGTTTACTGGATGGAAGTCATCCAGGGTGTTCTTTAAACACTATGCGAAGCAAGTTCATGAATTAAAGCGCTTCGTGGTAGCGGCAGGTAGTGTGCTAAAACCTGTTGCTCAGTGCTGCGAGGAACAGTGAATTATGTGAGACTAAAGGGTGTGCATGTTGGCACTTTATAGTGCAACATGGTAGTGAAATGTCATCACGGTGACATTATGGACTGTTCCAATATACTAAGGTGATGTAACATAGACTGAACACTAGCGCCATGTGTTTCTTACACAAGTGTAAATAGATAGATTCTCAGAAAGACATTAAAATTTCTAAAACAAAAAATTTTCATGTGAGGTGGCAGTTTTATTTTTCAGATCAAGCAAGCATTTCTGATTTATTTTATCTTGTCTATGTTATTGAAATGATTTTTCATTTGCATTTTTTACATTGTTGTAAATGTATGTTGAACTTTATTTATTGCTTATCAATAAATACTAATATGCTAGGTGGGTTACATAAAATATGCAACTTCGAGACTTTTTCCGAGTCTAGTTTCACTCTTCCCTGTAGGGGGCAGGAAGCACTAACATAGTATATGATTAGCAGAAATGACATATAACAGTAATGTCATAGGTCTCTTAGGTCTAAAGGACCATGGAAAGATTGTCTTGAAATCGAAAGGCACAACTGGGAAATTCACGATACATTAATGCTCTGGTAAACTTCCATCGGGACGACATGGCCTCAGCCCAAAAAACGGATTTTGAGCGAAGCAAAAAATCTATTTGTGGGTGAGATAGCCAAGTCGTCCTCATGGACCCGCCCTCCTTTCTATGAAAGGCCTTGGCAGGCTCCCTCCCGATATATTACTGTATCTAAAAGTACTGGCTTAATGCTACAAAGGAATAAAGATGGCCGATGATTGTGGCGCCATCTGAGTACTCAAACAGTAACGGAGGAGGAGAATTTTGTAACGGCTCCGCTTTTATTTTGCCACTTTTCCCTCTCAAAGCGTAAACGCTATGCGGGGTGCAGATTGCTATGTGGCGTGTCAAGAATACGTCCCCTGATATTATGCGATATCCTAAAAGGAAACTTTAAGGATATTCGCGCCAGAAGTTAGAATTCTGGAGACCTTTAGTTAAATTCTCAGGGAATATCACCGTAGTCAAATATACCCTAGGAAACTACTGAAAGGAATCTTCCATCAGGACGACATGGCTATCTCACCCAAAAATAGATCCGTTTATTATGCTAATTCCATGTAATGATGTTTACATCGAAATTACTTTTAAAAAGTCCAAATTTGTTCTTCGGTTGTTATCACTTGCCTTGTCAAGCACTAGCGAGGAAATAACAGGTGATGTAAAGGTGACTTCGTATACAGAGTATATTTTATTGGGCTCAAGCCATGTTGTCCTGATAGAAGGTTCCTAATAGTAGCTCCCAAATGTACTACAGTGATATTCCCAGAAAATTTACCTTTAGGTCTCCAGAATTCCAACTCTTGGCACGAATATCCTTAAAATTTCTCTCAAGGATATTGCATAATATCAGGGACGTATATCTTGATACGACACATAGCGATCTTCACCCCGAATAGTGTTTACGCTTCGAGGGGGAAGAGTGGCAAGTTAATTTAAGTCTAAGTACTAGCCTTACCGGCAGCATGCCGGCAGTAACTGTTGTACATGAATATACAGTAGCCAGTACATTTGTTGTATAGAGCATACTGCAGACAGAAAGCTATGGTATTTAATTATACAGTAGTCAAAGTTTTCCAACATACTCTATGCATCCAGGCGCAGTCTATTGTTGAGACCTAATAGAATTGGGAAAGGAATTCCCTTTTCTTTACACTGATTGTTGATCAGTTTCTTTAATCCTCATTATTAACTCTTTTGGAAGTGGGTGTTGTTTACCCTAATCCAGTGTTTCTTAAACTTTTTTGTGCAGCGGACCCTTTTTATCAAAATTACTCATGTAGCGGACCCTTTATTATTATAATTTTCCTCTTGAGTTTGAAAGTGTTTGCAGGTCATAATATACTGAAATTACAACTGAATTATTTATTAATGGCTTATCTTCAACATAAATGTTTATATTTTGCTTAACATAATTTCCACAACATTGATAATTTTGCATACAAATTTTCATGAACTTAACAGCAACGCTTCCTCCTCATATCTCACAACCATACTTAATGCGATGAATGATACTGTTTTTGCTGCCTCACTACTGTTGGAATATCTGGCTCCAGTCTGCTGAGTTTCAGTCGCATGTCGGGTTCGACATTGATTCGGTTGCACTTCTTCGTTTTAAGATCAACCAGTGTAGAAAATCCAATTTCACAGTTGTACGTTGTTGGGAACGGCATCAAGTGTTTCAAAGCAATTTCTGCAAGTCCAGGGTACTCTGGCTGGACTTGAGCCCAAAAATTGGCCAAACTTCTTTCCCTGAATAGGGTCTTCAGTGTCCCACTTGTTGCAATCTCGACAAGATTATCAGATTCTTTTGATGACAGGTTGACACTGACCTTTTCTATATCTACTTTATCTGTAACAAATGGATTTCTAATCCACTCAAAGCTTGGGTCTGGTTCTTCAAAATATTTTCCTAACTCTGAGTGAAAGCCTTGCAGATGGGCTTTGATAGCTTGTGTTGTGTCACCATCTAGCTCTTCCTTGGAAGTAAGCAGGAAATCTGCTAATGAAGGAAAAGACTCAAAATCTTTGTGGTCAATGCGGCCGCACCACAAGTCCAGCTTCATTCGTGTTGCCTGTATTTTGTCCTGCACTTTAAAGATGGTAGTATCTTTTCCTTGCAAAGACAGATTCAATCCTGCGCCTGTCTCCAGTAGCTTGAGCTGAGTTGCACTGTTAGCATGGTTTCTTTCTTCTTTAAGGCCAGTGCTGTCATGGTTGTTATTCTGGAATTCAGTTTTTTTCTTTGTAAGTGAGCCTGTCTTGAGCCACAGATCCATTATCCTGATGCTAAAAAGTAAGCTAGGCTGTCTTCTGATGTTTATCCTGCAAGTAACAAGTAACTTGGCGAGGTCACGAGGTCTAGTATTCGAAATTCTAATCTCAAAAAGGTAGGTAATAACGTTCAACAAATGGCATATAAAAAATCAGTATGTCGTCATAAGCATCCAGATGATTTTCAATACAAAGAGGAGCACAAGCAACTGCCGTGTGTTCCTCACAGCGGCCTTAACGTCAACTGATATGTGGCGGGCGGCTGCACCACCGGGCATCAGTCAGTACAATGTTGCCAAATCATAAACACCACTGCCTTCTATAAAGTTGTTTTTATGTCTTTTTCGGAATTTCGTTGAGGATTTCACCCCAAGGGAGGAAGGCGGCATTACTTAAATTACTTCCATCCCAATGTGACTTAGCCACTGTAAAAAGCCATCAGGATTTGGTGCTACAAAAATAGGAATTTAGGAGGTTTTTGCCGAAAATTTGACTGAAATCGATATTAAAAATTATCCTGCGGACCCCTTGGAATATTCCACGGACCCCTGGGGGGTCCGCGGACCACACTTTAAGAAACACTGCCCTAATCTATCCTTGTGGGCTAGAATCTTCCATTGGGCCTCTTATAGAGGATACCCTAGAATTAATAGTGAGGAAGGTCACAGCAATTGGCTGGGCGGGAACCACATGTACGTGTCTTTCCTATTTCATTTCCAGCTTACCTATCATAAGCTATATGCAATAAAATAGAATGGAAATTGTTATTATACTGTAATACTTATTAAAATATTCATTAGTCTAATGAGACAGACTACAATATACTCATTTTATTTTCCTCTCTTTACAGGAGGACTATGTCAAGTGTGACAGCGTGTCTGCAGTATTCGCCGCAGGAACTTTTATGGCCATCTGGGGTGTAAGACCTCTAAAATACTGGGACCCACAGGTATGTACAGTGTGCAAGGACCTGCTGAATGAGGTGTTTGAAAATCCCAAGACAGCAGAGTCAAGGGATGCAGCTCAGGAGAAGTTACGCTTTCTAATTAATCTCCAGCCAAATCAGAAAGGTTAGAAATCTCGAAGGATTTGGGCCATGGCCGAGTAGGGATTTCATTCTTGGCCAGAAACCTCAGTTGCAAAGAACAAATGGCTTTTCCATTCCGAAAACCAATGTTCCTGCTTAAAGCGTGTACCTCACTAACTCTTTTAGCAGTGGCAAGGCTAACCAGAAACAGAGTTTTCAAGGTTAAATCCTTAAATGAAGCCGAGTGTAAAGGCTCAAATCTGTCACTCATGAGAAATTTAAGGACAACATCCAAATTCCAGGCGAGGGGAGCTGTTTGAATCTTCTTGGTTGTATCAAAAGACCTAAGCAAATCTTGTAGATCCTTATTATTAGAAAGGTCTAAGTTCCTGTGTCTAAAAACCATTGCCAACATACTCCTGTAACCTTTAATAGTAGATGACGAGAAGTTATGTTTAAATTTAAGGTCTAAGAAAAAATCTGCTATCTGGGTTAGAGAGGTACTGGAAGAGGAAATCGTGTTAGTCCTACACCACTCTCTGAATAACTCCCACTTGGACTGATACACCTTGATGGTTGAAGATCTCCTTGCCCTCGCAATTGCCTTGGCTGCCTTCTTCGAAAATCCTCTAGCTCTAGCGAGTTTTTCGATAGTATGAAGGCAATCAGACGTAGAGCTCGGAGGTTTTGATGATATCGGGCCAAGTGAGGTTGTCTGAGAAGATTGGGTCTTATGGGAAGGCTTCTCGGGAAATCTACCATCCATTCCAGTACCTCTGGAAACCAGCTCCTTGACGGCCAGAACGGAGCTATCAGTGTCATTTTGGTCTCTTCGTGGGAAATGAACTTCTGAATCACTTTGTAAAGAATCTTGAATGGAGGGAAAGCATAAACCTCCATGTGTGACCAGCTCATTAGAAAGGCGTCTATTTGCAAGGCTTCGGGATCCGGAACCGGAGAGCAGTAACACTCCAGCCTTTTTGTCTTTGCGGTGGCAAAGAGATCCACGAGAGGACGACCCCATAACCGCCACAGACTCTTGCAGACGTCCGGGTGTAAAATCTACTCTGTGGAGAGAACCTGACCTTCCCTGCTGAGTCTGTCTGCGCTCACATTGTTGACCCCCTGGATGAATCGAGTCAAAAGAGTCACCTTCCTTTCCTCTGCCCAAATGCGAAGAAGTCTTGCAATCTCGTACAGAGACCAAGAGTGGGTCCCGCCTTGTTTCACAATATAGGCAAGAGCTGTCGTGCTGTCTGCATTGATTTGGACTACTTTGCCCCTGATCTGCTTCTCGAAGCCTATGAGAGCCAGATGAATAGCCAAAAGCTCCTTTTGATTGATGTGGAGAGATGTTTGCTCCACAGTCCAAGACCCCGAAAGCTCCTTCTTCTCTAGAGTGGCTCCCCACCCTGAGTTTGAGGCGTCGGAACACAACACGAGGTCTGGGCTCTTCTGAAGTAAAGACAAGCCTTCTTTCAGTCTGGGCTCGTTGTACCACCATTGAAGATGAGACTTGATGGAAACCGAGATGGGAAAGCAATCCCTGTCGAGGTTGTCCCCTTTCTTCCAATGGCGATTGAGATGAAACTGAAGAGGACGCAAGTGCAACCTCCCCAGGGTCACGAACTTCTCTAATGATGAGAGAGTCCCCAGAAGGCTCATCCAATCTCTTACAGAGCAAAGTTCTCTCTTCAGGAAAGTTTGGACTTTTAGGAGGGCTGCCTGAATTCTCACCGACGACGGAAAAGCCCGAAAACTCAGACTGTGAATCTCCATCCCCAAATAAAGAATCTCCTGGGATGGAGTCAGTTGTGATTTTTTCGAGCTCACCAGGAGGCCCAGTTCTCTGGAGAGATCCAAAGTCATTTTTAGGTCCTTCAAACAACAATCGGCTGAGGAGGCTCTTATCTGCCAATTGTCCAGATACAGAGAGGCTCTGATTCCCCTCGAATGCAGCATGCCTGCCACATTCAGCATGATCTTGGTAAACAATAGAGGAGCCTTGCAGAGTCCGAAACAAAGAGCCCTGAACTGGAAGACCTTGTTTCCGTCCATGAACCTCAGATAACGTCTGCAGCTGGGATAAATCGGAAGGTGGAAATAGGCGTCCTGAAGATCTATAGAGACTATCCAATCGTCCTTCCTCACAGCCGCCAGAACTGTCTTTTGAGTTTCCATGGTGAACATCGAATTTTGGACGTAACCATTTAGCACACTTACGTCCAAAACCGGTCTCCACTCCCCCGAACTCTTGGGTACTAAGAAAAGGCGGTTGTAAAACCCCGGAGAAGTTACATCCTGCACTTCCTCTATTGCTTGCTTCTCTAATAAAAGAGACGTCTGAAGACGCATGGCTTGCTTCTTCGGACCCTCTCTGTATTTGGGCGAAAGATCCACCGGATCTGTGACTAAAGGAGGATTTGCCAGGAAGGGGATCTTGTAACCCTCCTTTAACACTTGGACGGACCAGGGGTCCGCTCCATTCCTCTCCCAAGCCTCCCAGAAGTGAGTCAACCTGGCACCCACTGCTGTCTGAAGGAAAGGGCAGTCAGACTATACCTCAACCGGACTTGCCTCCTCTGCCTCTAGATTTCCTTCCTTCTGGTTTGAAAGAGCCCCTTCCAGAGGATTTCCCACGAAAGGACTGAGAAGGTCGAAAACCAGAAGAGGATTCCTTAGGCTTACGAGAGGAAAACGTCGAAGGCAAAACTTTTCTTGTCGTATTGGTTACTAAGTCATGCGTGGCCTTCTGCGTGAGAGCAGTGGCCACTTCGCCTACCAACTCTTGCGGAAATAAGGTATTAGCCAAAGGAGCGAAAAGAAGGCCCGTTTTCTGGTAGGGAAACACTCCTGCAGAGAGAAAAGAGCACATCGTGGCCCTTTTCTTGAGGATTCCAGCCGTGAACAAGGCAGCTAGCTCGTTGGAGCCATCCCTCACACCTTTGTCCAAGCAGGACATCAAATGAACCAGTCCACTAGTGTCCGTGTCCGTCATATCTGAGACCCTCTTACTCAAAGCTCCCAGAGCCCAGTCTAAGAAATTAAACACCTCAAAAGGCCCTGAAAAGACCCTTAAGCAAATGATCAAACTCTGGAATAGACCACCAAATCTTCGTTTTCCTTAAGGCAAGACGACAAGACGCATCCACTAAACTTGAGAAATCCCCTTGGGCAGACGAAGGAAAACTCTAGCCCATCACTTCACCAGTCTCGTACCACACACTAGATTTAGAAGCCAACCTAGCAGCTGGAAAGGCAAAGGCCGTCTTGCCAAAAGATTTCTTAAGAGTCCAACCAGGAACCCATTAATTTCAAGGCCCGTTTAGAGGACCGAGAAAGAACCATCTTGGTATAAACTGGAACTTTGGTTGCTTTACCTAAGATGAACTCAGAAGGCGGAGAACAAGGGGCCACAGGAGTAAACTGATCCGGAAAAATTCCAGTAAGAATCAACATAAACTTACGAAGGTCAACAGCATGTTGATAATGCTTCTCTTCCTCATTCTCAGAAACTTCCTCAATAGGCTCGTCCACATCCGACTTTTCCTCAAGTTCGTCTTCTGGCAGTGAAGCAACTGCTGCAGCCTGAACTGAAGGAACAAAGTCTGGATGAGATTGCCTGTCAAAGCCAATATCTGCATCCAACTGACGGGGAGAGGTCGAAGTAGATTGACGTGAAACATGGTAGGGTAGACGTTCTTCGTCAACTAACAACTGCCGAGACCGCTTAGAGTCCGACTGCTGTTGACCAGATTGACGCTTGGACACAGAAGGCAACTGCCGAAGATCGCTGAGTGGACGCGTAGAGTCCGAAAACTGTTGACGCGAACGATCAAAGCTGTCAAGATGTTGACGCTGAGAATCGATGTTTTGACGCGAAGAGTCCACTAGTTGTTGACGTGGGCGATCCACTACTTCAAAACGTTGAAGCGTCACGTCCACTTGTCGACGGCGATGTTCCTCCTCACGACCAGAAGACGAAAACCGGTCAACCAAACTTCTCTGAAGTGACTCATCAAAATCAACCTGGTGTTGAACACTATGAATGGGAGACCACCTAAGCAATAACTCGTCAGCACCAGAGACCATCGAACGCCTGTGCGATAACTGGTCTGACGCCTGATGCCCAGACATACTGCCAACACCTGGTTGAAAAGAATCCATCAACAACGAGAGTTGTTCTTTCATAGTCACAAGCATAGACCATTTAGGATCTACAGAACTCCTTAAAGGAATATTCGTTCCAACGTCACCACGTATTTCGGGAGAAGAAAGCCAATCTGAAGGAAGAGGGGGAGCATGAATCGTAACAAGGTCTGAATCGGAAGGAATCTTATCAAAACGAACACGGTGATATGGACGCTTAGCCGGAGTGCAAGCGATGGGAGAACGGAAACGTTCCGGTGAGTTCCACAAACTACATCCTGGACGCACAGGCGATTCCTGACGCTGAGTAACTTCATGCGTCCGTTTAAGCAGTCTTGACGCGCGACGCCAGATCTCACTCCCCGACCCTTCATCGGAAGACGGGGATAACGCATGAACCTCACCTTTCCTACGATGAGGGTGAACGGCCTGAGTTACGGCAACAAGAACGTTCGAGGGGACGTCTGCACGGTTGATGACGCTTCTCGTTCCCTTAAGCCGTTCGACATTACTTCTCCCATGGGTTCGAGAGCTCGAAAGAGGTCTTAGGCTAGGTGAACGACAAGATCGTGCAGACGCACCCTCCGCAACACTAAACACATTAGAAACACTTTTCACATTACCGAGAGATTCACGACTTTTCGGTACACTAACTTCAGACACCGAAACACTTTCCTTAGTTCCGACAGAATCACGGTTTTTCAGTACCTTTAACTCAGACAAAATTGTATTCCTATCTGCCGCTAAGGACTCAACTTTCTCACTAAGAGTCAAAATAGCGGTAAAATGACAAATTCGAAGATAATTTGTATTTTTCCTAACCATACAAACCTTAGCTATTTACAGAGGGGGGGGGGGGGGTTACCTTTTAGCGCAGCTGAAATGGCGAGCCATTAGAATTTAACGAGGGTGTATTACCCCCACGCTAGTTAGCGGGGGGGTAGGGGAGTGGTAGCTAGCTACCCCTCCCCCCTTACACACAGATGAATGCTCACTTTCACTTAGAGGTAGGACTTGTCTTGGGGGACAGGGCTGGCGGGCAAATATGTGTAAATAGCTAAGGTTTGTATGGTTAGGAAAAATACAAATTATCTTCGAATTTGTCATTTGTTCCGTAACCGAAATACAAACCACGCTATTTACAGAGGGTGACTTACCCCTTAGGAAGGGTGGAAAGTCCCCAGCCATACTGGCTTTGGCTTTACCCGGGGACTCAGAATCCGAGTGAGTCGCACTCGAGAAAAGGAGTCCCTGCACCTCACAAGTTCCTTGCTCCGCAAGGAACCATGTGGCCTACGTAAGCTTGTGTGTGAAGAAAGAAGTGTGACCCGTCCTAGACAGTTGACCTGGAGTTCCAGAAGGAACTCTGGGTTAGGACGTTCCCAATACCACCTCGTCAGGGTATGGGGGACGCGACAGTATTGACTCAATACTCGGAACACAAGGAAGCATGGTTTACCTGCAGAGATTCGAGGTCAGCTATGCAGAGACCAGGATGCTGCTTCCCCGTAGAGGGGATGATGAAGAAAGAAGTAAGGGCCAGACATACTTCTTTCGTTCATGCAGACTAAAACCTGATAACAATGCCCTCAACCTTCTGCTACCTGTCCAAAAAGGAGCCTGAGGTTAGACCAGCTGTTGTGTAGCCACCAGAGAGCGATAGAAAACGTATCGAGACTCCTGTGGGTCACGCCCTGCAGGAAGCGGGCTGCGAAGGTCATTAGACGCTGCCAGACTCCAGCTTGTAGCACCTGCGTCACAGAGTAGTATTACTCGAAGGCGAAGGACGTTGCGATGTATCCAACATCGTGCTGTAGGGCGACGTGACGGGGGAGGGTCTGGAGACAGGTCGAGATGAATGTCCTTGAGTCCGGGCTGAAGAGGTATACTGGTGACTCTCCCCCCATGTCCTTCTTGTGCTCCCAAATCGGCTGCAACTGAGGACAAACTGCAGCTGTTCCCAGCGCTAACCTATCGATTCCTTTACTGGCAAAAAAGAGAAGGTCTTGGGACATCAGACACAGAATGGAGACTCGAAATCTTGAATGAATCGGACCGAAGGGCCGGGACCCCCAGATTCTGAGTCTAGCCAACAACTCAGGAGCGAGCCTGAATGTTGCCTTCCCCTCTTCCTTAGAAAGGGGGGAGTAGTAAGAAAACCAAGAAGATTGCTTACACACTGGCCGTGGCCAGAGTGAGCAGAAGACCCAAGGCGGAATACAATCCGAGGCCTGTCGTAAAAGGGTCTTGAGAAGATCTCTTAAAGGACTAAAAGTCCGAGCCATGCTCCAAGTTGGAGGTCTTCCTCCGACTAGGGCAGGGACGATCGTAGCTTCGCATGAGTGAGGATAGATCCAGCAGGCAGGAAAAAGTTATTCCTTTAAGCCTGAAGGTCAGGGAAAGGCTGAGCGACAGGCTTCATTGCCGAGAGCGGAAAGGAGTTTCCTCCCGCCGAAAGGCAATAAGACCGTTATTGCTGGAGAAGAGGCCTCAAGGGAAGAGGTATATCTCCCATGGCACCAACCACCTTAGACTCTTCACTTTGCCTGGGAGACCCCTGTGGATGACTATCGCAGATGACGCGACCTCCGTACCGCGACTGTAGCGGGTTGTCTCTTCTTGAGGAGGAAGCGTAGTGTCTCCAGGTATGAAGCCGAAGCGACGCCCCGGTTCGGGAGAGATGTCGCAGTGTGGTTGCTTGAGTAGTCTGCGCCGTGGGAGAAGCTCTCCCGGGAGTTCCACCAGGCGAAGCAGAGGGTCCAGAAACCGTTCTGCGCATAGTCCCAGTGGAGCTCTCCCATTGAAAGGTTGACAGACAACCTGGTCTTGTTGAGACCCATTGTCCACAGACAAAAAGGAGGGAAGACGCAGGCGTCGAAGTTGTCCCACCATCACCGGAATGCATCTTGCCAGAGTCTCGGGGTCTGAGACTGGGGGTAAGAATAGCGGAAGCTTGAGGTTCCAAGCTGTCGCGATCAGGTCCCCCAGACCAGCACTTGCTGGTTACCCAAGGTCAAAGACCCCCAGGTACACTCTCTCTACGAGGCTCTGCTCAGATAGTCTGAGAGAAACATTCCCCTGCCTGGAATGAGAGAGCCGATGATGGTATTGAGAGAATCTCAATCATCCCGGTATCTCTACTGCAAGATGTCAAGGTGTGAAAATGCGTCCCCTGCTGGTTAGAATGAAGTCGACGCGCAACGGGGCGACTCGGCAGGAGCTGTAGGATCTGAAGAGGGGCTAGACTAAGGCCCCTAAGCCTGCCTGAATAATGGAGAGGTATCCTTCAGGTCTTGACCATAGGCCTGGACCGGAACATGCCCCCTCCCCCCCCTTTCCTTTGACGAGTCCGAGAACAGCATCAAGAATGTGGGGAAAGGACGAGAATATCCACTACCATCAAGAGGCTCCATAGGTCAACACCCATTGCAGGTCTAATAGTTCCGCTGGTCCCATAGGGCCAGGGAGTCCGGTTAAACATTGCCTGAAGCCACCGGAACTTGGATCGCCCCGCATGGAACTTATCCTTAGGCGACCGTTCGGACTATAGACGGGTCAATGAGGAAAGGAGAACTAGGAAACGTTCCAAGGTAGGGCTGAAAGCTCTGCTTGACTGAGAACAGGTACTGCGACTCTCCTCAGTCTTGCCACAGTCAACCGAAAGGAAGGCTCAGAGGATGTGGTAACAGAATCTGGCGTCCCCAGGTGGTCACCCATCCAAGTATCGACGTTGCTTAATCTCGCTGGACAGACGAGAAGCGGAGTTTCCAACGTGGTAAGGCCGTTGACTCAATATCATGGCCAGATACTCCAGATGTTGAGGCAGAGGAAGAGAAGGCTCCAAGCAAAATACCATGAGCCCACACTCATGGTAAGCATCCGGAAGCTTGTCCCGGTGCTGAAGGTCGAAACCCGAGCCTACCGGAGTTGACTAGCCCTCCAAACAGCAGAGGAGGCGGAAGCCTGCACCTGAGCGGCCAAGAGGAAGGCAGGGAGAGTTCTCTGGGGAAACAAACCTGCTATGCCACGGCGGGATAGCCACACTGCATCATAAGCAGGAATACTTGCAGTCTAGGCTGAATTCGACGAGCACCCTGGAAGATGGATGGATTGGAAACTGAAAGTACCCGTCCTTCCGATCCAGGGTTTAAGGAGTCCTGTCGCCTCGTTACCAGTCTGATCGATTCTGCTGGTCTACGCTGGCCGAAGTTTGTTCGACAAACTTGATCAGGGCTGAGAGGTCGACTATGGACATCCCCTCTCAGATCCTTCCTTACAAGAAAGGATCGACTGAGGGGGCCGGGGGTGAAGCCGTCGATGATCCTAAGGAAGACCTTCGCCTAAGGTATGGATCATTCTGCCCAACCGGGCAACTCTGCTGACGCTATGGCATAGAGGTTCAGAGACACTGAATTCGCTGACAAAGACGGCAGGCACGATATCCTTGGCTAATCACAGAGATTGTGCGGGAATGGGCATCGGGAAGCTGTCATTCGGATGAGTAACCTTAAGCATCCTCCCAGCAAAAAACCTGCAATCCTAGAGTTCGTGAACTCCTTTTAGGACTATGCCCCCCCGGGGGAGTCTCCTGTGCCATCTGTTCCTGACAGGAGGAAACTGCAATTGGACACCTTGTCCCAGTTGTCGTAGCCGATAACTTAGGCCGACGTGGTTGAAAGAAAAGGGCGCTGGAGCCCTGCAGAGTCTGGAAGAAAGCGCCTTGGAGGAGTGAAACCGGAAGTCGATTTACTCCGCACAGCAGCTGTCTAAGTCTCTGTCCTTGGGCACAAACAAACTCTTCTCAAGGATGGAAGGGTGTCTGAGGTCGTCGACCTCCACAGATGAGACACCCGAAGGAAGCCCTCAGTCAGCGCGTCCAGATGGTACAACATCGAGCTTGTCCGCAAGTTAGATACTTAACGACGAAAGGCCAAGGTGCCTGAGCTCGAGAGGAGGAAAGTACCCATGATCTTCCTGTAGCTTCCTTGAACCAAACCTCGGGCCGTAACCGAGGAGGGAAAGAACCTGGTAAGCTCCCAGAGGAAGAGATAAGCAGTCACCCCTTGTCCGATGGAGAAACCTCGAACGGAAAGCCCCCCCGCCAAAAATCCTTCCAGGGAATGACGGGGAAGGGCTAACCCAGGTTCAGGAAAGAGGAGTGTTGCCCTTAAGTTTCTCCTATTCTTGCAAGTGCCATGCTCTGTGTTTACGGGGTGAGGCCGTGTTCTGGAAATACGCTCCAGAAGAACTCGCCAGGCTGGTCATGCTGCGAAAACCCCATTGGGAATCGTGGTCGCAATCGCCCTGGAGCTCGCGCGACGGAAATTCCTGGTGATCGGCGAGCGATAACCCATAGACGAGCAATGGATACTGCAAGAAATAAGCCGACATTTGTGCGAAGAAACACTGTAGGTTCGCGCGACGGAACACCATCCATCCGCGCGATGGAAAAACCGTTGGTTCGCGCGTGGACGAACATTGGAGAGCATGAGCGTAGACGTGCAGGCACGTGGGCGCGCAGGCGAGTGGTCGCGCGGTTGCACGGGCGAGCGGTCGCGCGGGCGAGCGGTTGCGCAGGCGAGCGGTCATGAAGGTGGGCAGGTGGGTGAGAGCGAGTCCGAGGCGGCGAACGCAAGCGTTAGCGCGATGGCGAGGAAACGCGCTGCCGCATGGGCGAGGAAGACCGCTGACGATATGGATCAACAAGCGATCGGTGGTGAGCTGGTGAGCGCTAACGTGCAGGTTGGCGATGGCGCGTTGTGTTATGCCGACACGATGGTCGAGCAGTATGCGCAGGTGAGCGATCGTGCGTTGGCGAGCAGTATGCGAAGGTGAGAGATCGCGAGCAGCTTGTGCAGGAGGGCGATCGCGCGATGGTGATCAGCATGCACCGGGTCGCGCGATGGTGATCAGTATGCGCAGGGTCGCGTGATGGTGATCAGCATGCCAGGGTCGTGCGATGGCGATCAGCATGCGCAGGTCGGCGGTCGCGCGATGGCGAGCAGCATCTGCAGGTGGGCGATCGCGCGATGGCGAACAGCATACGCAGTTGAGGGTCGCGCGATGGTGATCAGCATGCGCAGGGTCGAGCGATGGTGATCAGCATCCGCAGTTGAGGGTCGCGCGATGGCTGTCAGCATCCGCAGTCGAGGGTCGCGCGATGGCGATCAGCATCCGCAGTGGAGGGTCGCGCGATGGCGGTCAGCATCCGCAGTCGAGGGTCGCGAGATGGCGATCAGCATCCGCAGTGGAGGGTCGCGCGATGGCGGTCAGCATCCGCAGTCGAGGGTCGCGCGATGGCGATCAGCATCCGCAGTTGAGGGTCGCGCGATGGCGATCAGCATGCGCAGGTGAGCTAGTAGCTGGCGAACCATGTTCCTTCAGAAGTGTTGGAGAATGTTGGCGTGCCGGCTGTAACACACGTGGGCGATCCGGAGATCGCCGAGAGACAGGTGATCGCTGGCGAGCTGATGATCGCTGACGAGCTGATGATCGCTGGCGAGCTGATGATCGCTGGCGAGCAGAAGGCTACGCGTGGAAGCCTGCGCAAAGAAGAAGAGTCCTTGACCCCGACCTGAACCGAAGTTCTAGATCGCAAGGGCGAACGTGGGCGCACAGGGCGCGTAACAGGAACCAACAGGAACCGCAGGGATGATCATCTTGAAAGCGCTGACGAACAGGAGAGCGCTGATGAGCAGAAGAGCGCCTGTGTGCCCACACTGAGCAGGAGCAGGAGAGAACACAGCAGAAGGGCGCGCAGGGAAACCCTGACACGCAAGGGAAGAACCCCCGTGGGGGCAACCCTTTGCCCCGAAGGGATCGTTGTCCGCCGGGAAACTGATGTCCATCGGAAGACCGCTGTCCGTCGGGAAGACCGTTGTCCGTCGGGAAGACCGTTGCCCGTCGGAAGACGAGATCAGACTGCTGTCCATCTGCACCAAGGCGGAAGATCGAGAAAAAGGAGTTGTAGGCTGTAAACGGAGATTTAAAAAGGCGCCTCAAGCACCCTTATAGGGAGATGAGAGGCCCTTACGACGAGGCGGACAGTGGGCCTTACGGCGAGGGAGGCCAACAGCAACAGCAACAGCAACAGCAACAGAAGAAACCTCCGAAGAGGAGTCTCTATGAGTGTACTCTCTCGCGAACGAAAGAGAAACACTTCGTGGAAGAGACTGGTCAGCCAGTGACCTAAAAGGAGCAATCCTCCGAAGAGGAGCTCCTGCAGTTGCCCAGCCCCTTGAGCAAAACTGCAGGTGTGACCGCTCAGCACCAAGAGCATAGTCGCACGAAAAAAAAAGGCAAGAGAAGAACCCCCCAAAAGGGGAAAAACTCAAGCCTGGACAGGAAAAACTTCCCTCGGAAGGAAAGTTACCAGCCAAAGGAGGCAAGCCTCCTGAGAGTTCTAAAATGAACTGGAGAGCTGTCCGTCGTCACGGGAGTACTACCAGTAGAAGACACGCCCCTGACGAAAATACAAGGGGGAAGGCAGCAACAGCCGAATCCCCAGGACTCAACCAGACAGCTCACACCGTTGCTATATTACAGAAACGAACTAGATCGGTAACTGTAAAAAAATAAAAAAAATAATATTAGTACACATTCATTCCCCCGGGAAGGCTCCGAAGAGGAATCCCGAGGGAAAGGAACAAGAATTACACAACAGGCACGTGCCCTCACAACCACTTACACTCGCGGAAGGAGAGCTGTAACCAAAACAGAATTATAACAATTATAATTATGTAACTATGTAATTATGTAATTTAAAAAAGAATGAACACTAAAGAAAGAACGAAAACCCCGAAAGGAATCGTTCTACAAGCTGAAAAACAAAAACAACTACAATTAGATTCATAACTAATTGAGACAAACGTACGGCGTAGCAACCCCCCACACGGAAAGGAAGCTACAAGGGCGTAGTAACACGTAGTAAAAGGGTGAACGACCTCAAGAGAGAGAGAGAGAAAGACATAAGTCAAACTCGATCGCCACCCATAAAATTACGCCGTGGTGGCCTAACTGCCGAGGCCTCCACGTAGATATCGTACACTACACACACAAATCTGAAAAGGAAACTTACTTATTTCTATACTCAAATATATATACAAACATGAAAACATGTTTACATATATATTGAGTAAATGAAAAGTAGGCGATTAAGTAAAGACAAAACAAACAAACAATGGCTGCCAAGAGAGGACCAAGACAGAGACGTCTGTCACAGTCCGAGCCAAAAGTGAAAGTGAGTATTCACCCGTGTGTGAGGGGGAGGAGGGGTAGCTAGCTACCACTCCCCTACCCCCCCCCCACACCCCCCGGTAACTAGTGCGGGGGTAATACACCCTCGTTAAATTCTAATGGCTCGCCATTTCAGCTACGCTAAAAGGTAACCCTTTGTAAATAGCGTGGTTTGTATTCCGGTTACGGAACAAACAGAATTATAACAATTATAATTATATATGTAATTATGTAATTTAAAAATGAATGAACACTAAAGAAAGAACGAAAACCCCGAAAGGAATCGTTCTACAAGTTGAAAAACTAAAAACAACTACAATTAGATTCATAACTAATTGAGACAAACGTACAGCGTAGCAACCCCTCCACACGGAAAGGAAGCTACAAGGGCGTAGTAACACGTAGTAAAAGGGTGAACGACCTCAAGAGAGAGAGAGAGAAAGACATAAGTCAAACTCGATCGCCACCCATAAAATTACGCCGTGGTGGCCTAACTGCCGAGGACTCCACGTAGATATTGTACACTACACACACAACTCTGAAAAGGAAACTTACTTATTTCTATACTCAAATATATATACAAACATGAAAACATGTTTACATATATATTGAGTAAATGAAAAGTAAGCGATTAAGTAAAGACAAAACAAACAATGGCTGCCAAGAGAGGACCAAGACAGAGATGTCTGTCACAGTCCGAGCCAAAAGTGAAAGTGAGCATTCATCTGTGTGTGAGGGGGGGGGAGGGGTAGCTAGCTACCACTCCCCTACCCCCCCCCCCCCCCCCCGCTAACTAGCGCGGGGGTAATACACCCTCGTTAAATTCTAATGGCTCGCCATTTCAGCTGCGCTAAAAGGTAACCCCCCCCCTGTAAATAGCGGGGTTTGTATTTCGGTTACGGAACAACATGTCTTTCATAGTAGGTTCCTGATCTACCACCACGGGGGAAGGAATAGGATTAGGAACATTAACATTAGGTAAGGCTCTATCCACAGATCGTGAAGAACTACGCCTAACTCTATCCCTCTCTAGTCTCGTATGTTACAAAATCATCATCCGTTAAAGAAAGACACTCATTACATCTATCATCAAATGAACAAAATTTACCCCTACATTTCACACAAATATTATGAGGATCAATATGACAAATTCGAAGATAATTTGTATTTTTCCTAACCATACAAACCTTAGCTATTTACAGAGGGTTTACATTTTAGCGCAGCTGAAATGACGAGCCAATAGTTTTAACGAGGGTTAATTACCCCCGCGCTAGTTAGCGGGGGGGGTGGGGAAGGGTAGCTTGCTACCCCTCCCCCCTCCACACACCGGTGACTTGCTTCACTTCACTTAGAGGTAGGACTTGACTTGGGGGTCAGGGATGGCGGGCACATATGTGTAAATAGCTAAGGTTTGTATGGTTAGGAAAAATACAAATTATCTTCGAATTTGTCATTTGTTCCGTAACCGAAATACAAACCATGCTATTTACAGAGGGTGACTTACCCCTTAGGAAGGGTGGAAAGTCCCCAGCCTTACTGACTTCGGCTTGCCCGGGGGCTTGATCCCTCAGTGAGCAGCACTAGAGAGAGGGAGCCCCTGTACCTCACAAGTTCCTAGCATCGCTAGGAACGAGTGGCCTACATAAGCAGTGTGAGGAGGAGAGTGTGACTCGTCCTATGAAGTTGACATTGAGACCTTCAGATAGGAATTCTAGGATAGGACGTTCCCCATACCACCTCGTCAGGGTATGGGAGACGCAACAGTATTAAGCTTAATACTAGGAGCACAAAGAAGCATGGGTTACCTGCAGAGGTCGAGGTCAGCTATGCGAGGACCTGGATGCTGCTCCCCCAAGAGAGGGGAGAATGAAGAAAGAAGTAAGGGTCAGACATACTCTTTCATTCACGCAGACTAAGACCGGGTAACAACGCCCTCAACCTACTGCTACTTGTCCAAAAAGGAGCCTGAGGTTAGACCAGCTGTTGTGCAGCCACCACAGGGCCGATAGAAAACGTATCGAGGCTCCTGTGGGTCACGTCTTGCAGGTAGTGGGCTGTGAAGGTCGTTTGACGCTTCCAGACCCCAGCTTGAAGTACCTGCGTCACAGAGAAGTTTCTCTTGAAGGCCAAGGATGTAGCAATACCCCTGACATCATGGGCTCGAGGGCGACGTGACGGAGGAGGGTCAGGATTCAGGGAATGGTGGATAACCCTTCGAATCCAAGCTGAGATGGTGTTCCTGGTGACCCTCCTCTTTGTCCTGCCTGTGCTCACAAACAAAGCTCGCACATGAGGACGGACTGCAGCCGTTCTCTTCAAGTAGTGCCTCAGACACCTCACTGGACATAGTAGCAGCTGGTCTGGGTCGTTTGTTACAGAACGGAGACTCGCGATCCTGAAAGAGTCGAACCGAGGATCCGGCACTCCAGGATTCTGAGTCTTGGCCACAAACTCAGGGACGAACCTGAACGTTACCTCCCCCCATCCCCTTGAATGGGCGATGTCGTACGAGAGACCATGAAGTTCACTAACTCGCTTGGCCGAAGCCAAGGCGAGTAGGAAAGCCGTCTTCCAAGACAGGTGGCGATCGGAGGCCTGGCGTAATGGCTCGAAGGGAGGTCTCTTAAGAGACCTGAGGACTCGAACCACGTTCCAAGGAGGGGGTCTCACTTCCGACTGGGGGCAGGTAAGCTCATAGCTACGTATAAGTAAAGAGAGTTCTAGCGATGAAGAAATATCCACGCCCTTCAATCTGAAGGCCAAGCTTAAGGCTGAGCGATAGCCTTTCACTGCCGAGACAGAAAGGCGCATTTCTTCTGGCAGATACACAAGGAAGTCCGCTATTGCTGGAATAGTGGCATCGAGTGGAGAGATACCCCTTCCACGACACCAACCATAAAAGACTCTATACTTTGCTTGGTAGACTCCCTCAGAGGACCTTCGCAGGTGCCGAGACATTCTCTCCGCAACCTGTTGCGAAAAGCCTCTCTCCGCGAGGAGACGCTGGATAGTCTCCAGGCGTGAAGCCGAAGCGAGGCTACGGCCCTGTGAGGGACGCCGGAGTGGGGTTGTCTGAGAAGCTCGTGTCGTGGAGGAAGCTCCCTTGGGAGTTCCGTCAGGAGTTGCAGAAGGTCCGGAAACCATTCCGCATGATGCCATAGCAGAGCTACCAGAGTCATGGAACAGTTGACCGATAGTCTGGTCCTGTTGAGCACCCTTCTCATCAGACAGAACGGTGGGAAGGCGTACACGTCGATGTTGTCCCACCGTTGCTGGAAAGCATCTTGCCAGAGTGCCTTGGGGTCCGGGACTGGTGAGCAGTACAGGGGCAGCTTGAAGTTCAAGGCTGTCGCGAACAAGTCCACAGTCGGGGAACCCCACAAAGTCAGGACTTTGTTGGCTATCTGAGGATCCAAAGACCACTCGGTACTCACTATCTGCGAAGCCCTGCTCAGACTGTCGGCGAGCACATTCCTCTTGCCAGGAATGAAGCGAGCTGATAGTGTTATCGAGTGGGTTTCGGTCCACCTCAGAGTCTCTACTGCAAGATGGGATAGCTGTTGCGAAAAAGTGCCTCCCTGCTTGTTGATATAAGCCACTACCGTGGTGTTGTCGCTCATCACCACCACGGAGTGACCCGCCAGGGACCGTTGGAACTGCTGAAGAGCCAGAAAGACGGCCTTCAATTCTAGCAGGTTGATGTGTAGGGACTTTTCTGATTCTGACCAAAGGCCTGAGGCCCTCTGGTTCAGAACGTGCGCCCCCCACCCTTCTTCTGACGCGTCCGAAAACAGAGTCAATTCCGGGGGGAGGACGAGAAGACTCACTCCCTTCCGCAGGTTCTCGTCGGCCAGCCACCACCGCAAGTCCTTCTGTTCCAGAGACCCCATTGGGATCAGAATATCCGGGGAATCGGATCCTTGATTCCACCGGGACTTGAGCTGCCATTGAAGGGATATCATCCTGAGGCGGCTGTTTGGAACCAGACGGGCCAGAGAGGATAGGTGGCCTAAGAGACGCAACCACGATTGGGCGGGGAGTTCTTTTCGCCTGAGGAAGGGTTCCGCCACCCTCCTCAGTCTTGCTATCCGGTCGTCTGATGGAAAGGCTTTGTGGAGATTGGTGTCTATTAGCATGCCTAGATAAAGCAGTCGTTGGGACGGCTGCAGAGAGGACTTCTCGAGGTTTATCACGATCCCCATATCCTGGCAAAGATCCAGAAGCCTGTCTCGGTGCCGAAGAAGGGTCGACTCCGAGTCTGCTAGGATCAGCCAATCGTCCAGGTAACGAAGGAGACGAATGCCGTTCCTGTGCGCCCAAGATGAAATCAGGGTGAACACTCTGGTGAACACCTGAGGAGCTGTGGAGAGACCGAAACACAGCACCTTGAACTGGTAGATCTTGTTGTCTAGGCAAAATCTCAGGTACTTCCTGGAAGACGGATGGATTGGGATCTGGAAGTACGCGTCCTTTAGATCCAGTGTGCACATGAAGTCTTGTGGTCTCACCGCAAGTCTGACCGTGTCTGCTGTCTCCATGCTGAACCGGGTTTGTTTGACAAACCTGTTCAGAGCTGAGAAATCGATGACGGGTCTCCAGCCTCCAGTAGCCTTCTCTACAAGAAAGAGTCGACTGAAGAAGCCTGGGAAGCCGTCCACGACCTCCTGGAGAGCACCCTTCTCGAGCATGGTCTCGACTTAGGCCTGAAGGGCCAGCCCCTTTGCCGATCCCGTGGCATAGGAGCTCAACGACACTGGATTCGCTGTCAGGGGAGGTTGAGATGTTGTGAACGGGACGCGATAGCCTTGGCCGATCACTGAGACCGTCCAAGCATCGGCCCCGTGTTGCTGCCACCTGCGGACGCAACGCTGAAGGCATCCCCCCACAGGTGGACATGCAGGGGAACTGCCACCCCTAGGGCTTGCGGCCGCGGCCGCCACCCCTAGGAGTCTTGCCTCCCCTGGAGGACTTACCGCCCCTCTTGACCTTGGCTGGAAAGGGCTGAGGCTTAGACACCACCTTCTTAGCTGCCGGTGCCTGTTTGGGAGCCTTACAAGGCTGTTGCTGCTGTTGTGGCGGGGCTGGAGGCTTATAGGGCCAAGTTGTAAGGGCCCTATGGAGGAGGGAGTCCGTGCTGGATTTCCTCCACCTCTCAGCCGTTCGCTCCATGTCTTGAGGCTCAAACAGGTTCTCCCCCAGAAGGGAAGCATGTCGGAGCCTACACACATCCACGGCGGGGACCTTCGGATGGAATCTCTCGGACACAGCATCGCAACGCTTCAACACCGAGTTGGCCCACAGAGTGGTAACCTGGTGCGCCAAAAACTCGATGGAGCGGGTGCCCGAGAGCAAGAAGGTCTCTAGGGCCTTCCTATTGGTCTCCTTGGGCAAGTCCTCTGATCGCAATAGGATGCCCAGAGATCCTAGCCAAAAGTCCAGCCACGAAGTGGCCTGCATGGCACACTTAGCGACCTTCTCGTGGCTAAGGATCTCTGCCGCCGAGAACGACACCTGCCGGGCAGAGAGTTTCTCAAGGGGAACTCCCTTCAACAGCTCCTCCACAGAGTGATGGAGAGGAAGAGCGAGGTTGTGCTCACCCAGGATCTCGAAATACCTCCTCTGCTGAAGACGAGGAGGAGGGATGAGCTTGTTCCCGGCAGTGGAACGACTGGAGGAGGCAAGAAGTGCGAGCTGAGCGTTGGCCCTAGCCCTGGCACTCTTCAGCCCCCGAGACCAGGGCAGAGCCGCACTGGTCTTAGGGGCCTTCCAAACGTCAAACACTTCATCCAAAATCGTGTCTTTGCCTTCACGGGGGGCGATGACTGGATCCATAAGCCCGTTAAGTTGCCTTATCAGGCTTAGGACCTGCCAGAAGGCATGTTCGGGTTCTTGCTGTTCTTCTCCCTGCGGGCTGGCAGCTAAGTCTCCTGCCCCAGGGATCTCTTCCTGGTGTGACACGTGGACATTCCCCCGGGTAGTCGTGGGTTTCTGACGAATCCTTGCAGAGGATTTAGGGACGGTCTTGGAGTCCTTGGATTCCCTCCTGGGAGGGATCCAGGATCCCAACAACGAGGTTCGAGGGGCCCCTTCCTCACGAGACGATTCTCCTGCATAAAGCGAAGTTTCCCCCCTGGTGCCGAGGGGAAGACTACCGCCCCACTGGATTCACCTGAGGACGGAAAGGCCTCGTCCACGGGAGAAGGAGAGAGCACTCGTGCAGGAGAAGGGACCTTCGCGACTGACCTCTTGGGAACCAACTTCGCCCTGGGGGAAGTCACCACGAAGTCCACTCCTCTCTTTCTCTTCAGCGTAGGAGAGACAGCCGTTGGTTTGTTACCCTGGCCGGCGAGTGCTGGTTTCATAACCCTCACTAACGCCCGTGCCAGAGGACCAAACCAAGTCTGCTGCTCCAAGGACACAGAGTCCGAAATCCTCGCTAAAGGGAAAGGGATCGGGCGATCCTTTGGAGTGGACACGACGGTACCTGCCTGAAAAGAAGGTGGGGAAGAATGATGTACTAACCTCTCCTCGTCCTGCACTACCAACCTGTGTTTGGATGGAGGTGATCCCGTGTGCCGTCTAGGAGCACGCGTTCCTGCTGCTACCACCGGCTGCGGAATTCGCCGCGAACGATGGTCGCGCGAGGGCGAATGGTCGCGCGAAGGCGAATGGTCGCGCAGGTGGGTGATCGCGTGGGCGCACAGGCGAGTGGTCGCGCGGGCGCGCAGGCGAGTGGTCGCGCGGGCGCACAGGCGAGCGGTCGCGCGGGCGAGTGGGCGCGAGGGTGGGCAGGTAAATGAACGCGTGTCCGAGGCGACGAACGCAAGCGTTGGCGCGACTGCGAGGGAACGCGCTGCCGCGTAGGTGAGGAAGATCGCTGGCGATGTAGATCCACAGGCGATCGATGACGAGCTGGTGAGTGCAGTCGCTCAACTTGGCGATGGCGCGATGTGGCATGTCGACGCACTGGCGTGCGATGGTGAGCAGCATGCCCAGGTGAATGACCGCGTAATGGTAAGCGATGGCGAGCAGCATGCGCAGGTGAATGATCGCGTGATGGGGTGCGATGGTGATCAGCATCCGCAGGAGGGCGATCGTGCAGGGGCGAGCGATGGCGAGCAGCATGCGCAGGAGGGCGATCGCGTGATAGCGAGCGATGGCGAGCAGCATGCGCAGGTGGGCGATCGCGTGATGGGGTGCGATGGTGATCAGCATCCGCAGGAGGGCGATCGTGCAGGGGCGAGCGATGGCAAGCAGCATGCGCAGGAGGGCGATCGTGCAATGGCGAGCGATGGCGAGCAGCATGCGCAGGCGGGCGATCGCGCGATGGCGAGCTAGAAGCTGGCGAACCATGTTCCTTCAGGAGCGTTGGAGAACGTTGGCACGCTAGCTGTCGCTGTTGAATAAGCGATACTAAGATCGCCTGTGCGCGCTGGCAAGCAGGTGAACGCTGGAGAGGAGGTAATCGCTGGCGCGTAGGTGATCGCTGGCGAGATGGAGATCGCTGGCGAGCAGAAGGTCGACGCGTGTCATGTGAAAGGACAGGTGTTGCGGCGCGTTCACGAGCAGGAACTGGGAGATCGCTGGTGCGTTGGCGAACATGTGTTTTTGACACACGCGCAGCACGATGTTGCGTAGCCACAGGACCAGGCAGATGGTGAGCAGGGAGTTCAGCAGGAACTAAAGGGTGGTCAGAAACCGCAGGGCGATGGTCCTCAAATGAGCCCTGACGCTCGGAAGAGAGCTGACAAGCAGGAGAGCGCTGGCGAGGGGGGGCGAACATCAGGAGAGAGCCGACGAGCAGGAGAGTCTTGACGAGCAGGAGATCGTCGACGAGCAGGAAAGCGCTGAAGATCAGGAGAGCGCTGGCGAGCAGGTGAGCGCTTGTGCGCTAGCACTGCTCGCGTAAGGGAAGGATCCCTTAGCCCCGAAGGGACCGTTGCCCGTCGGGTGACGAGTTCTCCAGAAGGCGAAGATCTGGCAGGAGATGGTGAGCGGTCTGCAGAGAGGTTCAAGGAGGGCGGAGCTGTAGGTTGAGGCTGACGAGAAGAGTCCCCCCCGGAGGATGAAGACCCAAAAAGGCGCCTCTTAGTCCCCCTGTAAGGGGAAGGGAGGCCCTTGTGGCGTAGCGGACGGTGAGCCTTACGGCGGAGGCGGCCTCGGGGAAGATCGTCGGGACCATCGGTCTTCCGAAGGGGAGTCTCCGGTAAAGCACTTCCCTCAGAAGGAAGCTGAGCAGCAGCCGAGACCGAAGGACTCACTTCCCCCTTCGAAGGATGTACGGAAGGAGGAGGAGAGCCTTTAGCACCATCACCCGCAACAGCACCTGCGACGGAAGGCCCAGCCACGTCGGAGGCCTCTGTCACCACGACGTCGACAATAGACAGAGGGTCTACCTCTGCTACCGCCGGCGACTGCTTAACAGCGGCCCCCAACGAGACAAGGTCAATAAGAGCGACCCTGGAGGGCAAGCCCTTAAGCCCCAGGGACGACCAAATCTGTAAAAGATCATCACTGGATAAGGCATTATCAATAACCTCCCCCCGAGGAGGAGGGGGAACCGCCTCGCTATGGGAGGCGACGCCTTCTCCCCCCACCGAAGGTCGGGAAACAGAACAAGGGCCTGCGCTCCCACTCGGCCGACTCTCCTTAGGAGGCGGACAAGGGGGAGCTTTGGAGGAGGTTTGGGCGGCGGAAGAAGAGTCCCGAGAACCTTCCTCCTTCAAGGCTAACCCCGGAGGAGAACGGTCTCTCTTGGACTTCTTCTTACGCCGACGGCCAAACCTCTCCCACTGGGAGGCAGACCACTCCCTGCACTCACGGCACATGTTCTCCTGGTCACACCGTCGGCCCCGACATTAAGGGCAGAGGGTGTGCGGATCCGTATTTACGTCCAACATGAAAGTCCCACAAGGACGACCGGCAACTCCAGGGTATGTACGCATTGTAAAGAAATAACTGAAGGTCAACTTCCAACCAACACACACGCTGAAAAGAAAAAGCAGAAAATAAAGGCTGTCACGAGGGCGATGAGCAGACACGTTTGATCACCGCCGAGCCAAAAGTGAAGTGAAGCAAGTCACCGGTGTGTGGAGGGGGAGGGGTAGCAAGCTACCCTTCCCCCCCCCCTGCTAACTAGCGCGGGGTTAATTAACCCTCGTTAAAACTATTGGCTCGTCATTTCAGCTGCGCTAAAAGGTAAACCCTCTGTAAATAGCGTGGTTTGTATTTCGGTTACGGAACAAAGATCCTTTAGGAAGTCGAGTACGACACCCTTCACTAACACACCTACGTAAAGCAGGGGAGGAGTAGGCCATTTTGAATGGATACGTGAAAGACCGACGAGCAAAAAATAAGGGAAATATTAATAAAGATAACCTCAAACAAAAAGACTTCAAGATTAGAATAAAGAGAAAACAATTAACGATAGCTTAAACTCAGAAAAGAACGTTGTACATCACCAAACAACTTCCCAAAAGAGTAAAACCACGAGAGCGAACTTCAATATGACAGCCAGCTAGGCGGGCAGAAGAAGAACTGAAGTTGGTGTGTTGTTCTACCTGAGCTACCGCTAGGGTGCGGGTGTACACCTGCCGTATCTTCGATAGCGCGAGAATTTGAATTTCTGCCAGGGCGTCAGGGGACTTCAGCGCTCTTTATATAACCAACGGGTAAGTTTTATATTTAAAAAATAATGCTTTATTAAAGAGCAGAAGGTTTGTATCTTGCGTCAGGACAAACTTCTATTATACAATGCTTTATTAAAGAGCAGTAGGTTGCGTCAGGACAAGCTTCTATTATACAATGCTTTATTAAAGAGCAGAAGGTTTGTATCTTGCGTCAGGACAAACTTCTATTATACAATGTTGAAGTTGGCAATCTGAAAAAAAACATTTATGATAAATATTCCATGTAAGTGTTGACTTTTTATGTGAGGTATCTAATATTTCATCATAACACATAGAAAAACCAAGCCTTGTTTAATATCTTATTTTTAAAAATAAGTTGAAACGACTCATTAAGTGTATTACTTGAATCTGGATTCACCCAGCGCGAAGCAAAAAAGATTGCAACTTGGTCACACGATATAGGAATCTTCACACTGCGCGGCGCGATGTGAGAATCTTCCGACATTAAGCAGATTCTAATATGGGTCGCAACATCTATATTGTTCAACTCTCTCCAATTCAAGTTTCCCTTACTTCAATTCTTGGCGTGTATGTATGATAGCGGCCACCTGTATGTATGATTACGGCTGACTTAGAACACGGCAGTGTAAGGGGGTCGCAGACGGGCGTTAACACACACACACACACACACACTCGTTAGGTAAGTAAGTAAGGGCACGCCTTATAGGTTAGGCTAGGGGAGAAAGTTTAGGTTAGTTGATGTCCATTTTTAATCCACCCGGGAGGAACTGGCCGCTGATATACAAAACCCTACTTTCAAGAGTGAAGCAAACACAGGGTTGAGTCCGTTTCAGGGTACAGCAGTCTAAGGGGGAAGGCGGTTGCAGAAGGGCAGGCAAGTAAGAATTCGGGGTGTATGTATGATAGCGGCTACTTGTATGATTACAGCTGACTAAGAATATGGCAGTGTAGGAGGGGTCGCAGGGGGACGTTAGCCCCTCCTTTAGGTAAGTGGGTAAGAACACAGCTTGTAGGTTAGGCAAGGGGGGGAAAGTTTAGGTGGTACTATTGTAGTGTATTACAGGGTAATATAACCTAGGGAAAAATGTTATTTTCATTAGTAAAATAAATTTTTGAATATACTTACCCGATAATCATGTAGCTGTCAACTCTGTTGCCGACAGAAATCTACGGTCGGGATACGCCAGCGATCGCTATACAGGTGGGGGTGAACACAACAGCGCCATCTGTGGTCAGGTACTCCAGTACTTCTTGTCAACACCACCTCAATTTTTTCCTCGGTCCACTGGTTCTCTATGGGGAGGAAGGGTGGGTCAATTAAATCATGATTATCGGGTAAGTATATTCAAAAATTTATTTTACTAATGAAAATAACATTTTTCAATATTAATCTTACCCGATAATCATGTAGCTGATTCACACCCAGGGTGGTGGGTGGAGACCAGCATACATGTGAACAAAGAAGCTAAGTATCCCGTATTTTATTTTATTAGTTATTCAAAAATAACATAAAATAAATAAGTACCTGGTAAGGAAGACGACTTGAACCATTACTCTGCCTTTATTAAGTACGTCTTCCTTACTGAGCGTAGCGGTCCTCTTAGGATGCTGAACGACTCTTAGGTGCTGAAGTATAAAGGGCTGCAACCCATACTAAAGGACCTCATCACAACCTATAACCTCGGCGCTTCTCAAGAAAGAATTGACCACCCGCCAAATCAACAAGGATGTGGAAGGCTTCTTAGCCGACCGTACAACCCATAAAAAGTATTCAAGAGAAAGGTTAAAAGGGTTATGGGATTATGGGAATGTAGTGGCTGAGCCCCCGCCTACTACTGCATTCGTTGCTACGAATGGTCCCAGGGTGTAGCAGTTCTCGTAAAGAGACTGGACATCTTTGAGATAGAATGATGCGAACACTGACTTGCTTCTCCAATAGGTTGCATCCATAACACTCTGCAGAGAACGGTTCTGTTTGAAGGCCACTGAAGTAGCCACAGCTCTCACTTCATGTGTCCTTACCTTCAGCAAAGCAAGGTCTTCTTCCTTCAGATGAGAATGTGCTTCCCTAATCAGGAGCCTGAATAGGTAAGAAACTGAGTTCTTAGACCTTGGAAGAGAAGGCTTCTTGATATCACACCATAAGGCTTCTGATTGTCCTCGTAAAGGTTATGACCTTTTTAGATAGTACCTAAGAGCTCTAACTGGGCAAAGTACTCTCTCCAGTTCGTCCCCCACCAAGTTGGACAGGCTTGGGATCTCGAACGACTTAGGCCAAGGACGTGAAGGAAGCTCGTTTAGCAAAAAACCGAGCTGCAAGGAACATGTAGCCGTTTCAGATGTGAAAACTATGTTCCTGCTGAAGGCGTGGATCTCACTTACTCTTTTAGCTGTTGTCAAGCACACGAGGAAAAGAGTTTTTAATGTGAGGTCCTTAAAAGAGGCTGATTGGAGAGGTTCAAATCTTGATGACATAAGGAACCTTAGGACCACGTCTAGATTCCAGCCTGGAGTGGACAACCGACGTTCCTTTGAGGTCTCTAAAGACCTAAGGAGGTCCTGTAGATCTTTGTTGGTGGAAAGATCCAAGCCTGTGTGGCGGAAAACCGCTGCCAACATACTTCTGTAACCCTTAATCGTAGGAGCTGAAAGGGATCTTACGTTCCTTAGATGTAACAGGAAGTCAGCAATCTGGGTTACAGTGGTACTGGTTGAGGAAACTGCATTGGCCTTGTACCAGCTTCGGAAGACTTCCCCTTTAGACTGATAGACTCTGAGAGTGGATGTCCTCCTTGCTCTGGCAATCGCTCTGGCTGCCTCCTTCGAAAAGCCCCTAGCCCTTGAGAGTCTTTCGAAAGTCTGAAGGCAGTCAGACGAAGAGCGTGGAGGTTTGGGTGTACCTTCTTTACGTGAGGTAGACGTAGAAGGTCCACTCCTAGAGGAAGAGTCCTGGGAATGTCGACCAGCCATTGCAGTACCTCTATGAACCATTCTCTCGCGGGCCAGAGCGGAGCCAACCAACGTCAGCTGTGTCCCTTTGCGAGAGGCGAACTTCTGAAGTACCCTGTTGACAATCTTGAACGGCGGGAATGCATACAGGTCGAGATGGGACCAATCCAGCAGAAAAGCATCCACGTGAACTGCTGCTGGGTCTGGAATCGGAGAACAATACAACGGGAGCCTCTAGGTTATCGAGGTAGCGAACAGATCTATGGTTGGCTGACCCCACAGGGCCCAAAGTCTGCTGCAAACAATCTTGTGAAGGGTCCACTCTGTGGGGATGACCTGACCCTTCCGGCTAAGGCGATCTGCCATGACATTCATATCGCCCTGAATGAACCTCGTTACCAGCGTGAGCTTTCGATCTTTTGACCAGATGAGGAGGTCCCTTGCGATCTAGAACAACTTCCACGAATGAGTCCCTCCCTGCTTGGAGATGTAAGCCAAGGCTGTGGTGTTGTCAGAGTCCACCTCCACCACCTTGTTAAGCTGGAGGGACTTGAAGTTTATCAAGGCCAGATGAACCGCCAACAGCTCCTTGCAATAGATGTGAAGTGTCCTGATTCCATGTTCCCGAGCATTCCTGTCCGTCCAAAGTCGCACCCCAGCCCGTGTCTGATGCGTCAGAGAAGAGACGGCGGTCGGGTTTCTGAACAGCCAAAGGTAGACTTCCTTGAGAAGAAAGCTGTTCTTTCACCACGTGAGAGTAGACCTCCTCTCTTCGGAAACAGGAACTGAGACCGTCTCTAGCGTCATGTCCTTTATCCAGTGAGCCGCTAGATGATACTGAAGGGGGAGGAGGTGGCGTCTCCCTAACTCGATGAACAGGGCCAGCGATGAAAGTGTCCCTGTTAGACTCATCCACTACCTGACTGAGCATCGGTTCCTTCTCAGCATGCTCTGGATGCATTCTAGGGCTTAGTAGATCCTTGGGGCGGACGGAAAAGCCCGAAAAGCTCGACTCTGAAGATCCATACCCAGGTAGACAATGGTCTGGGATGGGACGAGCTGGGACTCCTCAAAATTGACCAGGAGGCCCAGTTCCTTGGTCAGATCCATAGTCCATCTGAGAATCTCCAGACAGCGACGACTTGTGGGAGCTCTTAAAAGCTAGTCGTCTGACGGAGCCGGACACAAGATCATGGTACTGCTGCACAGTCTGTGAACTGTCAACCATGGGGAAGCGAGGAAGTACAGCGACAACCCGAAGCTGTCTAGACTGTCTGGGTCGTACAGACAACTCCTTATCGGGTTGCTGAGGTTGCCGCACTGCGTCACAACAAGTCACTTCTGCTGGTTGTTGAACGTCTTCCCAGTGACACACTGACTCCGTAAACAAAAAAATCCTCTAACAAGGACTAAGCTTGGACTGCATGTCTTGCAACAAAGCTCAAGGTCTATGGGAGCAGGTGTGGTAACAGACGGGGTTAGCGACTGAAGTGGAACCATTACCCTCCCTGGAAGCATGTTATGCTTAAATAAAAGTCCATAGGAGGCTAAGCAGCTAAAGGCTCCTCTCCAAATGACAGAGTCCTCAAGGGAATATCAGAAGGAGGGAGAATAGCACTTTCTCATCTACAGGAACCATATCCGAGAAAAGCTAAGTTCTCTCAGTGAGGGTTTCACTGGTGCAAAAGCAGCAGACTAGAAGGCAACGTTATGAAACTGCTTGACAGACTAGTGAGTTGGCAACAACCAAAGATGTGTGACTGAGGAGCATGCGGTAAGGTATGCAGAGCATGCTGTATGCAGAGCATGCTGTATGTAGAGCATGCTGTAAGGTAAGCAGAGCATGTTGCATGGCGTGCGGCTTATGCTGCATGGGATGAGGCTCATGCTGCATGGGATGAGGCTCATGCTGCATGGTATGAGGCTCATGCTGCATGGGATGAGGCTCATGCTGCAAGGGATGAGGCTCATGCCGCATGCGTTGAGGAGGATGCCGCATAGTATGAGGCTCCTGCCTCATGGGTTGAGGCGGTTGCCGCATAGCATGAGGCTCCTGCCTCATGGTTTGAGGAGGATGCCGCATAGCATGAGGCTCCTCATAGCATGAGACTCCTGCCTCATGGGTTGAGGAGGATGCCGCATAGCATGAGGCTCCTGCCTCATGGGTTGAGGAGGATGCCGCATAGCATGAGGCTCCTGCCTCATGGGTAGAGGAGGTTGCCGCATAGCATGAGGCTCCTGCCTCATGGGTTGAGGAGGATGCCGCATAGCATGAGGCTCCTCATAGCATGAGGTCCCTGCCTCATGGGTTGAGGAGGATGCCGCATAGCATGAGGCTCCTCATAGCATGAGGCTCCTGCCTCATGGGTTGAGGAGGATGCCGCATAGCATGAGGCTCCTGCCTCATGGTTTGAGGAGGATGCCGCATAGCATGAGGCTCCTCATAGCATGAGGCTCCTGCCTCATGGTTAGAGGAGGTTGCCGCATAGCATGAGGTTCCTGCCTCAAGAGTTGCGTCTGCCTCAAGGGTTGAGGAGGTAGCTGCGCAGAGAGAGGCTCTTGCCTCAAGAGTTGAGGCTCTTGCCTCAAGAGTTGAGGCTCTTGCCTCAAGAGTTGAGGTTCTTGCCTCAAGAGTTGAGGCTCTTGCCTCAAGAGTTGAGGCTCTTGCCTCAAGAGTTGAGGTTCTTGCCTCAAGAGTTGAGGCTCTTGCCTCAAGAGTTGAGGCGGTTGCCGCATAGCCTGAGGCTGCTGCCTCAAGGATGGTGGAGGTTGCTGCAACGCATGAGGCTGCTGCCTCAAGGATGGAGGAGGTTGCCGCAACGCATGAGGCTCCTGCCTCAAGGGAAGAGGAGGTTGCTGCAAAGCATGAGGCTCCTGCCTCAAGGGTTGAGGAGGTTGCCGCATAGCAAGAGGCTCCTGCCTCAAGGAAAGTGGAGGTTGCTGCATAGCGCTGGTACCTGGCAACTCCCAATGCGGCAGCTCACGCATGGAGGCAGGAGGAGCCTCAACATCATACGTCTGGCAGGGTGGACTGCGCAGAGGTGGAGGAGCGCTCGCAGGAGGAGGTGTGCTAACCTTCTCTGCCTGAAACTCCTGCATCAACACCGCAAGCTGAGACTGCATTGTCTGCAGCATAGACCACTAGAGTCTAAGAAAGACAACAACAAACGGAGCTACTGTCCGTTGAGACTGAGGGTCTAAAACAGCTGGTGCGGCAACAGACGGAGTTACTGCCTGTTGCGGTACCACCTTGCCTCTCTGGGAGGTGTGCAGTTGTCGTACTGCAGCAAGTCCGAACTGACCCAGTGCTAATGGCTCCACCTAGGAGTTGGACTTGCGCGGAAGGGACCGACTTGCACTTAAAAGCTGCAAGATTTGGTCCATGGTTTCTGCGAGAAACCTCTTCCGCAGACGAGGAATAAATGGGCTCTCTCGTCTTTGTGTGGGTGGGGTGATCACGTCGGCTACGTGAGTTGGTTACACCCGAAACCACGGAGGGAAACGTCTGTTCGTCGATCAAGGCCTGATGAACCCATAAGTCCTTCGACGTTACTTCTCCCCTGGGCTTGGGAGCTTGTAAGAGGTCCCAGACTAGGCGAACAACTGGCACGAACAGACGAACCCTCGAACGCAACACTGTAACACTTTGCGCTTATCACTTTATCACTTTTGATTTTCTGTTTGCACTTATTTCACTGAACTCGAAACTTTAAGTGGTTTGTACCTGAAACACGCAATTCTATCCTTCATTAAAAGTTAGTAATTGCGAAAACAGTATTACAATGTAACAGAAAAACATAATGAAAGATAAATAATTCAGTGGCTGGAAAAGAGACTAAACACTAGATCAAATAAACTACGTTTAAAATCTCTCACCGCATAAAGCCTGGGAACAAGAATAAAACTCTAGAAACGTTTACCTTCTTCCCCTAAAGAGACTAGGGAGAAGAGCAAAAACGATAACAACGTTACCCGCTTGAACGAAACGTTTATCCTCCTCTCTCTCCCTCCGTCTCTATCTCTCTCTCTCTCTCTCTTGACTTAGAACCTGAGAGATGAGCCCAATTATATATATCGTTAAAACATATTATTGTTAAAGGAAAAAAACTGAAAGATTTCCCAAATAAAAAGTTCCTTTATTAGAATTAAAACCATTTAAGCTAAGAAAGAATGAACAAAACGCTAGAATCGGTTTACTCTACTGCAACGTGACACCGTGAATACTCTCTCTCTATCGTAACGATAGAGCGCAAGTTGAACGTTCTGAACGTCAACAACTGCAGAGACAAAACAAAACGTTAGTTCAACTTTGAAAACAGTACGAGACTATCAAAGAAATTCTTTCAAAAACATTAAAATAGCATAATATGTTAACAGGTAAAAACGAAATGACGGGCTCAATGTTAATTAACTTCGGTTCCAAGAAAAGACCGCCTACTATTAGGAAAGGTCGAATATAAACAAATATAAAAATTAATTTTAATAAGTTTATAATAAAAGGAAGTTAATCGAAGAGGCCTATAAAAGACGGAGAGATATAAAATAAATCTATAACTTTTGTTAAGCAAAATTAAGAAAGAGAGTCTATACTCTCTTCGACACCAACACTTCCGTCTAAGGGAAGGGTCGGCCATTAAAAGTGAAAGAGAGTTCATACTCTCTTCGTCACCAAAATTAAATAAAAAATTAAATCAAATTAATTCCAAAAACTTGCTAAGCTAATGATAAAGCTTCCTGAATAGCGAAGGCTAAACTCTAGAGCAAATACATCACCAAATCGTGAGCAATAACTCCAGAATCAACAGCGTATCCATGTAGGTCTAGCCGGAGGCACGACAGAGGAAAAATTGAGGTGGTGTTGACAAGAAGTACTGGAGTACCTGACCACAGATGGCGCTGTTGTGTTCACCCCCACCTGTATAGCGATCGCTGGCGTATCCCGACCGTAGATTTCTGTCGGCAACAGAGTTGACAGCTACATGATTATCGGGTAAGATTAATATTGAAAAAACTACTTTTTCTTATAGAAGAAATTACGCTCTCTTCGAAAATGACACTCGTTGCAGTCGCAAACCAATAGTTTCAGATATATATATATATATATATATATATATATATATATATATATATATATATATATATATATATATATATATATATATTGGATCCTCCTCTCTGGTTACGGTTCATTTTCCCTTTGCCTACATACACACTGAATAGTCTGGCATATTCTTTACATATTCTCCTCTATCCTCATACACCTGACAACACAGATTACAAAACAATTCTTCATCACCCAAGGGGTTACTGCACTGTAATTGTTCAGTGCCACTTTCCTCTTGGTAAGGGTAGAAGAGACTCTTTAGCTATGGTAAGCAGCTCTTCTAGAAGAAGGACACTCCAAAATCAAACCACTGTTCTCTAGTCTTGGGTAGTGCCATAGCCTCTGTACCATGGCCTTTCACTGTCTTGGGTTAGAGTTCTCTTGCTTGAGGGTACACTCGAGCACACTCTCCTATCTTATTTCTCTAACTCTTGTTTTGTTAAAGTTTTTATAGTTTATATAGGAGATATTTATTGTTGTTACTCTTCTTAGAATATTTTATTTTCCTTTTTTCCTTTCCGCACTGAGCTATTTTCCCTGTTGGAGCCCCTGGGCTTATAGCATACTGCTTTTCCAACTAGGGTTGTAGCTTAGTAAGTAATAATAATAATAATAATAATATCCTACGATAAAGGGGGACCCCCAGTGGGAACTCAGGGTTTTGGGTGGGGAAAACACACTGGGGAAACGATAAATAAACGTAAAACAAGCCTTTTCTTCTCTATACATTACCTTCTTCGATGTATAATAAACGGAGGAAAAGACAAAACAGTATACAGTAACTGGATAAAATTTGGAGGCGCCGTTGCAAAGGCTATGTCTCATGAAAAAATACAGTAACCAGTGCTGCCAACGTCTGGTGTAGATCAAATGTTAACGTAACATGCTAACATTAGCAGTGTTTTTCATTTAATTTTTCTCATTCTACTAGTCGCTCCAGTACGTTCGTTTGTACATAGCAGGTTTCGACTTTCTGCGCAAAAACCCCGCCTCCCTGCACAGAGACTTTTCCTCCACCAATAGGATTTCTTCTTCTCTAATCGTGAAATGTAACTGTTCGTCTCTCTACCAGCACGGTTCAAGTCTATTATTTGATTAGTTATGTAATACCCTAGCATACATATTACGTTTGACCCGAGTATTACTCGTTTTATTATCTGATACCTTATAAAATCACCTCATTTTATATACCCATCAAATATTATTTATCATACATTCCATTTTATCTTCATATATTACTTTTATACATTTTGTTTTTACCTTGTCGCTCCCAGATTTCACATATATACTTGCTCTGGACAAGTTTTCCATTCTGTTCATTCATGTTTACTCTCTAGACTCCGTTGCTTTTTCGTTAACCAATCACGAACCCATGCGTATGTAAAGTTTGCACCAGGGGGGTTAATATTTCCCTATCCCCACCTTCCAAAAAGCCCTTTGCCCTAGTCAGGTCTTTGTTAGTTCAAGTGTCTTTTTTTGCATATTTTACGATATAAGTACTGTATTAGAAAATTGTAACCGCTTCAGTAATCCATACTTGAAACTATTTTGGTGAATTCCAATGTTGATAATTCTCTTAAATCACGTAATGTAATATACCAACTTTTACAGTGTTCCAAGTGAAGTGCTAATCTAAGGTAAAACACTTAAGACACCACAGACTCAGTCACAACACCCACGTGACCCCTAAGTTACGATGTCACAGTCATAAAAGTAAGTCATTAATTTCTTTAACTTTAATGTGTTAATTTTATTACATTTTGTTAGAGTGCAAAGCTCAGCATTACCAATTGCCAATGCATACGAGGGTGATGTTTTATTTTCCTGTGATCGTAAGTGAGGAACAAGAACCATTACAGTATATTCATCGTTGGTAATGTTAGCGTAACATTACTAATGTTAGCATGCGCAGCTCAACTTTACCGTTTGCCAGTACATACGAGCTTGATGTTTTATTTTCATGCGAGCGAAGCGAGCTAATGGCAAAACAAGAACCAATAAAGATAACATTATCGTATCAGTACTAACGTTACCGTAACGTGAGTGAAGTGATATAACAAAGGGCATTATATTGGGTTTGTGACCTGGGAACTTCTAGGTTAGGTTAGGTGGGTTTGTTAGGTTCTGTACCATTTTTGTGCTCTTTTATATAATGTGTAAAGGGTATATGGAAAAATTCTTTAAAATACACACGATAATAATACTGTATCAATGCTAACGTTAGTAATTCCACCGTAACCTTGGTAACGCTGTGTATCAACATAACGTTGATAACGCTGTGTATCAACATAACATTGGTAACGTTGTCTACTGTTGGTAACGTTGCTAATGTTACCGTTCGCAGTACATACATGAGTCAAGTGACACCGAATTTGAAAAAGTCATTATATTTAAGTATTTTAACAAAATATATATAATAAAAGACATTATATTTAATCATTTTAACAGAAAATATATGTTTTCCTGTAGAAAATAACGTGATTTAACCGGTTTTCACCTTCATTTCATCCGTAATAACAGCAACCAATTCAGCAACTGAAAGTTAGTCGAATTGGTTGATCTGTTTGTTTGCGGTTGAAATGAAGGTCAAATTTGGTTATTTCAAGTTATTTACTATAGGAAAACATATTTTCTACTGAAAATCACACCCTGTAATACAATACAACTTTACCGTTTAGGTTAGTTAGAGTTCATTTTATTGCACTCTGAAGGAAATGGACATTGATATACAAAGGCTCAAAGAGTTCAACTCCTGGGTAGGGTTAGGTTATGTGGGGACCCTAAAGTTAGGTGGTGCGCTTGTGTTTGTTTTCTCTTTAAAATGTGTGGGTTTTCAAACCTAACTTCTGAAATTTCAAGTCTATAATTTGAACTTGGATTTCCCAAAATTATTTTCCATTAGAACAGTTCAAATCACCTAAAAATACAGCAAACGCTTTTTACCATGTCTTATATAGGAGGTCGGAAAACTCACAAACAGGTAGTTTACCACAATATTCATATTAACGGTCTGAAATAGGTATAATATAAGTCAAGGAATAAGAAAAAAAAATGGTTCACGTACTTTAGAAATTAAAGTGCGATGCGTGGCAAACTCAGCTTGTCCCAAGCAACACTACCAATCTAAATGAGCATCCCCTATGAGGTGTACAGTATTCCAATTTGATGTCTGATGTACCTGATTAAGCCTCGATTCTGGACAGAATTGGACCAAAAGGGATACTAAAACTATGAAAGGCAGTAGTTCCTCGATCGTAAATTATCATTCATCAAAATAGGTTTGCGGCCACTCTACCGATTAATATCTTGGCTGTAAAGAGCCTCTATAACTTACACTCAGTGACTCTAGATTCTAGTCCAGGTTCCAGGTTCCTCATTGCTCTCTCCACAACACTGTGATTGTGGGCAAATTACTAGAAGAAGCGTTTATAGGTGCAGAAAAGCGCTGAAATATGCAGAAATTTGTTATCATCAGTTACCTCCTACACAGACAGCACAGCTTGCAACCTTTTACTTCTAACTTCTAGGACCTTTCCAACATACCGGACAACCTCTTTAGTTGTGGTTTCTAAATTCCCTATTTCTCTGTTATTTCTAAATTTTCATAACTCATAAGTTAAAAATATGGTCAGTAGTATTGCAAGGACATCGTCTTACCCGCTGTGCCCGCCCCCTCGACTCTTTTCTGATAATTGTAACTTTATTATTTGTTCCACACAGTGAATTTTTGCATAACGATGTTGCCCTCTTTAAGAGTTTTATTTTCATGTATAATAAACGGATTTTGAGCGAAGTGAAAAATCTATTTTTGGGTGAGATGGCCATGTCGTCCTCATGGAAGTTCCTATTAGAAGCTTCCTAAGGGATATATGTACTACAGTGATATTCCCAGAGAATTTTACCTTTAGGTCTCCAGAATTCTAACTCCTGGCGCGAATATCCTTAAATTTTCTCTCAAGGATATCGCATAATATCAGAGGACGTATTCTTGACACGCCATGTTGTGATTTTCACCAGTTTATTAAACCTGCCCGATGTACTGGGCGGATCGCAAGGCCTTGAAGAGGCAAGACTCCCAAAACTTTCCAGGAGTTAACTAAAATACGGCGATAAAATTTACAATTTTATTACAAAAATAAACTCTGATAAAGACAAACAACATTCTTAAGCATTCACAAAACTCACTGAAAAACAAAACTGACCCTAGGTAATGTAGCATGTGCTCTTCAAGCACAAAGTCCACACCGGACTCATTAACAAACTGAAAATAGTGCCAATTCGAATTCAATACACAACGAATCACACACCAAATATCCCTATTCTTATTTAACTCAGGATTCAGATCCCCAATCACAAGGATCTCTACACTAAACTGCAATATAAAAACTAAACGTCTTGCACTCAAACTTCTACTACAACCAACCTGGTAGACAAGGTAGAGAGGAGAGATAACAATTAGAGGGGACTTACTTTGGTCGGGGACGTTGGATCAAAGAGGACGAGCTAGCCTTGCAACCTCCGACGTCACCTTTTTGGCGCAATTTGTCCTGAACCTAAATTTCTAGATTGGATTTTTTTATCATGTTACAACAGAATGACTTTATTTTTCCTAATCTTAAATTACCAGCAATTGATTTTATTAGTCTCAGCGCCTTCCTACCAGGTGGTTTCCTTTTTTGGCTCTAAACGTTCACGTCTGGAACTACATTCATTCGCCCGCGAGTTTCTCCTCTCCCTCCAATTTGACGTAGTCGTAGGTGGAGTCAAATGGCGGGAATTTCGATTGATCGGGTCGAAACTCCCGATATCCTCCACGCCCCAAAATAAGGAGCGATGAAACGTCGGTCAATTGGATGGAGCTAGACTCGGGGTGGGGGGAGTGGCTTACTCCGAGACTCTGTTAGGTTCGCTGCGTAGCGCTCCGCAACGACTCGAACAGAGTACGCACAACATACAACAGCAATGTTACCCCGGGGTAATAAACACAATCAATAATATACAGTCATATAACAGATCAAAATAGGCAATGGGCCTAGCAATTCTAAAGCACTCGTGTAATACACATAAGGAACAGCAGAAATAAGTGATAATGTACACATTTTACAGAATTCAATTGTCAAGCAATTAGGCAATGGGCCTAAGACTATTCAAGAAATGGCAGAAATGCAAACAATAATTCAAGTGCAAAGACAATTAGGCAATGGGCCTAAGACAATTCAAGAAATGGCAGAAATGCAAACAATAATTCAAGTGCAAAGACAATTAGGCAATGGGCCTAAGACAATTCAAGAAATGGCAGAAATGCAAACAATAATTCAAGTGCAAAGACAATTAGGCAATGGGCCTAAGACAATTCAAGAAATGGCAGAAATGCAATCATAATAATTCAAGTGCAACGACAATTAGGCAATGGGCCTAAGACAATTCAAGAAATGGCAGAAATACATACATGACAATTCAAATTCAGTCTGTCTCAACTCACAATAATCGAGACTTCTATAGCGCTGCTACATGCAGGCTGTTACTTAATGGAGTACAAGAGGGAGGGGTTGGTTCTGTGCAACGCTCGGTCTGTACGCACGAGAGACCATCCCGTCCCCGTTCTCCACCCCTAAGCACTTCCAACCTCCGCAGATTCACGCACACCTCACAAACTCCACCCTCCCTACCTTCCAGATAGGACACGCCCCCTTTTCACTTACAGTTTACAGCTACTTTTTATATATCGTCACTTTTCAGCAGACAGTCCATTAGTTCTCGCTGTTTCGCGGCAGCCCTTCTCAATGGGCGTGCAGAACGTCTTTGTGCGTTCGTCTGCTCTGATTCAGTTTCATTTTCATTTTCACTTCTTTCACTAACTGCATAGTTCTCACCTTCCTCGTCGTTGTCGTCCGTTCCTGTGGCTGGTTGTTGAGTTGTCGTAGCTGTTGCCATATCCTGGTCGTTCCCAGACGTCTCCGCTATCCCTGGCATTCCGGCTGTCGAACTGTACGCACCCTCTTCTCCGTCATCGCCGTCGTCTCCTTCATGGTCATCCTCAGAGGGGGCTATTTCTAGGGGAACCAGGTGGCTGACAGCTCGCAGCGATTCGACACCCTCAAACAACACTTTCGCCGAGCGTACGACTCCGTTGTCGTCAGGATACGTCTCCACGACACGTCCCAGAGGCCAAGTCGCTCTCTTCTTATTGTCCTGCTTCACTAGCACGATGTCTCCGGGGTGCAGCTTGGAGGGTTCCCCGGGCCGACTGTCGTGCCGCGCCCTCAAGGCACTCAAGTATTCCTTTCTCCAGCGTTCCCTAAAGGCTTTGAGCGAATCTGTCAATCTTACGTAACGATCACGTAGCTTCCGAGAGGTGAAGGTTGCGTTGAGATGGTCGTCCGGTAAGATCGGGGCCATGAGGTGGACTTGGTGTCCTCTTATCAAATGGGAGGGGGTGAGGACTTCATCCTCGCGCTCGTCACCGCTGTACATGAGCGGTCGATTATTCACCACTGCTTCTGCTTCTTTCACGAGGGTTAGCACGTGGGCGTCCGGCAGGTACTTCTTTCCGAGGGCTATCTGGAGGGTCCGTTTCGTTACCCCTATCAAACGCTCGAAGAACCCACCCTTCCAAGGTGCACGGGGCGTCTGAAACCGCCACTTTATGCCAGTTTTCCTCAGGAACTGCTGGACTTCATCCTCTTCATAAAGTCCCTGCAGGAGGTGGCTGGCAGCCTTGAAGGTTTGATGGTTATCGGACATGATGAGCTGTGGGGCACCGTGGGTGGCACTAAACCGTCTAAGTGCCAACACGAATTCTTCTGCTTCCAAAGAGGGACAGAAGTCAAGGTACACGGCTCTGCTGGCCATGCAAGTTACGATAAGTATATACCCTGGCCGTGTTTCCGTGTGTATTGCTGCTGTGTGGTCCACTCCGACCGCCGTGAACGGTTTTGTGAGGGTGATCCTTTCCTTTGGCAGGGAGGGTGGTGGTGGCTGTCTCGTTAGAGGCTGGAAGGCCAGCTTGCATTCAGGGCATTGCCGCACGGTTCGCTTCGCAATGGAACGTAGACCCGCCACCCAACATTTCTGTCGAAAGATACCTATTAGAGTATTCACCCCACAATGCAAATGTAACTGATGTAAATAATTTAGATACATCCTAACCAAATGCCCTTTGGCTGGCAAGAGAATTAAATGATCAGTTTCTCCTACATGGGACACTCGTCCCCTGGTGCAGATGAGATTATCTACCAAAACTAAATTCAATTGTCTAGCAAAATTAGCAACTTCACGAGGGGGTCTGACTCCGCCCTCTAAGTAGGCATAAACAGTAGGCAAATAATGTTTTTGCTCTAATTTTACAACAATACTGAACGGATGCCGTTCTATCTTAGCAAACTTTAAAACTAGTCTGGCTACTCGTAACAAGAATTGGAACCCTACTTCCCTCTTCAGGACGTCCCAAATCTAGCCTGGGGGGGTAGGACACATCTCCTCCCTCAACTCCTGCACCGCCGCTACTACGTGAGTTTGATGTAGTAAATCTTCCTCCTCGCAAGGAACAGGCCTTCCCGTGGTCCTGAGAAATTCTGGACCGTTCCTCCACAGGGGGTTAGCTTGCAATTGTTGAGCCGTTGCGCCTCGGGATAGGATATCGGCAGGGTTCTGCTGACTAGGGACATGGTTCAGACTGAAACTACAAACCTGCTGAATAAAATTAATTTCCGCCACTCTGTTAGAAACAAACACATTTTTATTAGACCTGGCATCGGGCGATGCTACCCATGCCAACGTTACCTTACTGTCGGTCCACATTACTATTTCCCGTGGCTCGATCAGATCCTTGAGCGTTCTTGCTAGTCTGCTGCCTAACAACAAGGCCAGCAACTCTAGCTTAGGGATCGTCAGCTTGCTCATCCCTTTCGGAGTGATCCGGGTTTTACTCGTTACCAGACTTACCCGATTGCATTCGTCCCTAGTATATGCTACTGCTCCATATGCCTTACTGCTGGCATCGGTGAACACATGAAGTTGTAAGCCTCTTTTTCCTATTGATCTTTGAAAGGTGATGTCGCTCACCGCTTTCAAATCATTCAACAATTCACTTGCCTCTTTAGCCCTCTCTTTTCCTAAGACATCATCCCAACCTACATTATCCTCCCATAGTTGTTGAAGGAAAAGCTTTCCCCTTACAAATAATGGGCTTATCAAACCTATCGGATCATATATGGAGACTAATAGGGAAAGTACCCTACGCTTCGTGGGCACCCATCCCTCCCCCAACTCACAGATCCCTTTGCTTTCTTTCACACACAATCTGTCCACGTCCCGGGCCCATCGCAGCCCGAGCACGTTCACACTCACAGGCTCACTCCACTGTTTCTCGCTATCGAAGGCCAAGTGATTACTGGCCCACCCTTCTAAGGGCATACCCGCCCTTTTTAAGATGTTATGAACAGACTCATGCTCTTGCCTCATATGTTCTATATCTTCAAACGTGGCCAGATAATTATCGACATAAAAAGATTTTACTAAATCTGGGCGCCCTTCCTCTTTAAAATGACAATTTAATATTTGCTGTAGCAAAAATGGACTAGCTGTGATGCCGAACACCACGACTCTAAAGGCGAAGGTAAGCGCTCGACCAGCTGCCTTGCGCCACAGAAATCGTGTGTATTTGGCATCACGAGAATCTAACAAAACACGATGGAATGCTTTACTTATGTCGGCTAACATGGCATATCGATTCAACCTAAACCTTATAATTAAACTATATGCTACTTCTACCAAATTGGGCCCAGGTAAAAGACATTCATTCAAGGACTTGCAACCTTGTGACTTGGCAGAGGCATTGAACACGATTCTAAGGGGGGTGGTACGGCTGTCTTTCTTAACACCAAAGTGTGGCATGTAATAACCTTCCACTACGGGATTTTTCACTTCTGATATAAAACCTGCTTCGAGATACTTATCTATCACTCCCTGATATTGTTCAAGATATTCCCTATCCTTTCTGAATTTTGTCTGCAACGACTCCAACTGCGCCATAGCGTTACGATAATTTGTTTCTGGCCTAGCATCCGATCCGAATGGTAGGCTAACCTGATATCCCTCAGGTTTTCTTACAACGCTTTGCGATACCTTTCGCACGGCCTCGGCCTCGCGAACAGTGTATTGCTCAGATGGGGCGATACCAACACGGTCTAATCGCCACCACTCATCTACATCATACAGATATGGCTCGTCCGTGATTCTGCACACTCTCAACGTTCTTACTTGTTCGACCTTTTCCCCTTGGAACAGCCACTGTGGCACCTTCCCGTACGGGGACATACCATTATGCGTTAAGAAAAGATTTATCCCATCTACTTTTTCTACACCTATGACAAAATAGCTAAAATAATCAGCCCCAACTAATATGTGAACGTTCTTCATGGTATCTGATTGGTTTGCTGGATCGGCTAACGTGACTCCCTTGGTCAACAGATGCTGTCTGACTTTAACATAACCCACGTTATGTATCGGGACGTCCACGTGTTCGTGTGCCACCAATTTCATACGCACGATTCTTTTCCCCATTTCAACCCTGCAACTTACTACATCGTATTGGCCGCTTATTTCCTCGGAACCAAACGGAGCTATATTCAAGGATACTCTTCCTACCACCGGTAGGCCTAATTGACGGGCAATTTTTGCAGAGATGAAGCTCCTCTGGCTTCCTGAGTCGAGAAATAGGCGGACTCGCTTACTACCTTGCCTTTGTTGAATACCTGCCATGGCTGTTGGCAAGATAGTGCATGGGAGGTCCACATCAGACCTCTGCGCGATCTTTGCGCTCGTGCACGGCTTAGATTCTACTTTAACCTTAGACGGACGGGGGGCATTTTGGTTCTGTGCAGGCGTCGCATTTACTACGGGGCGGGACGTTGTTGATTGACTATTACTATGACTAGGGATTGATTGCGGTCTACCCGCGTCGCAAATCGCAGTGTGGTGCTTAGCATTACAGTTTCTACAGGAATTTGATACGGGACATTTATCGCTACGATGGCCTGATTTCGTGCAATTGAAACAAAGACCCCTTTTTAGTAAAATGCGACGTCTAGCAGCTACGTCTGTCACTTGGCGACATCCGTGAGGCGGATGCCGTTCGCTACAAAATGGGCAGGAATTATGGTGGATGGGATGGGCTTTCGGTCTTACACTACTGTCTGGTCTTTTGTCACTCTCAAGACTGTCGCCTCTCTGCAATGCATCGTCTTCTAACATTCTTACTATGAAATCTATTGCCTCAAAAAACTCGTCCAACGTATAGTCGCATTTCCTCAAATGCTCTACCACCTTGCGGTATAGTTTTCCCTCTGACAATTTTTGATTAATGAGGCTCATGACCATGCCCTGGCCTAAGTCATTGGTACTAAGTCTTTTGATTTGCTCAATAATGATGGTTAACTCAAAACGGAACCTTTTTAATTCTACTGGGTTTAGTGACGGCACAAAGATGTTTGCTAACTTGCGGTGCAGAATCACGAGTGTTTGGTGCACGTTGCCATACTGCTTATCTAATAAATCTAATGCTACACTATAGTTCGCGGCGGTTACACTCAGAGATTTGATAATTCTAAGCGGCTCTTTGCCCAACGTCCCCAATAAATACGTGAATTTAGACACTTCGTCTAAATCAGCTCTTCGATCCACGTGGATCGTGAATAGTTCACGGTACGATGCGTACTCTTGCACTTCCCCTTCAAACGTGGGGAGAGGCAGCGGCTTCAACCTGGGGAGGGCAACATTCCCCGTTGAAGGGCCTTTCACTTTATCTATTCTATTGTACAATAGAGTGGAAGCCCGTGTCGCTTCACCTAACATATGCCTAATTCGGGCTTCGAAACTAGTTTCTAGCTTGACGCGCTGGCTCTTGTATAGCTCTTTAAGCTGTCGGACCTCTGCCTGCAACTACGTTACCAAATTCTGGTAAACGGACTCGGAGTAAGTCTCTATCAGCGCCCTTTGCGTTTCGCTTAGCAAATCCTCCAGTAGGCCCATCGACGCCTCGATATGCACGATCGTGGACACAGCCATCTTAATTACTTTACTTTACGTTTGGGGGGGTTGGACAAGGCAAAAAAAAAGGATAATTTAACGTTAAGAAGGGACTCAAAGAACTGACCCACGTGGGCGATCGCACATCGGGACGTAGAGGACCTTAATTGTTCGTCTCTCTCTCTCTCAAAAGCTCATATTTTAAATTAGTCCTGTCCGGCTCTGGGAAGCGCTTGCGATCCGGTTCGAAGGACCAAATGTTGTGATTTTCACCAGTTTATTAAACCTGCCCGATGTACTGGGCGGATCGCAAGGCCTTGAAGAGGCAAGACTCCCAAAACTTTCCAGGAGTTAACTAAAATACGGCGATAAAATTTACAATTTTATTACAAAAATAAACTCTGATAAAGACAAACAACATTCTTAAGCATTCACAAAACTCACTGAAAAACAAAATTGACCCTAGGTAATGTAGCATGTGCTCTTCAAGCACAAAGTCCACACCGGACTCATTAACAAACTGAAAATAGTGCCAATTCGAATTCAATACACAACGAATCACACACCAAATATCCCTATTCTTATTTAACTCAGGATTCAGATCCCCAATCACAAGGATCTCTACACTAAACTGCGATATAAAAACTAAACGTCTTGCACTCAAACTTCTACTACAACCAACCTGGTAGACAAGGTAGAGAGGAGAGATAACAATTAGAGGGGACTTACTTTGGTCGGGGACGTTGGATCAAAGAGGACGAGCTAGCCTTGCAACCTCCGACGTCACCTTTTTGGCGCAATTTGTCCTGAACCTAAATTTCTAGATTGGATTTTTTTATCATGTTACAACAGAATGACTTTATTTTTCCTAATCTTAAATTACCAGCAATTGATTTTATTAGTCTCAGCGCCTTCCTACCAGGTGGTTTCCTTTTTTGGCTCTAAACGTTCACGTCTGGAACTACATTCATTCGCCCGCGAGTTTCTCCTCTCCCTCCAATTTGACGTAGTCGTAGGTGGAGTCAAATGGCGGGAATTTCGATTGATCGGGTCGAAACTCCCGACACGCCACATAGCAATCTGCACCCTTAATAGCGTTTACGCTTCGAGGGGGAAAGTGGCAGAATTAGAAGGGGAGCCGTATCAAGGTTACCCTAGTTCCCATACTACTATTGAGTAAAACAACAGCACCATATCCAAGATGGCGGACATTCCTTGTAGCATTAGCATGGGGCTACAGATACAGTACTTCGGGAGGGATACTGTGAAGATCTTTTCTTTTAGAAAAGAATGGTGGGTCCATCAGGACGACATGGCCATCTCACCCAAAAATAGATTTTTCGCTTCGCTCAAAATCCGTTTTTGGGGCTCAAGCCATGTCGTCCTGGTGGAAGTGTACCAGAGTATTAATGTATCTGTGGATTTTCATCAGTGCCTTAACCTTGGGACAACATTTCTATGGTCATTTGGACCATTTGAGACAAATGACATTACCGTTATCCGTCATCATCACTAATCATGAACGATGTTAGTGCTTCCTGCCCCCTACAGGGAAGAGTCATTCTAGACAGTAGAAAAAGGGCCTCAAGGCTAGCATATATTGTATGAACAAACATAAGTATACACTGAATATACAAACAGTCTCATAGTTTGTATATATTTGCGAATCAATATCAGTATCCCTTATATCCATTGTTTGCGAGAATACAATGATATGAAGAATACTTACAACAGTAAGTCAGAGAACTCTTGCATCTTAAACATGCAATTGTCGGGCGAGTTAGGACACAATTACATTCTAATAGACATTTATTTCTAATAATTGACTAAATGAATTAACAAGTAAAACGAATGTAGCATGATAACGGAATTATACATGTAACATATACAGAAATTATATTTCTTTTTTGAAAGGAAAGAAATGATGAGTGGCACTCTCAGACTGAAGAAAAGTTTTTGATAAAATTTCTCTTCGTAATTTCTGTACCAGTTATATCCTATCAACACTGTGTACTACGTACACACTGCACTAGTGCTATCTGTATAATTCCACACCTGGGATTTTGAACAGAGTTAGTGTCACCATGGTAACACTCATTCAAAAGAAGGTCACACTAAAAGTGATGACCCCTTCTCCCTTTAATTCACAGTCCCAGTCAATTAACTGTTCATTGCAGAATTAAACGACAGGTTTTAATACACTACCTGCCGCCACCACATAAGCTTCAGTTCATTGACCTTGTACCAACCGTGTGTCACACAATTGTACATAATTCCTTTTGTATATATTATGCTTGTATCTGCGCTCTTCCCTCGCACTAAAACGAACATGAAAATTCATGTCTCCGGTTTCCTCTGTAACATTGTCACTTTCTCGAACATGTATTTTCCTGTTGCCTTGAGGTTTTGTATATAAAGGAGAGTGTTCCTTAATAAACTACTCAGTTGATTGCATCCTGCCTTTGAGTCACAACCCTTCTCACGGCTCGTCACATTGGTGACCCCGGAGTGACTCGCTCCTCCCGCCTCCCCCCCCCCCCCTCCACCTCTCACCGTTACTATGACGCCGTCAACGCATACCTTCTGCAGCAGTACTCGCCGTTGCCAGCCGCCCGTATAGCAACGCCTTTTCAGCTCTCTCAACAACCGTTGGGGGACCAAAGGGCTTCGCTCACCCTCGGGAAAATGACCAGTATCACTCATCTGCAACCTGCCGCAGACAGCTCTCCTCGTGAGGTGAACCTACTTCGTGCCCTTATGGACAGCCACTTCATGACCTTCAAAACCTCCATCAATGCCTCCACTCGTGACGAAGAGGTCACCTATTCAACTTCAACCGAAGCTGACGTGAATGCTGTAGGATATACACGCCTATGAATGCCGTAGGACACGCCTATGAATGCCGTAGGACACACATGCCTATGAATGCCGTAGGACACACTCGCCTACCCCGTGACGAGCCGGAGCGGCATCACAGCCACCCATCATCCACCACTCGCTCGCACCCCACCCATCGACTTCTACAGCCAATCACTGCCGCTAATCAGCGTAGTTTTTACTACTAACTCTCCAGATTCAGGGCACCTATTTAACATGTTCAGTATGTCATTTTTAGAGGGGGAGCCATGTACCAACCGTGTGTCACACAATTGTACATAATTCCTTTTGTATATATTATGCTTGTATCTGCGCTCTTCCCTCGCACTAAAACGAACATAGAAATTCATGTCTCCGGTTTCCTCTGTAACATTGTCACTTTCTCGAACATGTATTTTCCTGTTGCCTTGAGGTTTTGTATATAAAGGAGAGTGTTCCTTAATAAACTACTCAGTTGATTGTATCCTGCCTTTGAGTCACAACCCTTCTCTCGGCTTGTCACAACCTGCTTACCATAGTGTTTGTAAAACACTCTGGATGATTTCCATCCAGTATTTGACCAAAGCCGCTCAAAGTCCATGTACTGAAAAAAGTTCAGTGATGAAGCAATTTTTCTCGGATCATGACCTGTGGGAGTACTATCAGGATATGCTCTACGAATAAAGTAGGTGAGCTTCGCCCTCAGTTGTTTTAGGGATAAGTTTGATCCAGAGGTTTCTCCTTTAAAAAGCTGTCCTCCCCTGAAGTCTGAAGTTCTACGGAGATAGACCTTTAGACACTTTACAGCAGGGGTTCTCAATCTTCTTGGCCCATGCACCCCTTTCACCATTTGCAATGATGTCATCCCCCCCCCCAACTTCCCGTCTTTTCCAAATTTGTGTCTCAAAAAGTGCACTGTATATAATATGCAAATATCACTAAAAATCCTTTTATTTTCTTTTTTTCAAACTGAATTATACATTTACAGCTTTACATGGATTACTTTTACAATGGAGTATTACAAATTATATGCAAATTGAAAATATCGATGGATATATAAAACTTAAATGAAAGTAAAATAGTTTTTTTTTTTTTAATTTATAAGAACTACTTAACAGGTCAAACTGAAGCTGATGCAACAAACAAAAAGTTCGATATGGTAACAAGATATTATAAACCTGTAATTACTTTTATTCAGAAGATTACATTTCATCGATTGACGAAACCTGTGATTGTTTTTTTCTTAGCCAATTCTGGGATACACGGATGAGTGCTTGAAAGGGCACAACGCAGGTCATTTTCTACCTGTAATCTACTGCGCTGCTTCGTTTTAATTTGTAATAGAGTTGAAAAGTCTGACTCACGGAGATATGTCGATACAAATGGAAGCAATACACGGATAGCCATTTCTGCCACTTTTTGGTAGGAATCGCACATCAGAGGCCAAAATTCTGTTATTGATTTCTCATCGAACATATCTCTTACACCATAATCACTTTTTAACTCCAAAAACTCATCTTGACAATCATCAGGAACTTTTTCAACCGACAGTTTAAATGGATTTCTGACTAAATCCAACTCATCATCACTAAGTTCGTGAAAATATCGTCTGAATTAATTTTCCAGTGCTGTCAAATGCTACAAAATTAATTTTTTGCAAATTGGGGAAGCACCTTGTCTTCACCACAAACATCAAAAATGGATGACAGTTTCTCAAACATTGCTACATTTTCTGCATTTACCCTTTTCTTCTAATTTTCAGGCTTGCTCATGAAAGCCACCAAGGCATCTACGAATTCTATAATTTCTGTATTCCTTCCTTGCATCTGAAGATACAGTTTATTCAGTTGCTCAATTATATCAACCAAATAGGCAAGACGCATGATCCATTCCTCATCACTCAGCCAGGCAGGAAATTCTGTTTTGCCTTGCACTTCAAAAAACAATTTGAGCTCATCTCTAAACTCAAATACTTGCTCAGTTACATTTCCTCTTGAACGCCAACGAACATTTGTGTGAAAAAGAAGCGAATGAGGGGTTGCATCCATATCAATACATAAATGCTTGAAAAGTCGCGAGTTTAGAGCCCCTCCTTTGACGAAATTTACATTTTTAATTGTTTGATCCAAAACCTTCTCTAGCAGAGGAGGAAGTGTTTTTGAGGCTAGTGTCCGACGATGGCTCATACAATGAATGCCTTTCACTTTTGGAGCTCGCTTTTTCACACATACTTGGAATTCTGATTTTGCCCCTAACATAGCTGGTGCTCCATCTGTACAACACCCACTGTGATATTATCCCACGAAAGATTTTCTGATTCAAAAAAAGATGAAACCTTCTCCAAAATATCAGAGGCCTTAGTAGTTAGTTCAAGAGGAGAACAAAAGAGAACTCCTCTTTAAATGAACCTGAGTGAACATACCTTGCAAACACCATCAACTGGGAACATGATGCCACATCAGTTTATTCATCAAGTTGAATTGAAAATAAGCTAAATGCTGAAGACTTTATCTCCTGCACAATTTGATCCTTGATATTAGCTTCTCAGTTATTTATAGTCCAGGAGTTCCCAACCTTGGAGTTGCCAAGAAATTCTCTTGGGACTTACTTAATTCCCTAGGGCTCTGTCTCTTCCTCAGTACCTTTTCCAATCCTAGGACTAACTTGGGTGGTCACTTGTATATTACTGTCTAATCCATTTTTCCTGGGACAGCACATGATATAATCCCAGCCCACGTGACAGGCCAGTTACGCCATAGCCTATGATTGCTCTCCTCGCCCATAAACTTACTTCGGTCACAATTCACCCCCTGAAAGCCCAAAATTCACCCCTGGGGGTGAATTTCAACCCCATTGAGAACCTCTGCTCTACAGGATATAGAGAGACATTTTCCTTCAGAGGGCAGATTCTCCAGGGACCCCACCTCTTAGTGGGTAGCTTGTTCTTAGCAAGAAAGGTTGTATCAGGAAAGAGATTCAGTTCTCCCACTTCTGTGAACTGAATGTGGCCCTCATCTCTAGATAGGGCCACTATTTCACTAACTCTAGCCCCGGAGGCTATAGCGAACAGGAAAATAACCTTTTGGGTTAGATCCTTAAGGGAACAATCTTCATTATTCACAGATGAGGCATGATGTAGGACCTTGTCCAAAGACCATGAGATGGGCTTTGGTGGTGCTGCAGACCTAAGCCTTGCATATGCCTTCGGAATCTTATTAAAGATTTCATTCGCCAGATCCACTTGAAAGCCATATAGAAGAGGTCTAGTCAAGGCGGACTTGCACATAGTTATCGTGTTGGCCGCCAGACCTTGATTATGAAGGTAGACAAAGAAGGACAGACAGAAGTTCATTGAAATTTCTTTCGGTCCTTTTGCTTTTACAAAAGAAACCCACTTTTTCCAAGAAGGCTCATATTGTCTTCTAGTTGACTTGGACTTGTATTCTTCTAAGAATTCTATATTGCCTTCTGAGATCTCAAATCTTTTCCTAACCGCTAGGGCAAGAAAATCATGAAATGAAGGGTTCGGGTTTTCTGTGATAAATCTAAGGCAATTAACTTCTGAACCTTCTGAAATAATCCTGGGTTCAGAACTAGGGCCAGCCTCAGCTTCAGTTCCTTCACTAAAGAGGACAGATTGCTCTTGGGCTACTTGGGAGCCAACAGAGCTACTCATCCCTGGAAGGATCTCAGCATGTTGAGGACCTTCAGCAGGAGATCGGATGGGATGAACGGGAATTCCTGAGTCCATCCCTTCCATACTAGAGACATGATGTCTGTTATCTCCACTAGAGGATCCTCGTATGGGGCTACATATTAAGGTAGTTTCTTGAAGACGCTTGCTATGATGAGGTCGATCTGCAGCTCGGGGCCCCTTTCCCATCTGGGAGAGAATAGGGCTGTGTCTGTGGACCATTCTAACTCTATCGGCTTGAGCCCGAGTAGACCATCCACTGTCACATTGCGGATCGATTGTACATGAACTGCTGACAGGTGCCATCCCTTTAAGTAAAGGATGGTTAACGTCACCTAGACTGTATGAGACGTTCTCTAGCATTGTCGATTCCGACATCTCATTATCGCTTCGGTGTCCCAGATCAGCCGTAGGAGGTCTGATCTGCGTGGAGAGAGTTTCCCCACTCATGACAGAACCAACATGGTCTTGGGACTTTTGGGCTTTGACCTTTGTTAGGGAAGCGATTAATGAAGGACCGATATCGGTCTTTTTAGATCTCTTCGAGCGTTTGATGCAGATCTTCTCCAGATTCTTAATGCATCTTTTAGCTATGCTCTTAGCACTGGGTCTGTCACTATTGTGAACTGGAGAGAGTTCAGAACTCCTCCCTGTTAGCGTCTTGGAAATCTGACTAATTACCAGAGTCTCTTGACCGACCCTGCAATCTCCTTTTACATTCCCAAGGGAAAGGAGAGTTAATGTGACCACAAGTTTCAATGGTTTTTTAGCCATTGAAGCCTTTAAGATGGAGAGAATCGAGACTTCATGAAGCTTATCTTGCATCCCCGATGTTCCGGGAACCGGATCATTTCCTTGGATGTTCATAGACCAGCCCCTTCAGGTGCTGCCCACCCCAGCCTTTCGTCCAGGTACATTGTTGCCTGAACCATTTCTAGGCTTGGTTTTTCTGTGACTGTGTCTGCCAATCCAGTGAAGATACTTAGGACTGTGCCTAGTCCGACAAGTATCTTTCCTAGGATATACATTACCCTCTGTAACTTGAATCCTATGTAGGAGGGGAGGGGGTGACTTGACTGGATGTTGCCAATAGACACCTTATAGGTCTTACAAGACTACGAACACCCCTCTTTGAAACAGGGTCCTTATGTTCAGAGGGATTAACATTCTGAACTTGCTGTTTTATTTGAACTTGTTGAGTGGCGACAAGTCCAGAATGACTGAGTTTTCTTGAGTCCTTCTTGTGAACACCAAACAGCCTTTCTTGGAATTTGATGGACTATAGTTTCCTTACCACCTGTATGCTCTAGAGCTCTAAGGTATACTCCTCCAGGAGGATTTTGGATTGTAAGAAGAGTTGAGGAAATGATGGTGGAGACATGTCTATCTCCCATCTTAGTCCAATCTTGATTAGGCTTTGGACCTAAGGATCGAAGGTCCAGCGATCCTAAAGAAACCTCCCTCCTACCAGAAGCATCTCTATGCTTCGAATGATCAGTAGGTTTATATATTCAACCACCTGCCTGTGGCACCGCGGTCACTGCAACTGTGGGATGTTGTTGAACAGCCCGAGGTATATTTCCAGACTTTTCCGTCTTCCTTTTAGGTTGGGGACCCACAACAGTGGAAGACTTTCTCTTTGAAAGGATGCCCCACTTTTGGAGAAGTCCTATGTTCTCCGAGGTGGTGCTCTTAATCACTTTTCTAACTGCCTCGTCTGGGAAGAGGTCTTTACCCCAGATGTTGGAGGATATTAGTTGCCTGGTTTCATGTTTCACTGTTGCGACAGCGAACACAAACTCCCTACATGCTCGCCTAGTCTTCATAAAGGCATAAAGGTCTTTTACTAAGGTAGTCATATGCATTTTGGCTAAGACCATGAGCATGTCTGGGGTACATTGATGGGTTGAACACAACTCTATGTAGTTTTGTAGGGATAGGGAGGCTGCAAGTCTCTCCTTTGTCTCGTGTTCCTTATAAAAGAGAAACTCGGATAGTTTAGGGAGATTCTTGTTAAACTGTCGACTGGCGACATCCGCATCTATTCTTCCTACTGAAAAGGTTAAGTGGACTTCTTCCAGTCCTTCTCCTGTCTGGGAAAGAGGCTTGTACTCCTCGAGTACAGGACATGGTCTACCTGCCTCCACTGCCTTGGCAACATATTCAAATGCCTTCCCCATAAAGGGGAATGAAATTGAAGCAGGAACAAGAAAGGGAGGGTGTCTGTTACCTAGTGTGAATACTTTCGACACTGAGTAACCTGCCTTTTTCAGGCTACTTGACAGGATAGCCTGTGCCTTATCATGGTTGAGAATCCTGACCTCCTTCGATTCTGTTCCTTTTCTTGACTTTGGTTCATGCTTCAGTCGAATGAAACAATTAGGGAAAGCGTCAAAGCTTGGCCAAAACTGAATTTTGTCCAAAGGAACAGCACCCATCTTCTCCGAGATGTAGATTTTGCCATTTAAAATCGGCATCAGCTCCGCAAACCTCTCGGGATTGGTTTTGGAGCATGTCGGAAGATCTTGATCTATGGGTCGTTTGTATGACCCTTGGGGAGCGACAAGTGGAGCTTCACGGGGCTCTATCTTGCATTTTGCTTCCTGCTTTTCGTCTTGTTTGCGAAAATTTTCTATTAGATTGCTCACTTGGGCCCATAATTGGTCCATTCCATCTAATAGAGGGGTAGGAGGTGAAGATGTCGATGTCAATGGCTCTAGAGCCGGCACAGATGGAAACAATTCCGACACAACATTCTCCCCTTCTTCCTGTGGGGGCTTCCTGCCCTCCGTCCCAAAGGCCATCTGGCTGCCGGGAGATGTGAATCGTGCCTGGGGCCCACTATTTCCTTACTTGCTTTAGGAAATAGTGGATTACGCATCGTATCATTAGGTAGGTATGGTCCTGGAGAGATTTTCTGGAAGCCTCTCACCCAGTTGCGTAATTTGTTACGAGCTGCATTCCTAGATTCTATCGACTTAGGATTCTCGAAACCCTCGGACATTAAGTTCTGACATACATTGTAAACCTGCGGGTTCCAATAATGTAATGATTCGGAAATAATATTGCAGGGGGCATGAAACCTGCAAGTATTATGACCGTAAAAACACTTACTCTTGATATTGCAGAAGACTGCAACACATGTCATCTGGGGTTCCTCCTGTAAAGAAAGGAAAGCCAAATGAGTATCCAATTTATTGTCTCACTGATAAGTAATATGTAAAATTCATCTTTTAACTAAAACAGCTTAGGATAGTAAGCTAGAAAGGGATAGTTGAAGACACATACTTGCGTATCCCCTGCAAACAAATGCTGTTACCTCCCCTCAGTATTAACTATAAGGAGATTACTTTATCAAGGGAACTCCAACGAAAGGTTTCTAACCCCTAGGGGTAGAGAAGTGAACAAATCACTGCCCCTTTATATTCTTAACACTGTGGGGTAAGGATGACTGATTTCTAATCAGAGTATTGAAGGAATTCTATTCTTTCAATATAGGAACGGTACCAGCAGAAGTCCGCACAAGGATACCCAAGATAGGGTTGGAAAATATAGGCTACTGTATAATATATACTGTAGTTTTCTGTTTTCAGTATGATCTATATTGCAAATATACTGGCTACTGAATAGTCATATACTGTAGTTCTAGCCGGCATATTGCCAGCAAGGCTAGCACCAGGGACAGTTCAGTCAACCTTATTGTCGGCTGTGATGGTGGCCGGCAGCTCGCCGGTCACCAGAGGTCCGCCGATCGCCGACGGATCGCCGGCTGTCGGCACACTAGGCCAGCCGGCGAACTAGATATATATACGGCGGTTGGCAGCGTCCCCCCCACCCCCATGTCGGCCTACTAGGCGCTAGAAACTAACTACTGTATAATCATACTATAGTTTTTTTTATTTGCAGTATATATTATATTGCAAATTACTGGCTACTGTGTAATTATATATAATGTAGTTCAGCTAGTGTGCTGCCATTATGGCAAGCATCTGGCGGTAGGGTCCAGCCGGTATGACACCGACTGGACTTAGGAAAAATAAAAGACATATTTGTGTATCCCACCCAGCCCATTTGCTGTGACCTCCCTTACAATATTAAATCATAGAGTTTCCTGATCAGGGAAACTCAAGGATAAGGGTTCTACCCTTTTAGGGTAATACCACCAGCCCTTTAAAATATTTAATATTATAGGGTAAAATAAAACTGATTTCTAATCAGAATATTGAAGAAAACGGATTTTGAGCGAAGCGAAAAATCTATTTTTGGGTAAGATAGCCATGTCGTCCTGATGGAAGTTCCTTAAAGGCAGCTTCCTAGGGTATATTACAACTACAGCGATATTCCCAGAGAATTTACCTTCAGGTACCCAGAATTCTAACTCCTGGAGCGAGTATCCCTAAAAAAGACCTTAGGGATATCGTAAATATCAGTGGACGTATTCTTGACACGCCTCATAGCAATCTATACCCCGAATAGAGTTAACTTCGTAGGGGTAAAATGGCAAGAAAACGAAAACGATAAGAAAGGGGGGAGCCGTTCATAAGGCATCTCTCCTCACCGCTTCGAAAGCGTGCCCTGCGCCGCTCACGGCGCCATCTGTATTCCTTGTAGCGATACACGAGGTGCTACAGATACTGTATGTAGGGAGGGGTCCTACTATCCTTTTCACTCATATTTATTTTGAAAAGGAGCAGGGCGGGTCCATCAGGACGACATGGCTATCTTACCCAAAAATAGATTTTTCGCTTCGCTCAAAATCCGTTTTTTGGGCTCAAGCCATGTCGTCCTGATGGAAGTATACCAGAGCATTACTGTATCTGTGGATTCTCAATACGTGCCGTACTCCTCAAGAGTGTTTCTTAGTCAACTTGACTGACAGACCTAAGATGTTACCGTTATACATCTTTTCACTAATCATAAGCCATGAGAGTGCTTCCTGCCCCCTACAGGGAGGAGTCCTACTAGACTCTAGAAACGAACGAAGAGTACATATACCTATGTATGAATCACTCGCTAGCCAGTACCATATAGTGGTCTCACTCTATATGGAGCGAAGTCTTACGGGACTACCGTATCCAAAAGAAAAAGTCCCGACCAGCACCCTGGTCGAAGTAAAATAGACAAAAGGTTATATCTGCGTAGGATTAAACTTGCTACTACCACCGTCCTCAGAAAGGGGTGGAGTCCTTATTGCTAAGGAAAGTATAAGCCAGTATAATCCAGGCTTTGCATTAAGGAATAGGCTATTATAGATATCCCCGATTAATATACATAGGCTAAATGCTCAAAAAACAATATGAAATCAAAAATATAGGTGAAGGAGACGCAAGGTTCCCGAGAACAAGTTTATTGAGAAACAATAAATAGGTATGGTCACCATAAATATGTACATATGCTAGGTGGATGACCAACAATTTTCACAAGTACTGTAGTGCATGGATGAATGATTATCTGAAAGAAAACATATGTGTCACTTACACATACCCCGGTATCCAACTTAACGTCCATGTTACTACTTTGCTGACAATAGCGTTGGCAAACGCTTGGCACCCTGTCTGTACTTATGTTACCATCACCATCACGTTGGAACAGTCATTGTGGGCTCTGAGAGCCTACACTACCAGTTATATCAGCATATATAACTAACTATTCACCCAAGAATCCAAGTCCCAAATGATTCCGCTGTTCCTCGCAGAGTTAAACAGCAGGGTTAACAACGCAACCAACTGCTACCACAGACCTCTTTAGCTGCTCCACTTGCTTAGCATAGTGGCGAAAGAATACCCTGGAAGACTTCCAGCCAGTGTATGAACGAAGGTGTTCGAAATCCATAAAATTAAAGAAGTTTAAAGATGAAGCAACTTTCCTCGGATCATGACCTGCGGGTGAACTGTCAGGATCCGCTCTGCGAATAAAATATGTAATTTTCGCCCTAAGTTGATTTAAAGATAAATTCGAGCCCGAAGTTTCTCCTCTGAATAGTTGGCCCCCATGGAGGTCTGAAGTTCTACGAAGATAGACCTTAAGGCATTCTACGGGACATAGAGATGCATCTTCTTTCAGAGGGCAGATTCTCCAGGGACCCCACCTGTTGGTGGGCAACTCGTTCTTAGCGAGAAACGTAGGGTCCGGAAACAGGTTCAGTTCTCCCCCATCCAGGAACTGAACTCGGCCCTCCTCTCTCGAGAGGGCCACAATCTCACTAACTCTGGCCCCAGAAGCAAGGGCAAAAAGGAAGATCACTTTTTGAGTCAGGTCCTTCAATGCACATTCCTCATTATCTAGTAATGAGGCAAAATGAAGGACTTTGTCTAATGACCATGAAATAGGCTTTGGAGGAGCTGATGGTCTAAGCCTAGCACAGGCCTTTGGGATCTTATTAAACATTTCGTTAGCGAGGTCTACCTGGAAGGCATATAGAATGGGTCTTGTTAGAGCTGACTTACATGTAGAAATTGTGTTCGCCGCCAGCCCCTGTTCGTGGAGGTGAATGAAGAAGGATAGGCAGAACTCCGTAGAGATCTCGTGCGGGTTCTTATCTTTGACAAAGGCTACCCATTTCTTCCATGCAGATTCGTACTGCCTCCTAGTAGACTTACACTTGTATTCTTCCAGGAAGTCGATACTATCTTTCGAGATTCCGAACCGTTTCTTCACCGCTAGGGAGAGAAAATCATGAGCTGCAGGGTTCGGGTCTTCTGTAATGAAGCGAAGACAGTCGACTTCTGGACTTGCTGGGACAGAACTGGGTCCGGGAGCGGTAGGAACTTCAGTCGTAGTTCCAGAGCCAGAGGGAACCATACACTGTTCGGCCACTTGTGGGCCACTATTGCTGCTACTCCCTTGAAGGATCTCAGTTTGTTGAGGACCCTCAACATCAGATTGTGAGGGGGAAACAGGTAGATCCTGGACCATCTGTTCCAATCGAGGGACATCGCATCTATTGCTTCTGCCGCGGGGTCCACATATGGGGACACATATTTCGGCAGCTTCTTGTTGTCCTTCGTCGCGAAGAGGTCTATCTGCAGTTCTGGGACTTGACTCAAGATGAAAGAGAATGATCCTGCGTCTAGGGACCATTCTGTCTCTATCGGTGTTATCCTGGATAGAGCGTCCGCGGTCACATTCCGGACTCCTTGAAGGTGAACTGCTGACAGGTGCCACTTCTTCTTCTCCGCCAGTCGGAATATGGCTAACATCACCTGGTTGAGAGGTGGGGATCTCGATCCCCGCCGATTCAGACATTTCACAACCACCTCGCTGTCCAGTACCAACCTTACGTGGATCGAGTGACGTGGGGATACTTTCTTCAGGGTCAGAAGTACTGCCATAGCTTCTAGAAAGTTTATGTGAAAGGTCCCAAATAGCTTGGACCAGATTCCTTGCACTTTTTTCCGATGGGAGTGACCCCCCCACCCTACCTTTGAGGCGTCTGTGTGGATTGTCACTGATGGGGGGGGTGGCTGAAGAGGTAGAGACCTCTTTAGACGACTGGCTTGAGACCACGGTCTGAGAAGAGAACGTAGCCGAAGTGGGACCGGTCTCTTTACGTCCCTTCGCTCTTTCGATGCAAAGGTTCTCCATACTCCCGCTGCATCTTTTAGCTGTGCTCTTAGCACAGGGTCTGTTACTGATGCAAACTGAAGAGAGCCCAAAACCCTCTCTTGTTCGCGTCTTGATATCCTCTCGGAACCTAGAAGTCTCCTGACAGACCCTGCTATTTCCTTCCTCTTTGACATCGGGATGGAAAGACGGTGTGACACTAGATCCCAGTGAATTCCCAACCACTGGAACCTCTGAGCTGGAGAAAGACGAGACTTCTTTCTGTTGATCATGAAGCCTAGATATTCCAGGAACTGAATCACTTGTAGGGAAGCTTGCAAGCATTCTGCTCTGGATGCTGCCCACACCAACCAATCGTCCAGGTAGGCTACTACCTGGAACCTTTTTAGGCGTAACTGTTTGAGAGCTGCGCTCGCAAGCTTCGTAAAGATCCTTGGGGCTATGTTTAGTCCGAAGGGCATCGCCCTGAAAGCGTAAAGTTTTTGTTGTAGCTTGAATCCTAGGTAGGGGGAGAGACGACGACTTATTGGAACGTGCCAATATGCGTCTGACAAGTCGATGGAGACGGTATATGCCCTCTTGGGCAGTAAGGCCCTTATGTGTTGTAACGTTAGCATTTTGAACTTGTGGTTCACTATGAACTTGTTGAGTGGTGACAAGTCCAGAATGACTCTGAGTTTCCCCGAGTCTTTCTTGGGAACACAAAACAGCCTCCCTTGGAACTTGATGGACTTTACCCTCCTGATCACCTTTTTCTCCAACAGATCTTGGATGTACTCCTCCAAAACGGGGGTGGAGTGTTGGAAAAATTGAGGGCACAGGGGCGGAGTACTGTACCAACTCCAACCCAGTCCATTTTTGAGAAGGCTGTGGGCCCAGGGATCGAAGGTCCAGCGATCCCGGAAATACTGAAGTCTCCCACCTACCGGCGACACTTCACTTTGACTGTCCTGCAGTCTTGCCTCCCTGGCCGCGACCACCTCTGAATCCTCGTCCCCTAGAGGGGCGTCTTGATGACCCTCTAGCTGCTCCTCTGGGTCTTGCACGAAACGTGGTCGACTGTCCCTCGAACACGGGATTGAATGCAGGGGAAGCTGATGACATTGCTTGGGGAACCCATTGGAAGGTGGTCGGGGTCTGGGCTACCAGTTGTGGAACCGGGGGCAAAGCTGGCTGTTGCTGCTGTGGTCTTTGCTGTTTGAAGGACTTGGCTGGACGGGAGGAAAACCTTGACTTCTTCGCCTTTCCTTTCGGCTGAGGGCCCTCATCCGGAGAAGACTTCCTCTTAAGGGACAGGCCCCACTTCAGGAGAAGATTGCGGTTCTCAGTGGCGGCCTTGTCCACGATCTCTTTGACCACGTCCTTGGGAAAGAGATCCTTACCCCAGATGTTAGATGAAATTAGCCTCTTGGGTTCGTGCCTCACTGTGGCCGAGGCAAACACAAACTCCCTACAGGCTCTCCTTGCTTTCACAAAGCAATAGAGGTCCTTGGTTACTGTGGCCAGATGGATTTTGGCCATAACCATGAACATCTCTGGCATCTTGGGGTCGCTAGCCATCGTCTCCATGTTGGTCTGGAGAGACATCGAGGCTGCCAGGCGCTCCTTTGTGTCCAATTCCCTCCGAAGAAGGAATTCCGACAACTTGGGAAGGTTTTTGCCGAACTGCTGACCTGCAATGTCGGCGTCTAACTTCCCAACCGAGAAAGTAAGGTGCACCTCCTTCCAGTCCTTGTTATCCATTGGCAATGCCAGCGATAGAGGTTTACATTCCTCCAAGGACGGGCACGGCTTGCCAGCTTCAACTGCCTTGATGATGGCCGCAAACCCCTTTTGCATAAAGGGGAAGGCCCTAGCTGGGGAGGATACAAAGGAGGGGTGTTTCTTGCTCAAGGCGGCAACCTTCGAGTTTGAGAACCCCCTCTCCTTTAAAGCAGCTGTCAAGGTGGCTTGAGCCTTGGAGTGATCTAGGATAATCACTTCCTTTGGTTCCGTCTCCTCCTTCGAAACCGGCTCCTTCTTCAAACGGACATAGCAGTCCGGGTAGGCCCCTCTACTGGGCCAGAATTCCACCTCCTCAAGGGGAACTGAACCCAGTTTCTCCGACATGACGATCTTCCCAATCGTCATCGGCATGTGCTCGGCATATCTCCACGGGTTGGCATCCGAGCACAGAGGAAGGTCCTTAACGTTGAGCTTCTTTGGAGGTCCACGTGATGCTGTGATCTTCTGCATCTGGAGCTCCAAAGTAGCGGCCTTCTGATTATTCTCCTTCTGCATCTGTTGGATCATACCAACGATGGAAGAGAGAGCCTGTCCAAGCTCTGCTGGAAGAGCGGACGAGGTAGAGGGGATAGGTTCAGGGACCTGAACCGGCACGTCTGATGAAACGGGAACCTCTTCCTCCACAGCAATAGGATCTCGATCTTGCTCCTCGCCCTCTGCGAGGAGATCCTGCTCCGCACGATCAGACAAGTCGGACATCTTGTCGTCCAACTGGATGTCCTGCAAGGCGTCAGCGACATCCTCCTCCACTGGGATCTGGATCAGAGGGATCTCCGGCCGAGGCTGGGGAACAACAGCATCAGGGGAAGCCTTGGGGAAAAGGTATGCCCTCATCTTCTCGTTAGGAAGATAAGGTCCAGTGGTGTTTTTCTGAAAACCCCTTACCCAAACACGAAGCCTCTCCCTCGCTGCATCTCTTGACTCCGCCGACCTAGGGGATTCAAAAGCCTCTGATAGCAGGTTAGTACATACAGCACATACCTGCGGATCCCAGTAACGATGTTCATCATTGGAGGCTGCACAAGCTGCGTGCCTCCTACACGAGGTATGTCCGCAAAAGTTCTTACTGCGGACATTGCAGAAGACACTATCACACTTCGGATGCTCCTCCTGTAAAAGAAGAAAAATTTCCATGAATATCAAGTGAATTTTAATTCACATGTAACAAATGAGTATTCAACAAAAGAATAAGGGAAAGACACCTACTTGTGAAACCCACACAAACACCTGTGGAAGCCCACCGGCCAAGTCACATAGTTAGTCTTTACTAGAATAACCAGAGAACGTATTTCCGAAGGAAATTAGGTGTAGCTCACACCTAAGGTAAAATAATACCATTCGGCCAGGAATAAAAGAATTATCTTTTATCCTTGTAAGGCGACACCAGGTGATCATACCAGTAACACAAGTAAGATAGAAAAGACAGTGTTGTAACCTACTACATCATGAACTCCTTTGGTTGAATATACCACCAAGAGAGGACTGATACAGTACCTGAGGGTGGTATGCCAGCCGGCTACTGCCGCTCAGCACCCCCCCCCCCCTTGTTTTGGAAAGGCAGATCTCAAGTACACAACCTCAGATCACCTTTATTGGGGAGAACTCCAGAACCCATGCCTGAACCGGCCGGCAGTGGTTGCCAGACCGTAGCCACCCGGTTTGCACAGAGTTGCCGGCCATCATACTTAGTGGCCGGCTGACTGGGCAGTGTCGCGGGCCGGCCGGCAGCAGTAAACAAACCCTGCCGGCTAGCCCCCACACACTAGGCAGCACTCGGCTGCCGGCCCCACTTGTAGTGGCCGGCAGATGAGCAATAGACCGGCCGGCAAAGGTATACACCCAACGCCGACCGACAGCAAGAGAACTGGAGAACACCCCTCCCCACCGACAGCCGGCCTGTAGGCCGGCAGCCGGCAAGGACAACACATACTAAGACAAAAGAGTGAGTGCCGGGTTAAGAGACTATAAGTCTCTGAGCCCGGCACCCGAAAGAGTGCCGAAAGGAAGGGGAGACACTATGTCAAGCTTCCTAACCGCTGCTTACTGAATTTTCAGACGGCAGCGATAGAGGGACCAAGAAAGGACCGGGCAGCACTCACAGTAATGGTCTCTGCCGGTCGGCACACTTTGCCGGCCGACAGGAGACCACGTCAGTTCCTCATCCCAACCTAGGCTAGGCAAGGATGAAGACGACTGACACAATGAACGGAAAAAGAGAAGGGAAGGACAGAGGGTCCTATCCAACCTTACCTTGGTTAAGGGTCATTCCAAACTAAGACAGTTCATCTCAGTAGAGAAAGACCCGAGAGGGAGGCCGGCACTACTGGCTGCCTCCCACGAACCACGGCAAGGAAGGAATTGCCTTTCCAGAAAAGGGAACATATCCCGAGACCGGAACGGCAAGGACAGTCTGATGAGTCACCGAGTAAAGGGATCACTACTGGAACCCAACAAGGTGGACTAAGGGGGGAACCCTTAGTGCCCGAGTCAATCGGCAAGGGAGACTCTGCCCCATGCCAGACAAACCGGGCTCAGACTAAACACTGTTGTACTGTCACCCTCTGAACCAATACTGTTGGAACGGGAAGGTACAGTACTACCCCAGCATAGATATATTTGAAGATTAATTCAAATAAACCACTAGAGTTAAGCCTAAGGCTTAAACAGAGGGAAAGGGTTTGCCCCTTCCCCTAAGAGAAGGGAGCAACGGGGAACAGATAATATTATAATGACCTAAGACAACCTAGCCTAGGCACTAAGAGAATCGATTACCTAATTCACCGAAACTCATATCAATACTATCTTGGAAGGTACTCGAAAAGGACTAATATGTATAACGTTGCCTAACGCTTAAAGCAATAAATTCACATTTGGAAGACTAATTATCATGCAGGAAGTACATAGGCCAACAACTAGCCTACGAAGACTAGTGTTGGTAGCCTTGGTAATTTCGCCAGGCACATTACTATCGCATCATAACAGAATTCCTAAATAAGCTAAGTAGCTAATATTTAAGCGCAAAAGGGGCTGGGAACGTCGCTCTTGCTAACAAATAAATCCTATTCTAGCGAGCGACAGCATCCATGATGCCTCCAGCAGGCAACAGCTCTTGTATCAAAGATAACTCTTTTAATAACTTTAATTTTAACCAAGAGCCTACATTTATACATAAAAGAAATAATACTCAACTTATCCGAGGCAGAAGAAGTTGGAGAAAGCATTATAAACGAGAAAATTCCAAGATTAGGTAGTAAACAGGGAAAATACACCGAGTCGTAGAGCTACGCAAAAAGGAATACAGATGGCGCCGTGAGCGGCGCAGGGCACGCTTTCGAAGCGGTGAGGAGGGATGCCTTATGAACGGCTCCCCCCTTTCTTATCGTTTTCGTTTTCTTGCCATTTTACCCCTACGAAGTGTTAACTCTATTCGGGGTATAGATTGCTATGAGGCGTGTCAAGAATACGTCCACTGATATTTACGATATCCCTAAGGTCTTTTTTAGGGATACTCGCTCCAGGAGTTAGAATTCTGGGTACCTGAAGGTAAATTCTCTGGGAATATCGCTGTAGTTGTAATATACCCTAGGAAGCTGCCTTTAAGGAACTTCCATCAGGACGACATGGCTTGAGCCCAAAAATTCTATTCTTTCAATATAGGAATGGTCTCAGTAAACACCCGGGCAAGGATTCCCAAAATATATTAGAAAATAACTACTAGTATAATATATACAAAAGTTTTCTATCTGCAGTATATCCTATACTGCAAATATACTGACTACCTGTATAAACATATACTGTAATTCAGCCAGCATATAGCCGGCACAGCTAGTCTCTGCCGGCACAGCCAGCATTCTAGCTAAAGAGAGAGAGATAGCATGGTGTGAAGGCTGCTTTATTACTGTGTATGTATACAGTAATTAAGGATGTAAAAACGGATTTTGAGCGAAGCGAAAAATCTATTTTTGGGTGAGATAGCCATGACGTCCTGATGGAAGGTTCCTTCAGTAGCTTCCTAGGGTATATCTAACTACAGTGGATATTCCCAGAGAATTAAACTAAAGGTTATCGCAGAATTCTAACTTCTGGTGCGAGTACCCTAAAGGTTTCCCTCTAGGATATCGTATATCAACAGGGGACGCATGTATTAACATGCCACATAGCTATCTACACCCTATATAGAGTTAACTCTTCGATATGGAAAGATGGCTGAGTAACTGAGGAGCCGTTCCACAGTTACACTCATCCGTGGCTGCTTTTGGTACTCGAGACGTAAACAAACGGGCACCATTGTTAAATGACGTCACGTCCGTCCTCATCCTGAGCTCAGCTTCTGCTAATCTCCATGATACAGCAGGTTAGGGAGGTGCCTGAAAGGCTGAACTAGAATAGACGGGAGGGTCCATTAGGACCTTCATGGCTATCTCACCCAAAAATAGATTTTTTGCTTCGCTCAAAATCCATTTTTTGGGCTCAAGCCATGGCGTCCTGATGGAAGTGTACCAGAGAATTAATGTATCATGGAATTTTTCCCCTTTTTAATCCAAGTGCCAAGGACTTCGAAAAGTATTATATAACATGTCCTTACCAGAGATTCTATGATGAACTAGCTTCCTGCCCCCTGGCAGGGAAGGCCTGGTGGACAATAGGAACATCTCGAAGCGATCATTGAAGAGCTACTCACCCTGCGGAGAGTTCATGCCGGACTCGGAGACAAGACTAAGGTTAATATTCGGGTAGGAATATTATTTACTACTCCCCTGGAGGAGAGATCGATCTGGTCTCGGAGACAGGACAAAGGTTAATATTCGAATATGAATATTATCAAGGCATGAGTGAGCATATAACATAATTACAAATATTATTCTTCTCATTTTTCAGGGAAAAAAGGGGTAAATGAAACTATAACAATCGTATATATCATGATAAAGAATAGGAGCGGAGAGAGATGCACATGGAATAAAATAGACATTTTATTTCTAAGATTGCAGATCATTATGGTAGTAATTACAATATTAAATATAGAGTTTATTTACAATAATAAAAGAATAATGTACATAGAAAATAAAGACTTTAATCTTGATTCTGAAAAGAAAATTTACTTTATAGAATTTCACACAAGTTCCAGAGGAACGTCAGTCTTTTTCAAAGAAAACTCATCATGCCCTAGGGCATGTGGCACTCATGTAAAGTCTATGACATTTCACCTTGGTAAGAACAGTCTATTAGAAACACTAAGTGTCCATTAAATCACTATGTATCAAAAAAGGGTCAACACAGGCACCCGTAGAGTTAAAGTCCCAAGTAACTCACTGTTCTATGCAGATTTAAACAGCAGGTTTCATAACACTACCTGCGGCTACCATGAAATGCTTAACTTCGTGCACTTGTTTTGCGTGGTGCTTGAAGAAAATGAGCGATGATTTCCAGCCTGTAAAGCTCTTGAGGCTTTCGAAATCCATACTCTGGAAGAATTTCAGAGAAGAAGCGACTTTTCTAGGATCGTGACCTGCAGGTGTACTATCAGGATCCGCTCTGCGAATGAAGTAGGTGATTTTCGCTCTTAGTTGTTTCAGTGACAGGTCGCTACCCGATGTTTCTACTTTGAAGAGTTGTCCTCCACCTAAGTCTGAAGTTCTTCGAAGATAGACCTTAAGACTCTCCACTGGGTGTAGAGAGACATCTTCCTTCAGGGGCCGATTCTCCAAGGGCCCCATCTCTTGGTGGGTAGTTCATTCTTAGCGAGAAACATTGGAATGGGGAAGAGGGTAAGCTCTCCTGTCTCTGCGAACAGGATATGACCCTCTTCTCTTAATAATGCCACTATTTCACTGACTTGGGCTCCCGAGGCGAGAGCAAAAAGGAAGATAACTTTTTGAGTCAAGTCTTTCAGAGGGCACGAATCGTTGTCCAGGCTAGAATCAAAATGGAGCACCTTGTCCAGGGACCAGGAGATAGGTTTTGGTGGGGGTGCTGGGCGTAGTCTAGCGCATGCCTTTGGCAGTTTATTGAAGATGTCGCTGGACAGATCAATCTGGAAGGCGTATAGGAGTGGTCTAGTCAAGGCCGATTTACAGGTGGAAATCGTGTTGGCCGCTAAGCCTTGTCCATGAAGGTGAATGAAGAAGGACATGCAAAAATCAATGGTGATTTCCGTAGGATTTTTTGCCTTGACGAAGGAGACCCACTTTCTCCAGGAAGATTCGTATTGCCGTCTGGTAGACTCAGTCTTGTACTCCTCGAGGAAGTCTAAGCTTTTCTTCGATATCCCAAACCTTTTCTTTGCGGCTAAGGAGAGTAAATCATGAGATGAAGGTCCCTGACTTTCAGTGATGAAGCGAAGACAGTCGACTTCTGTACTTGCTGAGAGAGAACTGGACCCGGTAGGGGAATCAGCGTGGGCTGCAGCTCCAGGACCAGGGGGTACCAATTGCTCCGGGGCCACTTGGGAGCCACTAGGGCCGCTGTCCCTTTGAAGGTTCTCAGTTTGGAGAGGACTTTCAGCAGAAGGTTGGTGGGAGGGAACAGGTAGATCCTGGACCATCTGTTCCAATCCAGTGACATGGCATCCACTGCTTCTGCCTTGGGGTCCTCGTACGGGGCCACATATCGAGGAAGTTGATTGTTGTCGCTCGTCGCGAAGAGATCGATCTAAAGTTCCGGGACTTGGTAAGAGATGAAGGAGAATGACCTTGCGTCTAAAGACCATTCCGACTCTATCGGGCTTGTCCTTGATAGAGCGTCCGCCGTCACGTTGCGGAATCCTTGTAGGTGAACTGCAGACAGGTGCCATTTCTTCTTTTCTGCCAAACGAAAGATCGGAAGAAGTACCTGATTTATCTGGGGCGATCTCGAGCCCTGACGATTGAGACATCGGACTACCACCGAGTTGTCCAGAGTCAGACGAATGTGGATCAAGGGAGGCGGGGAGAATTTCTTTAGGGTGAGAAGAACCGCCATGGCCTCTAAGATGTTGATGTGAAACGGCTTGAATAGGGGAGACCATGTTCCTTGAACCTGTCGTTAGTGGGAGGGACCTCCCAAACCCTCCAGTGAAGCGTCTATATGGATGTTGATCGATGGAGGCGGGTGTTGAAGAGGAATGGACCTTTTCAGGGCCTTTGCTTCTGACCACGGCTTTAAGAGTAAGCGGAGTCTGTTTGGAAGCCGTCTCTTGAGGTCTCTTCGAGCGACGGATGCGAAACGTCTCCAGACTCCCGCGGCATCCTTTAGTTGTGCACAAAGCACTGGGTTTGTCACAGAGGCGAACTGTAGAGAGCCGAGGAATTGTTCCTGCTGTCGTCTTGAGATCCGTTTGGATTTTAGAAGCCTTCTGACAGACCCTGCTATTTGCTTCCTTTTCTTCTGTGGGATGGAAAGGCGGTGTGACTGAAGATCCCAATGGATTCCCAACCATTGGAACTTCTGAGCTGGAGAGAGGCGAGATTTCTCAGTGTTTATCTTGAATCCCAGATGCTCTAGGAACTGGGTGACCTTGTTGCAGGCTCTCAGACAATCTTCGGGCGATGTCGACCAGACTAACCAGTCGTCTAGGTAGGCCATCACTTGGACGCCCTGAAGACGGAGCTGTTGGATGATTGCGTCTGCCAACTTGGTGAAGATTCTCGGAGCCACGTCGAGCCCGAAGGGCATGGCCCTGAAGGCGTAACTTTTCCTTTGGAGTCGAAATCCTAGGTAGGAGGAAGCGTAATGATTTATTGGGATGTGCCAGTAGGCATCTGCCAGGCCTATGGAGACCGTGTAGGCCCTTTGAGGCAGAAGGGTCCTTATTTGTTGTTCTCAATGAACTTGAATTTGTTGTTCGCAATGAACTTGTTGAGAGGGGATAAGTCTAGAATGACTCTGAGTTTGTCGGAGTCTTTCTTGGGAACGCAAAAGAGTCTCCCTTAGAACCTGGTTGACTTTACCCTCCTGATCACCTTCTTGTTCAAGAGTTCCAGGACATATTCTTCCAGGAGGGGGGTTGACTGTTGGAAGAATTGCTAGAAGGCTAGGGGTAGTTGAGTCCAGCTCCAGCCCAGTCCCTTCTTGATGATGCTGTGTGCCCAGGGATCGAAGGTCCAACGATCCTGGAATTGTCGGAGTCTTCCTCCCACCAGAAGCACATCATTGCTTCTGGTGTCCCGAGGGTTTGCCACCTCGGCCGCTAGCTCCCCTTCCTCCTCTGCCTCTGGAGGGACGGCGAGAAGAATCTCTGCCGGAGCCTCTACCTCTGGGACGAAAGGTAGTGGAGTGTTGCTTGTATGCAGGGGTGAAGACCGGCGACTGCGACACCACCGGTTGGGGGACCAACTGAAAGGTCTGTTGCGGCTGCGTAGCCACTTGGGGAGTAGCGGGACCCGGAAACTGTTGTCTCTGTTGACGTTGCTGGGGTTTGGGCTTTGAAGCTTTCCTCTTAGGCTGAGAGCCATCATCCTGAGAGGACTTCCTCTTGCGGGACATGCCCCACTTATGGAGAAGGTTCCTATTCTCCGTGGCAGCTTTGTCCACTATCTCTTTCACCAAGGTAGATGGGAAGAGATACTTACCCCAGATATTGGAGGAAATCAGCCTCCGGGGTTCGTGTTTCACTGTCGCGTTAGCAAACACGAATTCACGACAGGCTCTGTGAGCCCTAGTGAAGTTATATAGGTCCTTGGTTACAGTCGCCATGTGCGACTTAGCTAGGACCATATAAAAGTCCGGGACTCTAGTATCCCCAGCCATGAGTTCAAGCTGTACCTGGTGGGACAGCGACGCGGCGAGTCTCTCCTTCGTATCCTGTTTCCTACGAAGGAGGTGATCGTTTAGCCTTGGGAGGTCCTCATTGAATTGACGACCGGCTACATCAGGCTTTAGTTTCCCTACCGTGAAGGTCGACTGGATGTCTTTCCAGTGCCTATCATCGGGGGGAAGAATAATGGAGAAGGGTCTGCACTCCTTCAGTGCAGGGCAAAATTTTCCCTTCCTCCACTGCCGTTATGACTGCTGTGAACGCCTTTTCGATGAAGGGGAAGGTCGCAGAATTTGGCGCAACGAAGGTTGGATGCTTCTTGCTAAGCGCCGGCATCTTGGAGTTAGTGAAACCCCTACTCTTCACCGCCTGAGCTAACATAGCTTGGGCCTTCGCGAGATCGAACACAATAACTTCCTTTGGTTCGGTCTCCTCCTTTGAGGCTGGTTCGGACCTGAGCCGGACGTAACAGTCCGGATAAGCCTCGAAATTTGGGAAGAACTCCACTTCTTCCAGCAAGATAGAACCAACCCTTTCACTGATGTAAATCTTGCCAGTTTTAATTGGCATATGCTCGGTGTATCTCCATGGGTTAGCTTCCGAGCAGGTGGGGAGGTCCTTAACGGAAATCCTTTTCGGTTGTTTGAAGCTGACGAGAGTCGTCCGGAATTGTTCCTGAGTTTCTCGTAGCTTCTTTTCCATGAGGGCTTCAAGCATCTTGAAGACCTCTTGAGTGGCCGATGGAAGAGGGTCCGGGGTGGCAGAAGTCAAAGGAACAGGTTTCTCGGACGGTGCAGGAGTTGCTGGGGGAGCAGGAGCGACCTCGGTCTCCGAATCAGGGTATTCCACCTGATCTTCCTCATAGTCGAGTTCCTCGCCCATGAGGTTCTTCTTCCTCTCTTCTGACACTTCTGACATACGTTCCACATTGTTGGAATCAAGATGGCACTCACGCATGGACTGTGCCATGACTACATCAGGTTCCACCACGATCTGGACAGCGGGGATCTGATCACGGGGGACCACTGAATCTTTTGATGCTTTTGGGAAAAGCAACGCCCTCAAGTCTTCGTTGGGAAGATACGGTCCAATGGCGTTCTTCTGGAAGCCATGCACCCATTTGCGTAGCTTCTCCATAGCAATGTCCCTTGCCTCCGCAGACGGAGGATCGTCGAATGCCTCGACAAGAAGACTTTTGCAGACTGTACAGCTCTGCGGGTCCCAATACTTCAAGTCGCCTTTCTTGGCGGCGCAGGGTGCGTGGGGCTAAGCTAGCGATCTAGTATGGGGTCGAACAGCGACTGAGTCTGATGAGCGCTAAAACACAATATAAAAATTCCCTAGCTATGAAGACTAAATAACTAATAATATTAATTAGTTAAATGACCGGAGAGGGCTGTTCTGGCTAACTAAATAAAGCATGCAACATGTACAGCGGCGCCATAAAATGGCGCGTCCGGTATCGGCACAGCTCTGCCACAAAACACAATATTTTACGAAAAGTAGAAGTTACTTTACGGCTAGAGCTTATTTAAACAATACTAGGACCTGGTACTCAACTTTCCAGAAGAAGGCGTCGCTGAAGGTAGCGACATAACGGCGATGTAAGCTGATAAAGTAAGCACTTGGGAAAAATCCGACTTAGCAAAGAAGCTACAGGCGAAAGGATGAGGACGGACGTGACGTCATTTAGCAATGGCGCCCGTTTGTTTACGTCTCGAGTACCAAAAGCAGCCACGGATGAGTGTAACTGTGGAACAGCTCCTCAGTTACTCAGCCATCTTTCCATATGGAAGCGTTAACTCTATATAGGGTGTAGATAGCTATGTGGATGTTAATACATGCGTCCCCTGTTGATATACGACATCCTAGAGGGAAACCTTTAGGGTACTCACACCAGAAGTTAGAATTCTGTGATAACCTTTAGTTTAATTCTCTGGGAATATCCACTGTAGTTAAATTTACCCTAGGAAGCTACTGAAGGAACCTTCCATCAGGACGTCATGGCTTGAGCCCAAAAAGTATAATTTACTACCTTTCTCAAGAAAGAAGGTTCAAATGGAAGGAGAGAATATAACATTCAGGCTTTCATCCAGCCACAGTACTATCGCCAAGAAGAATCCAGCCGGCACCTAACCGGCAGGCTAGCCCCCGGCAGCGCTAGTACAGTCGGCATGCTGCCGACTGAGTCACCACCTATCTGTGCCGGCCTGCTGGCCCGACATCAGAACTTGTGGCCAGCAGTCTAAGGGAGAACTGAAGAACCTAGTGACAGAAGGGACTTCCCACCCACAGCCATCATGGCTGCTGGCAGCCGCCAGCCTCCGGCAGCCGTCATGGCTGCCGACAGATGGCATGACTACGAGGAGCTTGTATAGCCACCGGCAGCCATCATAGCCGCCAACAGTGTTTAAAACACATGGTCGCCGGCAGCCAACATGGCCGCCGGCAGTTGTCATGGCTGCTTACAACTGGCATAGCCGCAGACAGCCGGACAACAGCTGCAGAGAGGGAGTCTCGCCAGCCCCCGCAACCCACTGGCAATGGTGAGGTTGCAGGATACCAGCTCAAAGAAAGGCAATGGCTCTGCCATCATAAAAGAACAGAGGGGGAGGGAAAAGGGTCCTGGATGAGGTGTGGAAGGAGCCACCAAGTGCCGGTCCTGCACACCCTTAAGAAACTCTCTTTCAGTATCGGTGCTATCCTAGGCGGCAGGAGAATCATCTATTCTCCAGCCTAGGGTCTGCCAATACAGTTAAGGGGACGGCAGCAGTGCCGCCGCCTCTCAGCAGGGGAGAAACAGAGTTCCAGTGCTGGCGTCATCCTAGGCCTTAGGAGTGTAACTATTCTTCAGCCTAGGGTCTGCGAGCACAGGACTAGTCTACTAGGCCACAGGGAGAAGGTGGCGGCATCATACAACCACTTCAGGTGCGGCCTAGGGAGGGCTAGCCTCCTATGTCAGCAGCCTAGCCGGCAGGGGAACGACTATTCACCCTGCCGGCGGACCGTTTGCATAAGACTAAATACCCTGAAGTTCTGACCGAATCCCAAAACCTGCCATATGCAGTTAAGGGAAGAGACAGAAAACCTTGGGCTAGTCATTCCTGAATAAAAACTCGAGGCATGACCCACTAGGGTTGTAGCCTAAGGCTACACTCAGAGGGAAGAGAGATTACCCTCAAATCTCTACTAGAGACGAGTATCGTTTATATAATAATTCTAAGAGATATCTATTTCCGATGAATAGATAACCAATGCACGAGGGTAACCTGGGAAATGTCGAAAGTATACTATGTTGCCTAGGTTAGGTTACCTAGGCAAGAAGAGATCTCGGTTACCTAAATCACCGATATTATGACATATACGATTGACATAGAAAAAGGAAAATTATGCATATAATATCTTTACAAGTATAAATTGCCTAAATAGCTTCCATAATTAAATTATTGGTGCTATTTAAACCGGGAATGTCATTCTACTAACTAAATAACTCATGCCTAACGAACGACAGCGCCCATGATGCCTCCGGTAACAGGCCTAGCTCCTAAACACAATAAATTACTCTAATTTACACACATTGTAAATATTCAATAGTCAACTTTCCAGAGGGGAAAGACGCTGGAGATTGCATGATAATCCTTGAAAACCAATTGAAATGGCCAGATCAACAGGGAACACCACCGTGCGAAATTGCTACAGAATTAGGAATGTCCGCCATCTTGGATATGGCACTGTTGTGATACTCAATACTAATATGGGAACTAGAGTAACCTTGATATGGCTCCCCTTCTAATTCTGCCACTTTCTCCCTTGAAGCGTAAACGCTATTAGGGGTGCAGATTGCTATGTGGCGTGTCAAGAATACGTCCTCTGATATCATGCGATATCCTTGAGAGAAAATTTAAGGATAGCGCCAGGAGTTAGAATTCTGGAGACCTAAAGGTAAAATTTTCTGGGAATATCACTGTAGTACATATATCCCTTAGGAAGCTTTTAATAGGAACTTCCATTAGGATGACATAACTTGAGCCCAAAAATGTATATTTCATTAGGCTACCGCCTTGGTATTTGTCAGTTTATTTTGAATGAAAACAAATGATTTGACAGTTGGAAATGTTTCCCTCCCAGGCTACTTATCCCTCCGCACTCTGTAATATAGTGACCATTGCATGTTCCTTAAATTGTCCGTCTCTCTCTGCTCGTCTTGTTGTCCTCACACTGGTGACCCCGGAGATGTTGGGAACATAGCAGTTTTGGCTTGCCATTAACTGACTAATTACAGCGGAGCTTCCTTCGTATAACTCCTTTTCCCATTGACGTTTAACGACGTCTTTTGGCTTTATCCCACTTGGTTTCGTGAGGCAGCAACGATGAGTATAAATTCTGACAAAACCAGTTTACGCCCTTGGCCCGATCCATCAACTGACCTTGATGAAACCACCCAGCCCATCCTGCCAAGCAACCACTCAGCTGCGCCCAAAGTCAAGCTGCCACCGTTCTCACAACACAACACCGCCTCCTGGTTCCTGATGGCGAACGTACTCTTCAGGGGGGCCAAGCTAAACAACCCTTGCGCCAAAGCTGACATCGTCCTGACCTCCATCCCTGAGGAGGTATTTGACAAGATCTCCCCATGGCTCGATGCCCACTCCGGTCAGGTATCCTACGATGAGCTGCGAACCAAACTAATCAATATACACTCGCTTTCCATCTCGGCAAGGGCACAAAAGATTTGTGATCTCAGCAACAGACCTATGGGCGACACCTCTCCCATAGAAGCATGGGATGAACTGGTTGGACTTCTCATGCTGCCAGAGACCGACGCCAATGGACGACGACAAGAGATAAGCCTATCTCGCGAAATATTCCTCCGACGCCTACTGCAGGATGTGAGAGCCCAGCTCACCGATACCAACACCCTGTTGAAGAATAACCTCCAATCAAGGGCACAGAAACTATACGAAGCCTCCAAGACCTCCTGCCTTGGCGCATCATCCTCCTTCAGCTGCTCATCCCTCAACTCCTTGTCCTGATGAAGAAGAAACCTCCGCAGCTGATGCAGCAGAACCATAGACCGACCCCAACTTGGTGTTTCTACCACCAGAAGTTTGGGAGCAATGCAATGAAGTGCTGGCCCCCCTGCAGGTTCCTGGAGAAATTCTGACGCCAGCCATCGCCGACATCAACCATATCCGCAGTAGCAGATCATGGCAAGATCGGATTCTACATCCTCAAGCCGTATCCAATCGTAGGCTTATGGCTGATACTGGCTGTATGCAATCAACATTCCCTCCCTCACAGGCCGACCTAAACCAGGTGCCTAACAGTGATGCCCCCTCGCTCATCGCCGCCAACGGATCTCCCATACAGTGTTATGGGACTAAGGTGCTTAAAATCTCAATCATGGGCTGATTTTACTCTTGGCCCCTTGCCATCGCTGATGTCAGACACCCCCTCCTCGGCATTGACTTCCTGGATCACCATGGCCTACTTGTCGACGTCGCCGAGAAATGCCTCCACACCGGGACATGCCAAACCCACCCACTACGAACTGGTCCAGGTATCACACCCATCTCTGCCTTCATAGCGTAGCCCCACGCTGCTCTTCTACATGAATTCCCCGACGTTTTCAAGCCGGAACTTCGACAATCGCAGGGATCCCCCTCTAAGCACGGGGTCTACCACCACATAAACACAACGGGACCTCCCACGCATGCCAAGTTCCGCCGCCTCCCTCCGTAGAAACTGAGAAATGCTAAACGTGCCTTCAAAGACATGGAACGGATGGGCATATGCAAGAAGGCGTCCAGAACTTGCGCGTCTCTGCTCCACATGGTAAAGAAACCGGACAGGACATGGAGGCCCTGTGGTGACTACCGGTGCCTTAACCTCATCACAACGCCAGACCACTACCCTCTGCTAAATATGCAAGACCTCACCAGAACCCTTCATAAGGCAAACATTTTTACTAAAATGGACCTTCTCAAATCATACTTTCAGGTTCCTGTGTTTCCAGAGGATGTGCCTAAGACTGCCATCTTAACATCGTTTGGCTCCTACACCTCATGTTCAACCTTCAGCCTATGCAATGCAGGGGCCACGTTTCAACGACTGATGGATAGCATCCTGGGGGACCTGCCGTTCTGCGTCTGCTATGTGGACGACATCTTAATCTTCTCCAGGATGAAAGAGGAATACTGGAGACACGTCCGCGCCGTGCTAAAATGCCTTCAGGAGAACGGTTTGATCGTGCACTTCAACAAGTGCACATTTGGCGCCGAGAGGATGGACTTCCTCGGACATTAAATATCCACAGTGGGCGTGAAGCCCACATCGACCAAGGTGGATGCCTTGAAAACCTTCCCAACCCCAATAACCATCCGGCACCTTCAGGAGTTTTTGGGGATTTTAAACTACTACTGTCGCTTCATCCCCAACATCGCCCACATCCAGACTCCCCTTAACGACGTCCTGAAGGGAAAAGCCAAGAAGCTTGTCTGAGGTCCCCTGCAGCAACACACCTTCGGCAGGATGAAAGCAGCCCTCGCCGAAGCCACCACCCTGGTGTACCATGACGACAGTGCCCCCCTCAAGTTGACCACCGGCGCCAGCAACGTTGCCTGCGGTACTGTCCTTGAACAGATCGTCAACGGTTACCCACAGCCCTTGGCCTTCTTCAGCAAAAAAACTCAAACCTGCGGAAACCAGGTACAGCACGTTTGACAGGGAGGAGCTCTTTGCCGTCTACCTCGCCGTCCGCCACTTAAGATACATGCTTGAAAGGACCCCCTTCACCATCGCAACGGACCACCAGCCCCTGATCCACGCTTTCATGAAGTCTTCAGATGTATGGTCCTCTCGACTCCAATGACACCTAGCAGCCATTGCAGAATTCGGCTTCACTATCAGCTACGTACCGGGTAAGAAGAACCCCGTCGCTGACGCCCTCTCCAAACCTGGGGGTCGACTACGCCAACCTCGCAGTAGAACAGCAGAACAACTCAAGAGGCCCAAGACTATCATATGACAGCATAACGCTAGAGATGAAGGACATTCCCCTTGGACTGGCCAGGGAAACCATCCTCTGCGACACCAGCCCATGGATTGCCTCCTCCTGTAGAAGGAAGATCTTCGACGTCATCCAGGGATTATCACACCCCTCAGGTCGCACTACAGCCCGTCGTTTATCCGAGAAATTCATCTGACCAGGAATCAAGAAAGAGGCTCGTGAGTGGGTTAGAACCTGCGTTAACTGCTAGACGAGTAAGGTCAACCGCAATACTGAGTCGGGAGTCGGAGATTTTCCCCAACCCAAGAGACGATTCGGACACATCCACATGGACGTCCTGGGACATCTGCCGCCTTCAGGTTCTGCAAAATACCTCCTGACGATCGTCGACCACTCCACTAGATAGTTAGAAGCCGCTCTAATGTCTGAAGTAACCACCCATGCTGCGCCGAAGCTCTCCTGTCGAGTTGGATCAGCTGCTTCGGTGTCCCCGACGATATCACGACGGACCGGGGTTTAGCTTTCTCTTCAGAGATCTCGCTCTCTCTGGCAAACCTGATGGGAACGACACTTCAGAGCACCATGGCATACAAGCCTGCAGCGAATGGCATAGTCGAGAGAACTCATCGCACACTCAAGGCAGCCCTGATGGCAAGATGTACGGCAAACATTGGAAAGCGCAACTCCCATGGATCCTCTTTGGCCTTCGCACCACTCCCAGGGTAGACGGCGAAACTTTTCCTGCAGAAAAGGTCTACGGCGAAACTTTTCCTGCAGAAAAGGTCTACGGCGAGGCACTTACAGTCCCTGGCGAGTTCTTCTCTGCAACTACCGACGACACCAAGCTAGATAACCTGAGAGAGATCGCCGGGAAATTCAGACCATGCCTGAAAACATACGAGGACAGGACCAGACACTTCATGCCCAAGAACCTAGACGACTACAACTACGTCTTAATCTGGGTTGATGCTCACCGCCAACCCCTGAATAGACCTTATCGTGGCCTTTACGGGATCATCTCTCGAAAAGTTTACTATGTAATTGGGAAATTAATACAAAGAGTAATTTTCTTATTTTAATGAAACCTTCATAAAATTATGAACAACTGAGAAATTGAATAAGATATGATAAAATGGTTTCATGTATTGCTGCTCAAATTAAAACCAATGCTGTTGTTGCTGCTGTTGAAGATGGTCGCCTTAAATGGAGGTCAAAGCAATGGTCAAGCATCTCCAGCTTCCAATTACTATTCTCAAGAACCCCTAGATAAATATGAAATATCAAATATCAGTTACACTTCAAATGGTAATTTAAACTATCAAAATCACTAATAAATTATCTAAACACAGGAATGCCATTCAAATATATGTATTGTATCAATAATGAATTTCACTTAACACTATCAAAATAATAATTACCTAAAGGCAATGGTCCACTTTGCGTATTAAGTATATTACTTGTATACAACGAGCCATATTTACAGTAAGGCCGAACAAATAACCACCTAAGTAGTAAAACAACGAATGTAAATAAACGACTAATTAACATAAAAGGGGCAAATGAGAAAATACCAAATCATGATACAACACTTAAATTATCTAACCAGCACAAAGTAACTGAAGATAAAATGAATCTCTTAACTATGACTGGGAAATTATAATATGGCAATCCCATAAAAATTGTAAATGATACAAATATTATCCAAGGGTATATTTATTTGTTGGGGCTAAAAAGCAAAGCAAGGGACTTTCATTATGAAATGAACTATGGATTATAAATCATAAAATTTAAATGACCCTTAAAAATGATGACGCACCTCACAACCCATACTGTCCGTGTATGCTGTTTGTAAATGTAACAAATCACAATTGCTGTGCTGGCTCTTGATAAGGCTACCAAGCAGAAGGCAATGTAAGACTGCTGATCTATGGTACCGATCACTTATTTTTTCACCATGACGATAAAGAGGTAAGTAAATCCAATGTTGTCACTGGTGAAGATGGCTAAGAGCTAACTTCATTTTCATTAAAAGCCGTCCACTTCTCCTTTCTGTGTGGAAATTCTTTCCACGCTTTATTTTAGTCGCCCCCGTTATTCCATTTTTATATTTTGTTTGTTAGTTTCTAGATTTTACGCATCTCGTTTTTCTTTTGTTTCCTTTGTAACCTTCATTATTATACCCTTAAATATTCATTGCTGCTAACATGTCCATCATCACCCCATTCCTCTGTAGATGATTTTATCTCATTTCCTGAGCTCACAGTACATTGCTTGATGATGCAACCGACCGTCGACATTTTCTTAAAAAAACAGCACTTGGTTGCGTTCTGTTCCAAATCCTCTAGAAGCTTTGGATGTTTAACCACAATTTGTTTGTATTTAAGTAACTCTTTAATTTACGTAACTCATTGATCTTAGCTTATTGCTATTTACATCTCAGTACCTATTTATAAGTCTGTTTAGCTAGGATTGTTTTCTGTGTTATTGAACATCACTAAACGCCACTTAATATTTTTTGTATGTATATTAATTTTTTATAAACCAGAGAGTAGGATTTCTTTATAATTACTTTCCCCTGGAGTTTCAAGAATGATCCTTGTATTTATAAAAATCACCCTTCAGAAAACCACGTACTCATGGAAATTTGAAGAAGAAGAGTCGACCGGTTTGAACCAGCGCAGCGGCGGGAGGTAGAAGCGTGCGAGCGGCCCACTTGAAAACCAGGAAGCGTGGAAGATGGACGTAGGCATAGCCTCTTCATCTGAGACGTCGTTTTAACATAGGCGTCGGTTCAACTACCTGTTGATCAACCATTTACTAACCAACAGTATGCCTTACTTTGTGCCATTATTTAGAAGATAAACTTACGAAGACAAAACACGTCAGTGCAGAACTGAAGATGCACCGTGTTCTTAACAGTTTACAAGATGCCTCCATTACATCTACAATCAACTCTCAAGAGCTTGAGTACTAATTAACGGTGCTCAACCTTGGCCAAGGAACTGTCCCCCCCTTTTTTTTCTAGCCTTTATTTGACGATGTGCACATTTAGCTAGGAAGTCATGTTCAAACTGTCTGGTTTAATCATTCGTGGCGTGTCCATTGACATAAGTTGTGTTCCCGTTCCACTCTATCAAGTTTGAAATTTTATTGTCCGAGAGGAATGTGTTCAAAGTAGTGCGTAGAACTTTTGGTATTATTTCAGTCACTATTTTTACTTTCATTGGTTGATTAGTTATTTGATTATTGATTTACGATTTAATTGATTTGACCATTTTCTTGGCATTTTTCATTTTTCATATGCCATGCGGTCTTTATTCAAATTTCAATTAGGTAGTTTTGCTGTTTTTTTCTGTGTCAGTTAGGTGAAAGTCCTGTTGTACTTTATGGAAATAAACGCCATTTTTAGATTAAAATTATTAAGTGTTTTTAACTTGGCCTTTACATTTTGAAATGACTAAATGAGTTATCACATGAGGTGAGATATGACTTAAGGGTAAGTTTATATTTACGTCAATCTAAAGCTATCGGTGTCAATTCTTTATTGTAATGTTCTACGGTATTACCTCCCGGTGGTCCTTAGGACGTTTTGACTTTTACAGTACTGCTCCGCCTAACTCTTTGTGAAACTGTCGTTAACGTAACTGATTCAGTCCAACCACACTTGATTGGGATTTACTATTCTGCTCCCTGGAGTAGCGTCTGAACATCAAGGTGATATCGGTGCCGACAGTCCTGGCATAGAATAATCTTTGGACTTAAACGTGTGTAGGGAAAGCAAGCCGTCTTCGTTGTGGTTCTCTAGTTTGTCAAGTGTGAAAGTGTTGGCGCTCTATCCTTCAGGCTCGGGTCCGGAAATCAGAAACGGGGAGGCCTTTCCCTGAATTATTTCCCACATTCTGTAAGAAATGTATAACGAGCAGCAAATCTCTTCAACGACCCAAACCATCTTAATTTATAACAGGTTATTAAGGAATTGTCATCATTTTATGTAAACAAAAAATATTTGAATACCGAAAAGGCAAGTTAAAATAAAAACAATCATTTACAAACTTACCAAATTACCATATCAAAAAAAAAAAAAAAAAAAAAAAAAAAAACAGGAAACAAAAAAATAACTAAGTGTTATTTTTCAACACTCCCGGGGAAGAAATCAAATTTTACATAAGAATTATGTAAATTTGATCAAATAAAGAAAAAAAAAATACAATTAGTCTGAAATATCATCATTCAGAATGCTTTTGAATTTTTGCCGTGATATCTCAACAGCTTTTCTCAGTGGACGTTTTCTAGAAACGTCCATGCCTGAAATCTCTTCTTTCGATGCTACAGCATCCTCATTATCATCATCTGATGCTACAGCATCCTCATCAGACTCCTTCCTCAAGAGTGGTATTAAAGAAGTAACATGCCTTTTAGTTATTTAATTGGTTTTACCCTTCAAAACTTTTGAAGCAGTTACCTTTCCGTTGATATTCTTGAAAACTTCTTTGACAATTCCCATAGGATAATTAACAGGTTTATATCCATCATCCTTAAGCAGCACAATATCGCCAATACCGATTTGTTTATGGTTTACAGGAGCGTATCTATCCTTCTTATCAGTAGCTTGTTTAATTAAAGTGTTCATGAATTCCCGATGATAGATTTCCAGCAAGTTAATTCTAATATGTTTCAGCTTCTCATAAGATGTTTTAATTTTATGTACAACATCAAAATCAACCTGAAAATCCTCATCAGAATCAGGGTCTGCTTGTAATGCAGGAATAATATTCAAAGAGACCAATGAATATCCATGAATAAGTTCCTCTGGCATTATAGGGGGTGGTACATTATTAGAACAATCTCTTAATGTTTCTTTGAATGCAATAGGCCTTCTATTGATCAAATGTACAGCATGACAAACAAGATACTCAAAATCCCTAAATTCAATGACATTATTTCTGATTGACTTCCGTATCATATGCTTGGTCATTTTGACTACGCTCTCAACCAATCCTCCAAGCTGATTGCAACCCTTATAGTAATGTTGAAAATGGACTTTCTCAACATTATTATCAGTTAAATATTGAACAGTCTCATCATCCTTCAGGAAATCCTGAACAATATGGGCTCCTGCTACTATTTGCGTACCCAAATCACTTACTATAAACTGAGGGACTCCATATTTAAAAGAATGCAGCGACAAAGCACGCAAAAATTCTTCAACTGTCATATCCATACAGATCTTAAGACTATCTACTCGTGTGAACATGCATGAAATAACAAGGATCCAAACCTTTACTTTATCTTTCCCTTGTCTCACATAAAATGGACTACAATAATTAAGGTATACATTACCAAAAGGTTTATCAGATGCACTCAATCTAAATTCCCTATAGGCTGATTGATTAAGTTTGACAGGTCTTTGGTTATATCTCCGGCTTACAACACATTCCTTTAGAATCCTTTTAACTGTAGAAAAGAATTTTCGTATCCAGAATTTCCTACGTAATTCTGTCAAAAGGGCATAGCAATCAGCGTGTTTCAAAAGCAAATGTTCATCCATTAAATTTACTATTCACTCTTATTAGATTATGAGTATCTGGATACAAATTCAACTGTGATATCAAATTAGGCATAGCCATCTTGGCTTTAGAGTTACTACTTAAATAGTCAATAACATCTGTAAAATTTATTTGTTGATCCCTAGAGATGATTTGAGTCAAAGCCTTAGAGCGGAGGTCCTTCTTATCAAAGCCATGTCACTTGTTTATAAACCCTTTCCATCAATCCCAGCATTCCAGAACTTTCGCAAGTATAGATATCAACTTATCCATATTTGAGTATCTATTTAGAGGTATTAAGTGCTCTAGTTTTACAGTTTGGCTTTATTTATATTGCTTGATGCACTATATGCCTCAATGGTTTCTAAATTCTCGACCATTGGTACCTTGAAACCTAAAATGTCACTTTTACTAGCTTGATCGAGATCACATATACTGGGACCCTTATGGTAATTAGACTTCATCAAGCTTTTGAATGACAGACATCGTGTAATTTTGTCAGCTGGGTTGTCCCTTCCACTCACGAATGAGAATCCAACACTTCTCCCCTCACATAGCATTGTTATATGATTCAGTTTGTTCATTACGAATACTGACCTTTTCTGCATTTTATCAAACTTATGAGAAAAGGACTTAAGTCACGACAGGGCAACAAAACTATCTGAGAATAGCCCCAAGTCAATTATTTTGATGGGCACTAGGCACTGTGTGCCACTCAGTTCATTATAGGTATCCAACAAAACCTCTGTACCCAAACATATAGCCTGTAATTCGAGTGAAGGAATGGACTTTTCATGCAATTTGGATCCAATGAGTCTGTTTTTCGCTAATACAAAGCTTCTTTCACCACTTCTCATATTGCATAAATATACAACAGCTCCATAAACTCTTTTGCTAGCATCAACATAACCCTCACGTTTATATTCATCTGTCCTTTCACCAACACATCACTGAAGCTCAAAAACAGGAGCAGAATTTCCTTGGTTTGCAATATTTTTCCATTCCTTTTGTTGAAAGTCTCTAAGTTGTGCATCCCATCCGAGCATTCTCTCATATTGTAAGTCCTGCATAAAAAGGCTAGCTCTGTTAAGAAGAGGACCATTTATGTTGAAAACATCATAATTAGATGCAATGGATCGCAAAATTTCCCTCTTTGTAGTAACCTTTTCATCAAGGCACAATTTCTTGGTTGAAATTGTATCACTCCTTCGATTCCAGATCATCCCAAGTAATTTCACCTCCATCTCAGATTTCTTGCATCCTACATCCGATTGCATATTTTCTCCATCAATTTTATCTTGTAGTGTAGAATCATTGGAAAACATCTGTTGTAGCTCAATTTTGTAAGGACCAAAAATATCCTGTAAAATCTCATATATCCAATTCAAGGTTTCGGATGATTCACAAGTAAATCTACTATTGTCCATATAGAAGAGCTGATACATTATCCATTTTGCATTTCTTAGTCTAGGATTATCATTCTTGCTATCCAGTACTAAAATTTTGAAAAGAGCCAACATCAAAATTGTAGGACTGCATCGAAGTCTAATAGGAAGACCTAACATTTTTTTGGCAGTTATAGAGAAATCACCTTTCTTAACATTCTTATACCACAAAAAGAGTAACTTCGGCTGATGAAGCTCACTGAGTGCTATTTGATTGAATGCTTTCTTAGTATCGAAGATCAGTAATTTAGATCCGAATCTCAAATGAAGCATTGCAGACGTTATCTTTTGATTGAGTGATTGACCGTCATCACACTGGACCTGCTAGGTTCACAAACATTGGACAGGAAAACAACTCTACATTTTGTTGTTTCCCGATCCAGTCTAAAAACTTCCATATGTGCTAAAAAACTGCACTCAGGATGCTCATCCATGAACCTTTCTAGATTTGGTATTCTTTCAATTATTCCAAGTTTTTCTTATTCTTTAAAATTTTCACTCATAAGTTCCAAATCTGCCTTGTTCCTTTGTAATTTTCTCGTGTTGGATCTCAGTACTGCCTTTGCAAGGTCGTAATTCCGTCCAAGCAAATGACAGCTCTTTTCATTCCATAGAAGAGGCATCTCTAGCCTTCCTTCCTCGTTTCTCCTTGCGTTATCAAGGGTAAACTTAATCAAATTTCCATTACAATCTGACATCAAGTTTCCATCTTCATGGTCTAGTTCACAAATAGATTTCTCATACACAGACCGCAGCATCTCATCAGTTGCACGTCTCAGCACTGATTCTTCAATCATACCTTTTTCATTTAGCATAGCGAAGTTAGCTTGAACCTCCACCTCGCATTCCAAACTTAAGTCACTTGGCTCACCCATAGAACTACCAAATCCAATATACTTGCAGCATTCATCTATGCCATCAAATAAAGGGGACTTGTTTCCATTTAACTCACGTTTCCCCATAATCGGCAACAGAGCGAGAATGCTCTGAACACCGAGAACAAGAAAATCCTTTGAAAGATAAGGTAGATTCTGATGCATAATCTTGACATTACCCATTAACATTACTCCTGCCACTGATCCCAAATAGATAGATGGGTGATCATTGCCAAATTTTACTGAAAAATCTAATAAACAATGGGCGTCATTTGTACCAAGTCTCAAGTCAATGTCCTTTATTTTATCACTACCATCAGTCAAATATTTATCAGCTAATTTGAAGCCCTTTTTAGCAAAGGCCCTGGCCACTTCTGAAATTCCTGGCAATGACAAATTTATATCTATCCTTGGTACACACAATGCATGTATTACACAAGCCTTATCATCAAAGTTGCACTTTAATTCAACTATCTTGGATTTATACTTCTTACTTGAATTAAAACCATAGACTGTTAAGGAGATATTATCTTCTAACACTTTCAACCTATTATCACATGCAAGTTTTTCAGTTACAAAACTGGTCTGACAGCCACAGTCCTTCAAACTTCTAACATGGGGTCCATTCAGCATTTCACAGGTAGGCTAAAGGTTGGCAAAACAGAGGCGCCATCAGTGGTATGCAAAGCCTTAGTTATAATCAACACATCACTTGATGTGCTTTGTGCTTTGATTTACCTGCCTTTACTCCCTTGCCACCTCACCTCTCCCATTCACTTGTAGTTTTTCATCATGAGATTTTTCACCTTGATGATCACACAAAAATGAAAAGTGCCAACCCTTACAAAAATAGCATTTCTTAAAGAATTTAAACTTGCGTTTGTCAGTGGTATGTCCAATGTTAGCACATTCCTTTCAACCATTAAGTTCTTCTAAGCATCTCAGCTTATGCTCTGGTTCTTTATATTTTATACACTCATGTGTTGCATGGTTTTCCTGGTAAAGAGTGCACCTTTTCCTCGGAGAAGCGGCGTCAGCGGTACTAATTCTGTTAGTTTCATTATCCTTATATTTAACATTAACTGCAAGTGATGTAGAAGATTTTCCTCCTTGTCTCCCCCTTTCATTAAACTTTCTTGTAACGTCCATATAACGTTTAGATGCTTCAAAATTTTTTTCCTATATCTCCTCAAGTGATGGACGTACATGATTAGTCACATTTACAAGCTGAGCTTTAAAGGACTCATTCATGCCTTGCCAAATGAAATACTGCAAAATATCATCTACTTTGATTTCCAATGTAGAAAAAGTTTCAGTTACAGTAGTAATTTTTCCAATATAGGAAAAAGGATCAGTACCATACTCAAGCTTCATTTCACTTAATTGCTTAATTACATTGAATTTCTGCAGCGAACGAGAAGCCAGTGCTCCTTTAAGCAATTTCTTAGCATCAGTATAAGTCTGCTTTGAAATTTCAAGATTCAGAGCAAAATTAAGGCTCTGCCTGATACCTGTTGCTTGAGAAGTAATAGTTTATCCATCTCAGTGTAAGAATATGTGACAATAGCCGATTCAAACTCAACAAGAAATTTTTCAACATTTTCACTTTCGGTGCCAGAGTAAATCGGAAGTGGAACTAAAGGACTCTTCAAGAGACTTCTTGCAGTCTCAGAATCCAAGCTTGGCCTCAGGCTTAGAATCCATCAATTGCAAAACAGCAAAACAGGTATTTAATATATATGAGTAATCATCACAAGACTGCAATTCTAATAAGAACTCCTCTTCATTTGTCCCGTCTCCATACAAAGACGTCTGGATTATAGTATTAAGACTGTTCAACTGATCACTGTACGAAACCAGTTTAATTTGAACAGCCTTGCACTCAGTTTTATTCATACGCGTGAATTTATCATGTTCATTAAGCAACCGCTTTACTTGGCCACGAATAGGCTATATTTACGAGTCTAATTCTACACTCATTTCAATAAAATTTAAAGGACTGACTATGGAACCGCAAACAAACGAAACCCCAACCTGGAAGCTAACCAGATAGCAAAAACAGCACCTTACTTAGGCCCCACAGGACCACGTTGGGCGCCATCTCGAAAAATTTACTAGATAATTGGGAAATTAATACAAAGAGTAATTTTCTTATTTTAATGAAACCTTCATAAAATTATAAACAGCTAAGAAATTGAATAAGATATAATAAAATGGTTTCATGTATTGCTGCTCAAATTAAAACCAATGCTGTTGTTGCTGCTGTCGAAGATGATCGCCTTAAATGGAGGTCAAAGCGATGGTCAAGCATCTCCAACTTCCAATTACTATTCTCAAGAACCCCTAGATAAATATGAAATATCAAATATCAGTTACACTTCAAATGATAATTTAAACTATCGAAATTACTAATAAATTATTTAAACACAGGAATGCCATTCAAATATATGTATTGTATCAATAATGAATTTCACTTAACACTATCAAAATAATAATTACCTAAAGGCAATGGTCCACTTTGTGTATTAAGTATATTACTTGTATGCAACGAGCCAAATTTACAGTAAGGCCGAACGAATCGGGGTTAAAAGAATACCGGGCTAGCCCGCTTCTGACCAAAATAAGAACAATCTCGCACATGTCGCTGAGTGGCTGCATTGGTTAGGGTTTAGATTAAGAAATGTCATCAGTCTCTATTTAACTCTACTCGGGAGAACAACAAGAACTCAAGCTCTCTTAACAAAGCGGTCTTCATCCACCTGGTTAATCTGTGGATAAATCCTCGTTAATCCTCTGGGTCCTGAGGAGTCATAGCTACTTGTTCCGTATATGGCTGCAGATCAAGTCAAAAGGGAAAGGAAGACCAAAATGTAAAATCTCTCTCTCTCTCTCTCTCTCTCTCTCTCTCTCTCTCTCTCTCTCTCTCTCTCTCTCTCTCTCATTTCTTATATGATTCCTTTTGTAAATCTAAAAAAAGAATTTGTTTCCCTATTTGTACGGTGTCGCATGGTTTTTTAGGATGAGAATCTTAAACAGAAAAATCTCCTGCGAGAGAAGTCAAAAACGAAAATATGGAAAAATAGAGAAATAGTAAATTTCCAAATAATAGCTTGAAGAAAATTATTTTTTAAATTTTAAACAGAATCCTCTTATCTCCTTTGTCGTGAATTTTTCTCCGACTTATTAAAAGTAATGATTCTAGGCCCGATGGAATGGGCCGATGACAAGACCTTGATGAAGTTTGCTTTCCAAAACTATTCAGGATTCAATAAAATATGATCACAAATTTTAATTTTATTCCAAAAATAATCGTCTGATAAAGAAATAACACACAATAACACTTTAAGCTAATTGAAAAATAGAACTGTCACCCTTAGGGGGTCTGCAACATGTGCTCATGAAACACAGAGTCCACGTTGGACTAAAAAAAGACTAAGTTTGCGCAATTACAACAATTATTCCTTGGTAAATCACATACCAAGGTCCACAGGCGTATTCTGATGCATAAAACTAATCCCCAGTCCCAGGGATGACAATTTTACAGACCAATAGAAAGTTACATATAAAACTAAGAAAAGGAACCGACCTGGTATCACGATGGCTTGGAGCCGGAGACAGAGAGACGAACAATATAGTTTAACTTACTGTGGGGGTTTAGGCAGGAATGCACGAGCGTCGTGCTGTACAGCTCCGAGGAAAACTACGATCTCCCGAGCTTACTAAAGTGTCCTTGTGAGATGCGAGGGAACTCTTACGTTATTTATTCAATAAGGGGTTTGATAAAGCTCCTTTATCAACCACAAGACAGAGAAACAATTAAAGTCTTACTTCAGATCAAAGGGTAAACTTAATACTTCGGCTGAAGGCCATAATTTGCCGTAATCCAACAAGCTAGAGAGTCCTTGGCTCTAAACATATGCATCGATATTTTTGTCGTGGTAAACCAGTACAATATAATTTTTGTAATTCGTAAATAACGGATTTTGAGTATAGCGAAAAATCTATTTTTGGATGAGGTAGTCATGTCGTCCTGATGGAAGTTCCTTCATAGGTAGCTTCTAAGGTATATTTGACTACAGTGATATATCCCGGAGAATTTACAAAAGGTATCCAGAATTCTAACTCCTGGAGCGAATATCCCTTAAAATTTTACGAAGGGATATCGCGTAATATCAGAGGACGTATTCTTGACACGTCTCATGGCTATCTACACCCCCAATAGAGCTTTCACTACGAGGGTAAAGAGAGGCAAGAATAAGGTGAGTCGCTCCACAGACATCGCTCTCGACGAATCACTACTGCTCTGCAAATAGTGCGCCTGACCACCACCGCGAGGCACCACCATCATTCTTTGTAGCTTTATAGGTGTTGCAGATACAGTACTATAGGGAGGGATTCATTACTCTTTTGTCCCAAAAGAGGGTGGGTCCATCAGGACGACATGGCTACCTCAGCCAAAAATAGATTTTTCGCTATGCTCAAAATCCGTTTTTTGGGCTCAGGCCATGTCGTCGTGATGGAAGTGTACCAGAGCATTAATGTATCTGTGGATTTCCAATAGTGCCGTTCATCTCGAGCTAAATCTTTCCTCTTCGGTCTTTAGACCTAGAGACACTTGATGTTACCGTTATACATCAATCAGTTGATCATGAAATATGTCATTGCTTCCTGCCCCCTACAGGGAAGAGTCTGGGTAGATTTTAGGAAAAAACCCGAGGATTGTGAGTTCAAGGAACAATCTAGCAAACAGTTTGTATATTAGTGTCAACATATACGTAAAGCATAGTCTGTATTAGGATGGTATTGGTCTGGACAGGTTACTGTACCTCCCGGGTCTGTCGTGAAGAGACAGACAGGTTTATATATGTGTATGAACACCTTAAACAGTAAAATGAACAGTCTAGTACAACAAGATCTTACCTGTTTGCCTGGAACACCATGAATCTTAGTTCTGGTATTGACTTAAATATCAAAAGAGTCAAGGATGCTCTGACATATACATTTAAAGAAATATTTGGGGCAAAAGAGACGCAAATATTCGTTCTATTGTTTATTACAAAATAGAAATCACGGTTGTAAACAATTACAATATATACTGAATAATTCTGCAGACAAGCCTAAAACGGATTTTGAGCGAAGCGAAAAATCTATTTTTGGGTGAGATAGCCATGTCGTCCTGATGGAAGGTTCCTTCAGTAGCTTCCTAGGGTATATTTAACTACAGTGGATATTCCCAGAGAATTAAACTAAAGGTTATCACAGAATTCTAGTTCGGGAAGCGTTTAAGACTTTGCAGCCTACAGATGACACAAGTGAAGCTGCAATTAAGGCTCTTACCACATATTTTGCTCCTCAGGTCAATAAATTTTTTGAAAGTTTTCAGCGCAGGCTTATCAGAAAGAAAATGAAAGTTTAGATGCATTTGTGACTAGACTAAAGAATTTAGCCGTTTCATGTGAATTTCTAGAGTTAGAAAATGTTATCATAGATAAAGTAATTGCACATTGCACATCAGAAGAGCTAAGAAAGAAATTATTGCAAGATAAAGATTTAACATTAGAAAAGGTATTGATAACAGGCAGAGCTTTAGAAACATCAAATAGGCAAAGTAACATAATAGGTAGTTCTACAAGCAATAGAATGGAAAATTCTAAAATTAATACAGTAGGTTTTGTAATAAATGGCAAGGGTATTCACAAAACTAAAGAGAAGATTAAAGCTGTACAATCAACAAAAGTGCCAGAAAATGTTAAGGAATTACAGTCATTTATAGGTTTAGTAACATTTTATGGGAATTTCATTCAGAATTTGTCTACAATTGCACATCCATTGTATAATCTGTTGAATAAGGGTGTAGAATGGAAGTGGACAAAAGAGTGTCAGGAATCTTTTGAAAGAATCAAGCAGGAAATAACATCACCTACATTCTTAGTACATTATCAAATGGATTTACCAGTTAAATTAGTATGTGATGCATCAAACATAGGTCTAGGTGCAGTATTATCTCATGTAATGCCAGATGGAACAGAAAAACCAATAGCATTCACTTCTAGAGTATTGAACAAGGCAGAAAGGAATTACTCTCAAATAGAAAAGGAAGGTTTAGCATTAGTTTATGGAGTTAAAAAATTCCATATGTATCTTTATGGTAGGAAAAAGTTCACACTTTTTACAGATCATAAACCTTTATTAGCAATATTGGGTCCAAAAGCAAGTTTACCTACGTTGGTGGCTGCAAGACTACAACGTTGGGCAGTTACGTTAACAGCGTACCACTATGATATAGAATACCGTCCAACATCAAAGATGGGTAATGCAGATGCTTTATCCAGATTACCTGTAGACAAAGCTCCAGAAGAGTATGATAACAGTGTTCTGTTAATTTCTGTATATGATGTACCAATAACTGCGAAAGATGTAGCACACAGTACCAAGCAAGACCCAGTACTTAGTAAGGTTTTGGAGAGTTTAATGACAGGTAGGGACTTATGTGGAAAGGAGGAAAATTGTAAACCGTATAAGGATATATGGTATGAACTGAGTGTGACACAAGGAATAGTGATGAGAGGTTCCAGGGTAGTTATTCCTAATTCACTGAGAAATAAGGTTTTGTCTGAAATACATGCTGATCACCAAGGTATTGTAAGATCAAAGTCAATTGCGAGAACTTTTGTATGGTGGCCAGGTGTAGATAAAGATGTGGAATGTTATATAAAGAATTGTATGAATTGTGTTATGCAACAGAACAATCCTCAATTTGCTAGAATGCACCCGTGGGAGTTACCCAGGTATCCATGGCAAAGAGTGCATATAGATTTTGCAGGTCCTTTTTTGAATTATTTGTTTTTGATAGTAGTAGATGCTTACAGTAAGTGGCCAGAAATTATCCCAATGAAGACAACAACGTCTTACGCCACAATAAAAGAGTTAATGCAATTTTTTTCAACGCATGGTATTCCAGAAAGAATTGTTACAGATAATGGTCCACAGTTTACCTCACAAGAGTTTAAAGAATTTTGTAATGTCAATGGTATAAAGCATACATTTTCAGCTACATATCATCCATCTACTAATGGAGAGGCTGAAAGATTTGTCCAAACGTTTAAACACAATATGAAGTGTAGAAAAGCAAATTCAGGTAATATATTTTTGCATGTGTCAAAATTTTTATTGTCTTATAGAACAACGCCGCACAGCACAACAGGGGTGGCATCCTCAAATTTGTTGATGGGGAGGAGGATAAGGTGTAAGTTAGGTTTGTTGTATCCAAGTTTGCAAAGTGATTTAGAAGATAAAGGGTATAAACAAGTAGCAAAGCTTCCTAATGTAAGACATTTTTTACCTTTGTCTGATGTCATGGTAAGATCGTACAACACTCCAGAGAAGTGGGTACCAGGAGAGATTGTAAGAGAGATAGGAAATTTACATTATGATGTTCGTGTTAGTGATAATGTTGTAAAACGTCATGTTGATCAATTACAGCCGTTAAACAGAAAGACAGTAGAGCATGTGAATGTTAGAGATGAGAAACTTAAAGAAGTAGTTAGATCAAATGAGTCAAATATTAACCAAGATAGTCCAACATCCAATGTAGATTCAGAACCAATTCATGTACCAGTACAAGATGATGTTAAAGTGCTTCCTAATAGGATTAACAGAGGAAAGCCCCCTGAGAGATTAGATTTATGAAGGTTTTTACAATGTCAAGCCATCGTTTCTAGCCCCCTTTGTAAAGACATGGACGCTGCCAAGCGCTCCTTTGTCTCATGTTCTCTCTTCAAGAGAAACTCTGACAGCTTAGGGAGGTCCTCGTTGAACTGACGTCCAGCGATATCGGCCTCCAGCTTCCCGACTGAGAAGGTAACATGAACGTCCTTCCAGTCCTTGTCATCTGAAGGAAAAGCGAGGGAGAAAGGCTTGCTTTCTTCCAGTGTGGGGCAGGGCTTTCCTGCCCTCACAGCCTTCAGAGCTGCTTTAAACCCTTTATCCATAAAGGGAAAAGCACGTTGAGGGTCAGCAATAAATGATGGATGTTTCTTGCTTAATGCCGGCACCTTTGAGCAAGTGAATGCCCTCTCCTTTAGCTTTGCGGAAAACAAAGCCTGTGCTTTAGCGAGCTCAAGGACAATTACTTCCTTGGGCTATATCTCTCCTTTGGATGCCAGTTCAGTTCTGAGCTGGACATAGCAATCCGGGTAGGATGCCCTGCTGGGCCAGAACTCTACCTCCTCCACTGAGACGGTACCCAGTTTCTCCGAAAGGAAAATCTTGCCTGCTGACATAGGCATGTGCTCCGCGTACCTCCACGGGTTAACATCGGAGAACACAGGGAGGTCCTTCACATTTAGTTTCTTCGGGGCTAAGCGTGAAGAAACTAATTGCTTGATCTCTGATCGGAAAGTAGTCTCTTTCTCTGACGACTTCTTCTGCAAGTCGTACACCATCGACATCAGAGATTGCAAGGTGGTCGTAAGTGCCTCCAGATGAGGCGGTTGCGAAGAGGTTGATGGAGCTGGTTCCACCACAGCCGCTGGAGAAACCGATACCGCTTCAGAATTCTCAACCTCGTTAGAAGGAGGAACAACTGCCTCCTGTTCTAACTCTTCTACGAGGAGATTCTTCTCAGTCTCCTCGGAAACGAAGGACATATTGTCGTCCAGGTGGACGCTCTACAAAGCATCCGCCACGTCAGGGTCTCCAGGTTTCTGAACCGGGAGTTGCCCCAAGGGGATTGCAGGTTTAGTCTGGGGAATGACGGCCTCGTCACGAGCTCCGGGGAAGAGACAGGCCCGAGGAATTCTTCTGAAAACCTCTAACCCATTTCCGCAGCATAATCCTAGCTGCATCCTAGACTCCGCAGACTTTTGATCATCAAAAGCCTCCTTAACCAACTTGTCACACACAGTACAAGCCTCTGGGTCCCAGTACTTGAGAGCCCCTTTGGTGACAGAACATCGGGCGTGAGACCTACACACGCCATGTCCGTAGAAGTCCTTGCTACGGACCCTACAAAAGTTGTTCCCGCACTCGGGATGCTCCTCCTGTGAAGAAAAGAAAAGCAAATGAGTTTTCTGTGAAATTCCCAAATTTCAACATAATACATTTATTATATTCAACTTGGATAGGGTAAGCTATAGTAGGAAAGACACCCACATGTGTTTCCCATCCAGCCATTTGCTATGACCCCTTCCGTATTGAACCATGAAATTCACAAGGAATTAAATAACAGAGGGAATATCCAAGATATATAGTGTCTACTTGACACAACCTCTTAAAATGTTCAAAACAGAGGATAATTTTAATGGATATAACCATTAAAATAAGAGAGAATCATCTCTCTATGATGGTCTCACAAATGGCTACATAAAAACCACTTGTAGGTTGGAAAAATTTATCATATTTTTTTGGGCTCAAGCCATGACGTCCTGATGGAAGGTTCCTTTTTGGTAGTTTCCTTGGGTATATTGACTACTAGGATATTCCCAGAGAATTAAACCACAGGTTATCACAGAATTCTTACTTCTGGAGCGAGTATCCTAAAGGTTTCCCTTTAAGACATCGTATATCAACAGGGGACCCATGTATTAACACGCCACATATCTATCTGCACCCCATATAGAGTTAACACTTCGATATGGAGGGGCGGAGAATAACTGGGGAGCCGTTCCACAGTTACACTCGTCCGTGGCTACTTTTGGTACTCGAAACGTAAACAAACGGGCGCCATTGCTAAATGACGTCACGTCCGTCCTCATCCTTCTGCTAGTAGCCTAGCTGCCTTGCTTAGACGGATTTCCCCTTGTGCATTTTTATCGGCTTGCATCTTTGTAATGTCGCTACCTTCAGCCTCGCCTTCTTCTGGAAAGTTGAGTACCAGGTCCCAGTATTGTTTAAATAAGCTCTGACCATAAAGTAACTTATACTTTTCGAGATATTTCGTGTTTTCTGACGGAGCTGTGCTGCTACCGGACACGCCTTTTTATGGCGTCGCTGTTCTCTTGCATGCCTTATTTAGCTAGTCTGAACAGCTTATTCCGGCCTCTTAACTAATTGATATTGTTAGTTATTTAGTCTTCATAGCTAGGAACTTTATATATCGTGTTTTAACGCTCTATTATCCGGTCATTGCCTGACCCCATACTAGATTGCTAGCATAGCCCCTAGGCCAGATTGCCTAGCACCAGTGTTCATGCATGATATATTCTAGTGATCCTAGGTTAAGTTATGAAGATAGTGGCATTATTTATCATACTGTTTACTGTGATGCAAGTGTTTTTCGCCTTCAGGGACCATATAGGGGACTGGTTTGATTGTGTGCCTTTCTAACCTAACCTAAATGTAGGACCCCTATATGCTCCCTTCATCCCCTGCCTGTGGGCGTTCCCTCTGTGTGACCATGCTCCCCCTGGTATATAGAGGGCTCATGTCCGTATCATATTTATCGCTTCTCTGTCCTTCCTCAGTTGCTTTGGTTAGGTTACTTAACCTTCCATGCAACTTGCGATGTGTATTTCAGCCTACCTAGCTTGGGATTTAACACTCCTGATCTAGGTTAGGCCTGGGGGGGGGGCCCTAGTTCAGTACTATTTTAGTTTGAGACGGTACTCGTGCACCGTTCTCATTCAGGTTACCTACCCTAGGCTAGGGAGCGTCCTCCCTTCCTTGGTGCAGAGCCTCCCCTATGGAAGACCCCTCTTCTTCTCCCTCCCCACCTATCCCTTGGCATAGTCTAGCCTATACATAGGCTAGCCTATACACATCTGTCCCTAGTCCTACAACTCCTCCTTCGGGTGGAGCGATAGGGCTATCTTGATCTCCTGTTGAGCAGGCCGCTCTGGTACATATACCGTCATAGCGTCCTATGGGGCTAGCCACTGGAAGCGATTTGTCCAACAGGGGTTCCCCCCCTCTTGGGTGTACCCTAACCCTCCCTTGGGTTCCCCTGGCGCCCGGCCGACTGCCGGCCCCCTGCCTTTGGGTGATAGGACCCACTCCTATCATGGGTACACTCACTCAGGTGGGATGCCAAAGGGGTATGTGATCTTACCCCTCCTAACCCTCCTCCTGTCTCTCTACCTATCCTGGTGTCGGTCCCTTGCCGCCTCTACTGCCGGCGATACCGCCCTTCCCTTGGTGACACATTCCTGAGATACCCTCCCTCCCCTAAGTCGACAGCCTTCCGTGTGCCGGAGGGCTGCCGCCTTCCGTCGGAGTACAGCCGATGGCCCACCCATCCATTACCTAGTTTCGGTTGTCTGCCCTTCAGGCCGGCCTTCGGCTGCCATAGCTGCCGCCTCCCGCCAGCGTGCCGCCGCTGTGCCGGCGGCCGCCAAGCTGGCATTATACCTGAATCCTCAATGTGTCTACCTTAATGCCATAAACCCTGCTGCAGCGACCTCCGGCGTACCGCCGGTCTGCTGGTGCCCCCCGGAAGCACCAAGGGACTTGCACCACTTCTACTAGCTATCGGCTACATGCTGATAGCCCTACACCGCAATATTACAAGTTTCCAGCATACTGTGTGTGTCTTAGCGCAGCTGGTTGCCGGGGCCTAAATCTATATGGGGTCTTCTGCTACCCCCCTTTACTCTAAGGGTCTGAGTGGTCTCAGTCCTTGATACACTTCGCAGGCAATCTCTGCTAGAATTATCTTCTACCTTCTACGGTGGTCCATGAAGATTTCCGCTTTTGTGTCCTTGGTCACAAACGAAATTGCCTATTGATAAGGTTACAGTAACCAGCTGGGCGGGATGCACAAGTATGTGTCTATCTACTTCCTTTCCCGCTCCTCTCTTTAACATTACAATATTCCTAATTTATTTAATGTTAAGTGAAAGTTTAACTACTTAAAATTTAACTTTAGAGTAATGTAAGTCACTCTTATGACTTCCGTATACTCATGATCTCTTTCTATTACAGGAGGAGTATATCAAGTGTGACCACAACTTCTGTGGAGTGAAGCGCCCGGACTTCTACGGGCACACGGCGTGTCGGACCCATGCCCCCTGCGCCGCCAAGAAAGGTGACCTTAAGTATTGGGACCCGCAGCACTGTACAGTTTGCAAGAGTCGTCTGGTCGAAGCGTTCAACGATCCTCCTTCAGCGGAGATAAGGGACAACGCTCGAGAGAAGCTACGCAAGTGGGTGCATTGCTTCCAGATGAACGCCACCGGACCGTATCTCGCTACCGAAGATTTGAGGGCCTTGCTATTCCTGAACACATCAAAAGACTCAGTGGTCCCCAGTGATCAGATTCCCACCGTCCAGATAGTGGTGGAACCTGATGTGGTCATGGGTCAGTCCATGCATGAGTGCCGTTTAGATTCCAACAACGTGGACTGTATGTCGGAAGTGTCGGAGACCACGGAGAGGAACCTCATGGGCAACGAGCTCGACTATGAGGAAGATCAGGTGGAATACCCTGATTCGGAGCATGAGGTCGCTCCAGCTTCCACCCCTGCACCAACTCCTACACCGACGGATGTATCACTCCCTTCCACATCCGCTACCCCGGATCCTACAACCATCCAACACTCAGGAGATCTTCAAGATGCTTGAAGCTCTCATGGATAAGAAACTTCGCAAGACGCATGAGTTATTCAGGTCCAACCTCGGAAGTTCGAAGCAACCGAAAAGGATTTCGGTTAAGGACCTCCCTGCATGCTCGGATACTAACCCATGGAGGTATGCCGAGCACATGCCGATCACCACGGGCAAGATCTTTATCAGTGAGAAGGTCGGCTCGATCGCGTTGGAAGAAGTGGAATTCTTCCCGAAATTTGAGGCTGACCCGGACTGTTACGTCCGACTCAGGTCTGAACCCGCCTCCAAAGAAGAGACCGAACCAAAGGAGGTTATCGTGTTCGATCTCCCAAAGGGCCAGGCTATGTTAGCCAACGCGGTGAAAAGTAGGGGCTTCACCAACTTGAAAATGCCGGCGCTTAGCAAAAAGCACCCGACCTTCGTCGCACCAGACGATGCGACGTTCCCCTTTCTAGAAAAGGCCTTCACTGCGGTACATAAGGCAGTGGAAGAAGGGAAACCTTGCCCTGTACTAGAGGAGTGCAGGCCCTTCTCCCTGACCACTCCCCCTGATGTTAGACACTGGAAAGATGTCCAGTCAACCTTCGTGGTGGGGAAACTAGAACCTGACGTCGCTGGTCGTCAGTTTAACGAGGACCTCCCGAAACTTAACGATCATCTCCTTCATCGGGAACATGATACGAAGGAAAGGCTCGCCGCATCTATGTCCCTCCAAGTACAGCTCGAAGTCATGGCCGGTGACACTAGTGTCCCTGACTACTACATGGTCCTTGCCAAGACACATCTGACAACGGTAGTAAAGGATCTGTACAGCTTCACGAAGGCTCGTAGAGCCTGTCGGGAATTCGTGTTTGCTAATGCGACAGTACGACACGAACCCCGGAAGCTGATCTCCTCCAACATCTGGGGAAAACATTTCTTTCCCTCCTCCCTGGTGAAAGAGATCACTGACAAAGCCGCCACGGAGAACAGGAACCTTCTCCACAAATGGGGCATGTCAAAGAAAAGGAAATCCTCTCAGGACGACGGCCCTCAACCTAAGAGGAGACCCACCAAACCAAAACCCCCAGCTTCACGAAGGCTCGTAGAGCCTGTCGGGAATTCGTGTTTGCTAATGCGACAGTACGACACGAATCCCGGAAGCTGATCTCCTCCAACATCTGGGGAAAACATTTCTTTCCCTCCTCCCTGGTGAAAGAGATCACTGACAAAGCCGCCACGGAGAACAGGAACCTTCTCCACAAATGGGGCATGTCAAAGAAAAGGAAATCCTCTCAGGACGACGGCCCTCAACCTAAGAGGAGACCCACCAAACCAAAACCCCAGTAACGTCAACAGAGACGGCAGTTTCCGGGATCCGCTACTCCCCAAGTGGCAGCTGAGCCACAACAGACCTTTCAATTGGTCACCCAACCGGTCTTGTCACAGTCGCCGGTCTTCACCCCTACATTTGAGCAGCAGTCAACTACCTTTCGTCCCAAAGGTAGAGGCTCAAACAGAGGTGCAGGCAGAGATGCATCTCGCCGTCCCTCCAAAGGCAGAAGAGGAAGGGGAGCTAGCGGCCGAGGTAGCAAACCCTCGGGAAGCCAGAAGCAATGAAGTGCTTCCGGTGGGAGGAAGACTCCGCCAATTCCAGGATCGTTGGACCTTCGATCCCTGGGCACACAGCATCGTCAAGAAAGGTCTAGGCTGGAGCTGTACTCAACCACACCCATCCTTCCAGCAATTCTTCCAACAGTCAACCCCCCTCCTGGAAGAATATGTCCTAGATCTCTTGAACAAGAAGGTGATAAGGAGGGTAAAGTCAACCAGGTTCCAAGGGAGACAGTTTTGCGTCCCCAAGAAGGACTCCGACAAACTCAGAGTCATTCTAGACTTATCCCCCCTCAACAAGTTCATAGCGAACAACAAGTTCAAGATGCTGACTCTTCAACAGATAAGGACCCTTCTGCCTCCAGGTTCTCAATAGACCTGGCAGATGCCTACTGGCACATTCCAATGAACCACCACGCTTCCTCCTACCTAGGATTTCGACTCCAAAGGAAAAGCTACGCTTTCAGGGCCATGCCCTTCGGGCTCAACGTGGCCCCACGGATCTTCACCAAGCTGACAGACGGCATCGTTCAACAACTCCGCCTCCGCGGCGTCCAGGTGATGGCCTACCTCGACGATTGGCTGGTCTGGGCGACATCGCCCGAAGATTGTCTAAGATCCTGCAACAAGGTCACGCAGTTTCTAGAACACCTGGGATTCAAGATAAACACCAAGAAATATCGCCTCTCCAGCTCAGAAGTTCCAATGGTTAGGAATCCAGTGGAATCTTCAGTCAAACCGCCTTTCCATTCCCCAGAAGAAAAAGAAAGAAATAGCGGGGTCTGTCAAAAAACTGCTGAAATCCAAGAGGATCTCAAGACGTCAGCAGGAACAAGTTCTAGGCTCTCTACGGTTCGCCTCAGTGACAAACCCAGTGCTGGTTGCACAGCTAAAGGATGCCGCGGGAGTCTGGAGACGTTCTGCATATATCGCTCGAAGAGACCTCAAGAGACGGCTCCCAAACAGACTTCGCTTACTCTTAAAGCCGTGGTCGGAAGCAAAAGCCCTGAAAAGGTCCATTCCTCTTCAACATCCACCTCCATCACTCAACATCCACACGGACGCTTCGCTGGAGGGTTGGGGAGGTCACTCCCACCAACAACAGGATCAAGGTACATGGTGTCCCATATTCAAGACGTTTCACATCAACATCTTAGAGGCCATGGCGGTCCTTCTCACCCTGAAGAAACTCTCTCCACCTCCCTCGATCCACATTCGTCTGACCTCTGGACAACTCGGTGGTAGTCAGATGTCTCAATCGTCAGCGCTTGAGATCGCCCCAGATAAATCAGGTGCTTCTCCCAATCTTCCGCCTGGCAGAGAAGAAGAAATGGCACCTGTCTGCAGTTCACCTACAAGGATTCCGCAACGTGACGGCGGACGCTCTATCAAGGACAAGCCCGATAAAGTCGGAATGGTCTCTAGATGCAAGATCGTTCTCCTTCATCTCTCACCAAGTCCCGGATTTTCAGATCGATCTCTTCGCAACGAGCGACAACAATCAACTTCCTCTTATGTGGCCCCATACGAGGACCCCAAGGCAGAAGCAGTGGATGCCATGTCACTGGATTGGAACAGATGGTCCAGGATCTACCTGTTCCCTCCCACCAACCTTCTGCTGAAAGTCCTCTCCAAACTGAGAACCTTCAAAGGGACAGCGGCCCTAGTGGCTCCCAAGTGGCCCCGGAGCAATTGGTACCCCCTGGTCCTGGAGCTGCAGCCCACGCTGATCTCTCTCCCGGGCCCAGTTCTCTCCCAGCAAGTACAGAAGTCGACTGTCTTCGCTTCATCACTGAAAGTCAGGGACCTTCATCTCATGATTTTCTCTCCCTAGCCGCGAAGAAAAGGTTTGGGATCTCGAAGAAAAGTCTAGACTTCCTCGAGGAATACAAGACCGAATCCACACGACGGCAATAGGAATCTTCCTGGAGAAAGTGTGTCTCTTTCGTCGAAGCAAAAAATCCTACGGAAATCACCATTGATTTTTGCATGTCCTTCTTCATTCACCTTCATGGATAGGGCTTAGCAGCCAACACGATTTCCACCTGCAAATCGGCTTTGACTAGACCACTACTCTACGCCTTCCAGATTGATCTGTCCAGCGATATCTTCAATAAACTGCCAAAGGCATGCGTTCGTCTATGCCCAGCACCTCCGCGAAAACCTATCTCCTGGTCCCTGGACAAGGTGCTCCATTTTGCCTCCAACTTGGACAATGATTCGTGCCCTCTCAAGGATCTGACTCAAAAAGTTATATTTCTTTTTGCTCTTGCCTCATGAGCCCAAGTCAGGAAATAGTGGCATTATCAAGAGAAGAGGGTCATATCCTGTTTAGAGACTCAGGAGACCTTACCCTCTTCCCCGATCCGACGTTTCACGCGAAAAATGAATTACCCACCAAGAGATGGGGCCCCTGGAGAATCTGCCCCCTGAAAGAAGATGCCTCTCTATGTCCGGTAGAGAGCCTCAAGGTGTATCTTCAGAGAACTTCAGACTTTGGTGGAGGCCAACTCTTCAAAGGAGAAACATCGGGTAGCGACCTGTCAGTGAAACAACTAAGAGCGAAAATCACCTACTTCATTCGCAGAGCGGATCCTGACAGTACACCCGCAGGTCACGATCCTAGAAAAGTCGCATCATCTCTGAATTTTTTCCAAAGCATGGATTTCGAAAGCCTCAAGAGCTTCACAGATATACTATAATGGAAGAAAAGAAAATAGTAATATCTTAATTAATTGTATAAAATATTGTCCGAGCTTCAATACAACTTTACCAGGAAGGTTATATAACGCGTGAAGTGTGAAAGTGCCTAGGCTAGAAGCCTAGCACTCGTGAGGCTCGAAATTATCGCCAAATTCACAACAACAATGACATAATATAAAAATCCCTAGCTAAAATACTAAATAGCTAAAGTTATTAAAGCAAAGATGCCGGGAATATCGTTCTTGCTACCTAAATGAACAAAAGAACGATATCGTCATGACGCCATCCGGCTGGCAGTAGCTCTTGTTACGTTAATTACGACATCAATCGAAAAGTAAAACTGGCAAGAGCTTACATTTACACAATTCAAAGATATTACTTAACTTTCCAGAAGCTGATGAAGCTGGGGAATCCATAATTCAAACAGAAAAGCTTCGAAAATAGGGAGATAACACAGGGAAAAACTGGTCAGCAAAGCTACGAACGAAAGAATGGTTTAGTGGCGCCGTGATGCGGCGGATGGCCGAACTATTGACAGTACTTTAGGAGAGTCAAACGGTTTTACCTCTTGAAAGACTCTTATTTTCTTGTTACTTTTCCTCTCAAAGTGAAAGGCTATTTGGTGTGTAAATAGCTATGAGATGTGTCAAGTTACGTCCTTACGCGATATCCCTTGAAGAAATTTAAGAGATACTCGCTCCAGGAGTTAGAATTCTGGATACCTTCGGTAAATTCTCTGGGATATATCACTGTAGTCACATTTACTTAGGAAGCTACTAATGAAGGAAATTCCATCAGGACGACATGGCCTAAGCCCATAAAGCGATAATACTCTGGGTGAAGAAAGATTCTCCCCAATATAGAATAAGGGAGAAGCAAGGCAACCCAGAGGGAATTACCCAAAGGTAAGGGGGATAGGAAGCATACAAGGGTTCCTACATAGGTTAGGAGAGGGTGGTACACGAACCAACACAGTCCCTTGTATGGTCCCCGAAGACGAAAACACTTACATCACAGTAACTAGTATGTTTAACAATGCGAAAATCTTCATTATTTAATTTAGGAACACTATTATATCAAGAAGTAATATGAGCACTAGGCTGTCAAACCTAGGGGCTAGGCTAGCGATCTGGTATGGGGTCGGCCAAAGACCGTGCCTAACGAGCGCAAACCCACTTATATTTACATCCTAGCTATGAAGACTAAATAACTAATAATATTAATCAGTTAAGGGACCGGAAGAGGGTGTTCTGGCTAACTAAATAAACGGATTTTGAGCGAAGCGAAAAACCTATTTTTGGGTGAGATAGCCATGACGTCCTGATGGAAGGTTCCTTCAGTAGCTTCCTTGGGTATATTTAAATACAGTGGATATTCCCAGAGAATTAAACTAAAGGTTATCACAGAATTCTAACTTCTGGTGCGAGTACCCTAAAGGTTTTGCTCTAGGATATCGTATATCAACAGGGGATGCATGTATTAACACGCCACATAGCTATCTGCACCCCATATAGAGTTAATACTTCGGTATGGAAAGGTGGCTGAGTAACTGAGGAGCCGTTCCACAGTTACACTCATCCGTGGCTGCTTTTGGTACTCGAGACGTAAACAAACGGGCGCCATTGCTAAATGACGTCACGTCCGTCCTCATCCTGAGCTCAGCTTCTGCTAATCTCCATGATACAGCAGGTCAGGGCGGGGCCTGAAAGGCTGAACTAGAATAGACGGAAGAGTCCATCAGGACCTCATGGCTATCTCACCCAAAAACGGATTTTGAGCGAAGCGAAAAATCTATTTTTGAGTGAGATAGCCATGACGTCCTGATGGAAGGTTCCTTCAGTAGCTTCCTAGGGTATATTTAATTACAGGGATATTCCCAGAGAATTAAACTAAAGGTTATCACAGAATTCTAACTTCTGGTGCGAGTACCCTAAAGGTTTCGCTCTAGGATATCGTATATCAACAGGGGACGCATGTATTAACACGCCACATAGCTATCTGCACCCCATATAGAGTTAACACTTCGATATGAAAGGTGGAGAATAACAGGGGGAGCCGTTCCACAGTTACACTCGTCCGTGGCTGCTTTTGGTACTCGAAACGTAAACGAACGGGCGCCATTGCTAAATGACGTCACGTCCGTCCTCATCCTGAGGCCAGCTTCTTGCTAATCTCCATGATACAGCAGGACAGGGCGGGGCCTGAAAGGCTGGACTAGAATAGACGGGAGGGTCCATCAGGACATCATGGCTATCTCACCCAAAAATAGATTTTTCGCTTCGCTCATAAACCGTTTTTTGGGCTCAAGCCATGACGTCCTGATGGAAGTGTACCAGAAAATGAATGTATCGTGGAAATTTTCCCTTTTTTATGCAAGTGCCAAGGGCTTCGAATAGAGGTATGTAACATGTCCTTGCTAGAGTTTCCGTGGGGATCCAGCCTCCTGCCCCCCTGGCAGAGAAGTCCTGGTGGACCATACCAATGTCTCGAAGCGATCATTGAAGGGCTATTCACCCTGCGGAGAGTTCGTGCAGGACTCGGAGACAAGAAATAAGGTTAATATTCGGGTAGGAATATTATCAAGCATAGGTAAGTGATAAATAATTACTACGCTCCTTGGAGGAGAGATCAATCTTGTCTCGAAGGCAGGACGAAGGTAAGTATTCAGGTAGGAATATTACCACAGCATGAGTGAGTATATAATACAAGTATATTTATATTATTCTTCTCTTTCAAAAGGAAGGGGTTAAATGAAATTATGACAATCATATATTTCATAATAAATAATAGGAGCGGAGAGAGACGCACATATAATAAAATAGACATTTTATTTCATAGATTGCAGATTATTGTGATAACAATTGCAATAATAAGTGTAAAGTTAATTTACAAGAATAAAGAATAATGTCATAGAAAATAAAAGACTTCAATCTTGAATCTGAAAGAAATTTCACTTTTAGAAACACAAGTTCCAGAGGAACGTCAGTCTTTTTCAAAAGGAAAAAACATATCAATGTCCTAGAGCTTGTGGCACTCATGTGAAGCCTATGACATTTCACCTTGGTAAGAACAGTCTATTAGAAACACTAAGTGTCCATGAAATCACTATGTATCACAAGAGGGTCAACACAGGCACCCGTAGAGTTAAAGTCCCAAGTAACTCACTGTTCTATGCAGAGTTAAACGGCAGGTTTCATAACACTACCTGCGGCTACCACGAAATGTTTAACTTCATGCACTTGCTTCGCGTAGTGCTTGAAGAAAACGCGCAACGATTTCCACCCTGTGAATCTCTTGAGGCTTTCGAGATCCATGCTCTGAAAGAAGTTCAGAGAAGACGCGACTTTTCTAGGATCATGACCTGCGGGTGTACTGTCAGGATCCGCTCTGCAAATGAAATAGGTGATTTTCGCTCTTAGTTGTTTCAGTGACAAGTCACTACCCGATGTTTCTCCTTCGAAGAGTTGTCCTCCAACGAATTCTGAAGTTCTTCGAAGATAGACCTTAAGACTCTCCACTGGGCATAGAGAGACATCTTCCTTCAGGGGGCAGATTCTCCAAGGGCCCCATCTCTTGGTGGGTAGTTCATTCTTTGAGAGAAACGTCGGATCAGGGAAGAGGGTAAGTTCTCTTGTATCTGCGAACAGGATATGACCTTCTTCTCTTGACAATGCCACTATTTCACTGACTCGAGCTCCCGAGGCGAGAGCAAAAAGGAAGACAACTTTTTGAGTCAAGTCTTTTAGAGAGCACGAATCGTTGTCCAGGTTAGAGGCAAAATGGAGCACCTTGTCCAGGGACCAGGAGATAGGTTTTGGTGGAGGTGCTGGGCGTAGTCTAGCGCATGCCTTTGGTAGTTTATTGAAGATATCGCTGGACAGATCAATCTGGAAGGCGTACAGTAGTGGTCAAGTCAAAGCCGATTTGCAGGTGGAAATCGTATTGGCTGCTAAGCCTTGTCCATGAAGGTGAATGAAGGACCTGCAAAAATCAATGGTGATTTCTGTAGGATTTTTTGCTTTGACGAACGAGACCCACTTTCTACAGGAAGATTCGTATTGCCGTCGTGTGGATTCAGTCTTGTATTCCTCGAGGAAGTCTAGACTTTTCTTCGAGTTTCCAAACCTTTTCTCTGCGGCTAAGGAGAGAAAATCATGAGATGAAGGTCCCTGACTTTCAGTGATGAAGCGAAAACAGTCGACTTCTGTACATGTTGGGAGAGAACTGGGCCCAGTAGGGAGATCAGCGTGGGCTGCAGCTCCAGGATCAGAGGGTACCAATTGCTCCGGGGCCACTTGGGAGCCACTAGGGCCGCTGTCCCTTTGAAGGTTCTCAGTTTGGAGAGGACTTTCAGCAGAAGGTTGGGGGGAGGGAACAGGTATATCCTGGACCATCTGTTCCAATCCAGTGACATGGCATCCACTGCTTCTGCCTTGGGGTCCTCGTACAGGGCCACATATCAAGGAAGTTGATTGTTGTCACTCGTTGCGAAGAGATTGATCTGAAGTTCTAGGACTTGGTGAGAGCTGAAGGAGAATGATCTTGCGTCTAGAGACCATTCTGACGCGTCCGCCGTCACGATGCGGAATCCTTGTAGGTGAACTGCAGACAGGTGCCATTTCTTCTTTTCTGCCAGACAAAAGATCGGAAGAAGTACCTGATTTATCTAGGGCGATCTCGAGCCCTGACGATTGAGACATCTGACTACCACCGAGTTGTCCAGAGTCAGACGGATGTGGATCGAGGGAGGCGGAGAGAGTTTCTTCAGGGTGAGAAGATCCGCCATGGCCTCTAAGATGTTGATGTGAAATGTCTTGAATAGAGGAGACCATGTTCCCTGAACCTGTCGTTGGTGGGAGTGACCTCCCCAACCCTCCAGTGAAGCGTCCGTGTGGATGTTGATCGATGGAGGCTGGTGTTGAAGAGGGATGGACCTTTTCAGGGCCTTTGCTTCCGACCACGGCTTCAATAGTAAGCGAAGTCTGTTTGGAAGCCGTCTCTTGAGGTCTCTTCGAGCGATGGATGCGAAACGTCTCCAGACTCCCTCAGCATCCTTTAGCTGTGCGCGAAGCACTGGGTTTGTCACAGAGGCGAACTGTAGAGAGCCTAGAACTTGTTCCTGCTGTCGTCTTGAGATCCGTTTGGATTTCAGAAGTCTTTTGACAGACCCTGCTATTTCCTTCCTTTTCTTCTGTGGGATGGAAAGGCGGTGTGACTGAAGATCCCAATGGATTCCAAACCATTGGAACTTCTGAGCTGGAGAGAGGCGAGATTTCTCGGCGTTTATTTTGAATCCCAGATGCTCTAGGAACTAGGTGACTTTGTTGCAGACTCTTACACAATCTTCGGGCGATGTCGCCCAGACTAGCCAGTCGTCTAGGTAGGCCATCACTTGGACGCCCTGAAGGCGGAGTTGTTGGACGATGGCGTCTGCCAGTTTGGTGAAGATCCATGGAGCCACGTTGAGCCCGAAGGGCATGGCCCTGAAGGCGTAACTTTTCCTTTGGAGTCGAAATCCTAGGTAGGAGGAAGCGTGGTGGTTCATTGGAATGTGCCAGTAGGCATCCGCCAGGTCTATAGAGACCGTATAGGCCCTTTGAGGAAGAAGGGTCCTTATTTGTTGCAGAGTCAGCATCTTGAACTTGTTGTTCGCAATGAACTAGTTGAGAGGGGGATAAGTCTAGAATGACTCCGAGTTTGTCGGAGTCCTTCTTGGGAACGCAAAATAGTCTCCCTTGGAACCTGGTTGACTTTACCCTCCTTATCACCTTCTTGTTCAAAAGTTCTAAGACATATTCTTCCAGGAAGGGGTGTTGACTGTTGCAAGAATTGCTAGAAGGCTGCGGGTGGTTGCATCCAGCTCCAGCCTAGTCCCTTCTTGACGATGCTGTGTGCCCAGGGATTGAAGGTCCAACGATCCTGGAATTGGCGGAGTCTTCCTCCAACCAGAAGCACTTCATTGCTTCTGGTGTCCCGAGGGTTTGCTACCTCGGCCGCTAGCTCCCCTTCCTCCTCTGCCTCTTTAGGGGCGGCGAGACGAATCTCTGCCGGAACCTCTGCTTGAGCCCCTACCTCTGGGATGAAAGGTAGTAGCATGTTGCTCAAACGCAGGGGTAAAGACCGGTGACTGCGACACCACCGGTTGGGGCACCAACTGAAAGGTCTGCTGTGGCTGTGTGGCCACTTTGGGAGTAGCGGAACCCGGAAACTGCCGTCTCTGTTGACGTTGCTGGGGTTTTGGTTTCTGAGATTTCCTCTTAGGTTGAGGGCCATCGTCCTGAGAGGATTTCCTTTTTCTCGACATGCCCCACTTGTGGAGAAGGTTCCTATTCTCCATGGTGGCCTTGTCTGCAATCTCTTTCACCAAGGAGGAGGGAAAGAGATATTTACCCCAGATATTGAAGGAAATCAGCCTCCGGGGTTCGTGTTTCACCGTCGCGTTGGCGAACACGAATTCACGACAGGCTCTGCGAGCCTTAGTGAAGCTATACAGGTCCTTAGTTACCGTTGCCAAGTGTGTTTTGGCTAGGACCATGTAAAAGTCCGGGACTCTAGTATCCCCGGCCATAAGTTCTAGCTGTACCTGGAGGGACAGCGATGCGGCAAGCCTCTCCTTCGTATCCTGATCCCTACGAAGGAGGTGATCATTTAGCCTTGGGAGGTCCTCATTGAATCGACGACCGGCTACGTCAGGCTCTAACTTCTCCAAAGTGAAGGTTGACTGGACGTCTTTCCAGTGCCTATCATCGGGAGGAACGGTAAGGGAGAAGGGTCTGCACTCCTCCAGTGCAGGGCAAGGTTTCCCTTCCTCCACTGCCTTTAAGACCGATGTGAAGGCCTTTTTGATGAAGGGGAAAGTCGCAGCATTCGGCGCAACGAAGGTTCGGTACTTCTTACTGAGCGCCGGCATCCTGGAGTAGGTGAAACCCCTACTCTTCACCGCCTGGGCTAGCATAGCCTGGGCCTTCGCGAGATTGAACACGATAACCTCCTTCAGTTCGGTCTCCTCCTTTGAGGCTGGTTCAGACCTGAGCCAGACAAAACAGTCTGGATAAGCCTCGAAGTTCAAGAAGAATTCCACTTCTTCCAACAAGATAGAGCCAACCTTCTCACTGATGAAGATCTTACCAGTCGTGATTGGCATATGCTCGGCATATCTCCATGGGTTAGTTTCCGACCAAGTGGGGAGGTCCTTAACCGAAATCCGTTTCGGTTGTTTAAAGTTAACTAGAGTAGACCGGAATTGCTCCTGGGTCTCTCGTAGCTTTCTTTCCATGAGGGCTTCCAGCATCTTGAAGACCTCTTGAGTTCCCGATGGAAGAGGGTCCGGGGTGGCGGAAGTTGAAGGAACAGGTTCGTTGGACGGTGCAGGAGTCGCTGCGGGAGTAAGAGCGGAAGCGACCTCGGTCTCCGAATCAGGATATTCCACCTGATCTTCCTCATAGTCAAGTTCCTCGCCCATGAGGTTTTTCTTCGTCTCTTCTGGCACTTCCGACATACGTTCCACGTTATCGGAATCCAAGTGGCACTCATGCATGTACTGGGCCATGACAATATCAGGTTCCATCACGAGCTGGACGGTGGGGATCTGATCACTGGGGATCACAGAGTCTTTGGATGCCTTTGGGAAAAGCAAGGCCCTCAAATCTTCGCTGGCGAGATACGGTCCGGTGGCGTTCTTCTGGAAGCCACACACCCACTTGCATAGCTTCTCTCGAGCGTTGTCCCTTGCCTCCGCTGAAGGAGGGTCGTCGAACGCCTCGGCCAAACGACTCTTGCAGACTGTACAGTTCTGCGGGTCCCCATACTTCAGGTCGTCTCTAATGGCGGCGCAGGGGGCGTGGGTGTGGCACGCCTTGCGCCCGTAGAAGTCCGGGCGCTTCACTCCACAGTAGTTGCTTTCGCACTTCATAAACTCCTCCTGTAAAAGAAAGAGATCATGAGTACATGGAAGGCATAAGAATGACTTACATTACTCTAAAATTAAGATAACTTAATCTAAATTTCTAAAGCATTAAAATAATTAATAAGGTATTATAATGCCTGAGAGTAGTGAGCGGGAAAGGAAGTAGATAGACACATACTTGTGAATCCCGCCCAGTCGGTTACCGTAACCTTATCTGTAGGCAATTTCTTTTGTGGCCGAAGGTCACAAAACGGAAATCCATATGGATAAGCCATGGTGGGTAGAAGCTAAGCCTCTAACAGAAATTGCCCGCGAGGTGTAGCAGGGACTGAGACCACTCAGATCCCTGGGTAGAAGGGGAATAGAAGAACCCCTTATTAGATATAGGTCCCGGCAATCGGCTGCACTAAAACACACAGAGTATGCTGGAATATTGTAATGTGCAAGCAGACAGCATAGCCACAATTTTAGATGGTAAGAAAATACCTATACATGGAAGTGGCTAAGCCATCTGGCTGCAGAATGTAGGCTGTCGGCATGCTGTCGGCAGGTATGAGAAGGGGTGCATGTCCTTTAACATCTCCAGGGGGTGCCGGCAGACCGACGGAACGCCGGAGGCCGGTCCTGCAGGGTGGGAGGCATCAAGACAGACACATTGAGTATCTAAAAGATAATACCATTGTGGCGACCGCCGGCACAGCGGCGGGTAGTCGGCAGGAGGCGGCTGCTCCGGCAGCTGAAGGCTGACGGCCTGGTGAGCTTGGATAAATTCATAAGATGGATATGTATATGGTTGTATACCTAGACCGCCGGAAATCAATGCTGGCACGCCGGTGGCCGGCACCAAAGGTTGGCCAGCTGTTACTAGGTAAAATGAGGGGTGGGACGTCGGCTGTATGTCGACGGAAGGCGGCAGCCTCCGGCACACGGAAGGCTGACATCTTAGAGGGGGGAGGGCATCTTATGAAAGAGTGTCACCAGAGGTAAAGGCGGTATCGCCGGCGGTGGAGGCGGCAAGGGACCGGCACCAGGATAGACGGAGAGAAAGGTAGGGAGGGATGGAAGGGGTAAGATCTCATACCCCTTCGGCATCCCTCCGGAGAGAGTGCACTCATGATAGGAATAGATACTCCTAGCATCCGGCGGCAGGGAGCCAGCAGTCGGCCGGGAGCCTGGGGTAACCCAAGGGAGGGTCAAAAGGCACTCAAGAAGGGGGATACCCCCGCCAGCCGGACCGCTGCCAGCATCTACCCCCATAGAACGCTATGAAGGTTATGTGTACCAGAGCGGCCAGCTCAGCAGGAGAACAAGTTAGCCCTACCACTCCACCCAAGGGAGGAGTTGTAGGACTAAGGACAGATGTGTATAGGCAAGCCTACACCAAAGGGATAGGTGGGGAGGGAGAAGATGAGGGGTCTTTCTATAGGGGAGACTCTGTATGATAACGGCCACCAAGGAGAGGGAGAATGCTCCCTAACCTAGGTTAGGTAACCCAGAATGAGAATGGTACAGGAGTACCGTCTCAAACTATAATAGAGCAGAGTCAACCACCAGAGCTTAACCTAGAGAAGGAGGGCTAATTCCTAGGCTAGGTAAGCTGAAAGACACATCGCAAGTTGCAGGGAGGGAGGTGCAACTGAGGAAGGGCAGAGCCGTTCCTTATTTCTCGGTCACGACCCTAAGGGAGGATCATTCCCTTAAGGTAGACAGAGAAGCGATAAATACTCTGTTTGTAGACAAGATTCCGCAGGCAGGGGGATTAGGGAGCATATAGGGGTTCCTACATTAGGTTATGGTGGAAAGATACGCAATCAACCCGGTCCCCTATATGGTACCCGAAGGCGAAAACACTTACATCACAGTTAATAGTATGTTTAATAATGCCACAATCTTTATAACTTAACCTAGGAACACTGGTATATATCATGCATGAAAACAAGCACTAGGCTATCCAGCCTAGGGGCTAAGCTAGCGATCTAGTATGCGGTCGAACGGCGACCGAGTCTGATGAGCGCTAAAACATGATATAAGTAATTCCTAGCTATGAAGACTAAATAACTAATAATATTAATTAGTTAAGTGACCAGAGAAGGCTGTTCTGGCTAATTAAATAAAGCATGCGATATGAACAGCGACGCCATAAAATGGCGCGTACGGGATCGGCACAACTCTGCCACAAAACTCAATATTTTACGAAAAGTAGAAGTTACTTTACGGCTAGAGCTTATTTAAACAATACTGGGACCTGGTACTCAACTTTCCAGAAGAAGGCGAGGCTGAAGGTAGTGACATAACGGCGATGTAAGCAGATGAAAAACGCACTCAAGGAAAATCCGATCAAAGCAAGGAGCTACAGGATGAGGACGGACGTGACGTCATTTAGCAATGGCGCCCATTTGTTTACGTTTCGAGTACCAAAAGTAGCCACGGACGAGTGTAACTTTGGAACGGCTCCCCAGTTATTCCCTACCTTTCATATCGAAGTTTTAACTCTATATGGGGTGCAGATAGCTATGTGGCGTGTTAATACATGCATCCCCTGTTGATATACAATATCCTAGAGGGAAACCTTTAGGGTACTCGCACCAGAAGTTAGAATTCTGTGATAACCTTTAGTTTAATTCTCTGGGAATATCCCTGTAGTTAAATATACCCTAGGAAGCCACTGAAGGAACCTTCCATCAGGACGTCATGGCTTGAGCCCAAAAAATAGATTTTTCACTTCGCTCAAAATCCGTTTTTTGGGCTCAAGCCATGACTTCCTGATGGAAGTGTACCAGAGAATTAATGTATCGTGGAATTTTTCCCATTTTTATGCAAGTGCCAAGGGCTTCGAACAGAAGTATAGAACATGTCCTTACCAGAGATTCTATGATGAACTAGCTTTCTGCCCCCCTGGCAGGGAAGTCCTGGTGGACAATAGGAACATCTCGAAGCAATCATTGAAGAGCTACTCACCCTGCGGAGAGTTCATGCCAGACTCGTAGACAAGACTAAGGTTAATATTCAGGTAGGAATATTATCAAGAATAGTTAAGTAAATAACATTTACTACTCTCCCTGGAGGAGAGATCACTCTTGTCTAGGAGGCAGGACAAAGGTTAATATTCGAATAGGAATATTATCAAGGCATGAGTGAGCATATAACATAATTACATATATTATTCTTCTCATTATCTAGAGAAAAAAGGGGTAAATGAAACTATAACAATCGTATATTTTTTAATAAAGAATAGGAGCGGAGAGAGACGCACATGGAATAATATAGGCATTTTATTTCAAAGATTGCAGATCATTATGGTAGTAATTACAATAATGAATATAGTTTATTTACAATAATAAAAGAATAATGTACATAGAAAATAAAGACTTCAATCTTTAATCTGAAAAGAAATTTTGCTTTTTAGAAACATAAGTTGCGGAGGAACGTCAGTCTTTTTCAAAGAAAACACATCATGCCCTAGGGCATGTGGCACTCATGTAAAGTCTATGACATTTCACCTTGGTAAGAACAGTCTATTAGAAACACTAAGTGTCCATTAAATCACTATGTATCACAAAAGGGTCAACACAGGCACCCGTAGAGATAAAGTCCTAAGTAACTCACTATTCTATGCAGAGTCAAACAGCAGGTTTCATAACACTACCTGCGGCTACCACGAAATGCTTAACTTCGTGCACTTGTTTTGCATAGTGCTTGAAGAAAACGCGCTGTGATTTCCAGCCTGTGAAGGATAGGAGGCTTTCGAAATCCTACTCTGGAAGAAGTTCAGAGAAGACGCGACTTTTCTAGGATCATGACCTGCGGGTGTACTGTCAGGATCCGCTCTGCGAATGAAGTAGGTGATTTTCGCTCTTAGTTATTTCAGTGACAGGTCGCTACCCGATGTTTCTTCTTTGAAGAGTTGTCCTCCACCGAAGTCTGAAGTTCTTCGAAGATAGACCTTAAGACTCTCCACTGGGCATAGAGAGACATCTTCCTTCAGGGGGCAGATTCTCCAAGGGCCCCATCTCTTGGTGGGTAGTTCATTCTTTGCGAGAAACGTCGGATTAGGGAAGAGGGTAAGTTCTCCTGTATCTGCGAACAGAATATGACCCTCTTCTCTTGATAATGCCACTATTTCACTGACTCGGGCTCCCGAGGCGAGAGCAAAAAGGAAGATAACTTTTTGAGTCAAGTCTTACAGAGGGCACGAATCGTTGTCCAGGTTAGAGGCAAAATGGAGCACCTTTTCCAGGGACCAGGAGATAGGTTTTGGTGGAGGTGCTGGGCGTAGTCTAGCGCAAGCCTTTGGCAGTTTATTGAAGATATCACTGGACAAATCAATCTGGAAGGCGTAGAGGAGTGGTCTAGTCAAAGTCGATTTGCAGGTGGAAATCGTGTTGGCCGCTAAGCCTTGTCCATGAAGGTGAATGAAGAAGGACATGCAAAAATCAATGATGATTTACGTAGGATTTTTTGCCTTGACGAAAGAGACCAACTTTCTCCAGGAAGATTCGTATTGCCGTCTTGTAGATTCAGTCTTGTATTCCTCGAGGAAGTCTAAGCTTTTCTTCGAGATTCCAAACCTTTTCTTTGCGGCTAAGGAGAGAAAATCATGAGATGAAGGTCCCTGACTTTCAGTGATGAAGTGAAGACAGTTGACTTCTGTACTTGTTGAGAGAGAACTGTGCCCGGTAGGGGGATCAGCGTGGGCTGCAGCTCCAGGACCAGAGGGTACCAATTGCTCCGGGGCCACTTGGGAGCCACTAGGGCCGCTGTCCCTTTGAAGGTTCTCAGTTTGGAGAGGACTTTCAGCAGACGGTTGGGAGGGGGGAACAGGTATATCCTGGACCATCTGTTCCAATCCAGTGACATAGCATCCACTGCTTCTGCCTTGGGGTCCTCGTACGGGGCCACATATCGAGGAAGTTGATTGTTGTCGCTCGTCGCGAAGAGATCGATCTGAAGTTCTGGGATTTGGTGAGAGATGAAGGAGAATGACCTTGCGTCTAGAGACCATTCCGACTCTATTGGGCTTGTCCTCGATAGAGCGTCCGCTGTCACGTTGCGGAATCCTTGTAGGTGAACGGCAGACAGGTGCCATTTCTTCTTTTCTGCCAAACAAAAGATAGGGAGAAGCACCTGATTTATCTGGGGCGATCTCCAGCCCTGACGATTGAGACATCTGACTACCACCGAGTTGTCTAGAGTCAGACGGATGTGAATCGAGGGAGGCGTGGAGAGTTTCTTCAGGGTGAGAAGAACTGCCATGGCCTCCAAGATGTTGATGTGAAACGTCTTGAAGAGGAGAGAACATGTTCCTTGAACCTGCTGTTGGTGGGAGTGACCTCCCCAACCCTCCAGAGAAGCGTTTGTGTTAATGTTGATCGATGGAGGCGGGTGTTGAAGAGGAATGGACCTTTTCAGGGCCTTTGCTTCTGACCACGGCTTTAAAAGTAAGCGAAGTCTGTTTTGGAGCCGTCTCTTGAGGTCTCTTTGAGCAATGGATGCGAATCGTCTACAGCCTCCCGCGGCATTCTTTAGCTGTGCGCGAAGCACTGGGTTTGTCACTGAGGTGAACTGTAGAGAGCCGAGAACTTGTTCCTGTTGGCGTCTTGAGGTCCATTTGGATTTTAGAAGCCTTCTAACAGACCCTGCTATTTCCTTCCTATTCTTTGGTGGAATGGAAAAGCGGTGTGACTGAAGATCCCAATGGATTCCCAACCATTGGAACTTCTGAGCTGAAGAGGGGCGAGATTTCTCAGCGTTTATCTTGAAGCCCAGATGCTCTAGGAACTGAGTGACTTTTTTGCAGGCTCTCAGACAATCTTCGGGCGATGTCGACCAGACTAGCCAGCCGTCTAGGTAAGCCATCACTTGGACGCCCTGAAGACGTAGCTGTTGGACAATTGCGTCTACCAGCTTGGTGAAGATTCATGGAGCCACGTTGAGCCCGAAGGGCATGGCCCTGAAGGCATAACTTTTCCTTTGGAGTCGAAATCCTAGGTAGGAGGAAGCGCAGTGATTCATTGGAATGTGCCAGTGCCAGTAGGCAGAGTCAGCATCTTGAATTCGTTGTTCGCAATGAACTTGTTGAGAGGGGACAAGTCTAGAATGACTCTGAGTTTGTCTGAGTCTTTCTTGGGAACACAAAATAGTCTCCCTTGGAACCTGGTTGACTTTACCCTCTTGATCACCTTCTTGTTCAAGAGTTCTAGGACATATTCTTCCAGGAGGAGGGTTGACTGTTGGAAGAATTGCTGGAACGGTGGGGGTGGTTGAGTCCAGCTCCAGCCCAGTCCTTTCTTGACGATGCTGTGTGCCCAAGGATCGAAGGTCCAATGATCCTGGAATTGGCGGAGTCTTCCTCCAACCGGAAGCACTTCATTGCTTCTGGTGTCCCGAGGGTTTGCCACCTCGGATGCTAGCTCCCCTTCCTCCTCTGCCTTTGGAGGGACGGCGAGAAGAATCTCTGCTGGAGCCTCTGCCTGAGCCCCTACCTCTGGGACGAAAGGTAGCGGAGTGTTGCTCATATGCTGGGGTGAAGACCGGTGACTGCGACACCACCGGTTGGGTGACCAACTGAAAGGTCTGTTGCGGCTGCGTAGCCACTTGGGGAGTAGCGGGACCCGGAAACTATCGTCCCTGTTGATGTTGCTGGGGTTTCGGCTTCGAAGTCTTCCTTTCAGGCTGAGGGCCATCATCCTGAGAGGACTCCCTCTTTCGGGACATGCCCCACTTATGGAGAAGGTTCCTATTCTCCGTGGCAGCTTTGTCCGCAATCTCTTTCACCAAGGAAGATGGGAAGAGATACTTGCCCCAGATATTGGAGGAAATCAGCCTCCGGGGTTCGTGTTCCACTGTCGCGTTAACAAACACGAATTCACGACAGGCTCTGCGAGCCCTAGTGAAGGTATATAGGTCCTTGGTTACAGTCGCCAAGTGCGACTTGGCTAGGACCATATAAAAGTCCGGGACTCTAGTATCCCCGGCCATGAGCTCAAGCTGTACCTGGTGGGATGGCAACGCGGCAAGTCTCTCCTTCGTATCCTGTTCCCTACGAAGGAGGTGATCGTTCAGTCTTGGGAGGTCCTTATTAAATTGACGACCGGCTACGTCAGGCTCTAGTTTCCCCACCGTGAAGGTTGACTGGATGTCTTTCCAGTGCCTATCATCGGGGGGAGGGGGGGAAGAGTAATGGAGAAGGGTCTGCACTCCTCCAGTGCAGGGCAAGGTTTCCCTTCCTCCACTGCCTTTAAGACAGCTCTGAAGGCCATTTCGATGAAGGGGAAGGTCGCAGCATTTGGCGCAACGAAGGTTGGATCCTTTTTACTAAGCGCCGGCATCTTGGAGTTGGTGAAACTCCTACTCTTCACCGCCTGAGCTAACATAGCTTGGTCCTTTGCGAGATCGAACACAATAACCTCCTTCAGTTCGGTCTCCTCCTTTGAGGCTGGTTCGGACCTGAGCCGGACGTAACAGTCCGGATAAGCCTCGAAATTTGGGAAGAACTCCACTTCCTCCAGCAAGATAGAGCCAACCCTTTCACTAATGTAAATCTTGCCAGTTGTAATTGGCATATGCTCGGTGTATCGCCATGGGTTAGTTTCCGAGCAGGTGGGGAGGTCCTTAACCGAAATCCTTTTCGGTTGCTTGAAGCTGACGAGAGTCGTCCGGAATTGTTCCTGAGTTTCTCGTAGCTTCTTTTCCATGAGGGCTTCAAGCATCTTGAAGACCTCTTGAGTGGCCGATGGAAGAGGGTCCGGGGTGGCAGAAGTCGAAGGAACAGGTTCCTCGGTCGGTGCAGGAGTTGCTGGGGGAGCAGGAGCGACGTCGGTCTCCGAATCAGGGTATTCCACCTGATCTTCCTCATAGTCGAGTTCCTCGCCCATGAGGTTCTTCTCCGTCTCTTCCGACACTTCCGACATACGTTCCACGTTGTCGGAATCAAGATGGCACTCACGCATGGACTGAGCCATGACGACGTCAGGTTCCACCACGATCCGGACGGTGGCGATTTGATCACGGGGGACCACTGAGTCTTTCGATGATTTTGGGAAAAGCAAGGCCCTCAAGTCTTCGTTGGGAAGATACGGTCCAATGGCGTTCTTCTGGAAGCCACGCACCCATTTGCATAGCTTCTCCCTAGACATGTCCCTTGCACCCGCAGACAGAGGATCGTCGAACGCCTCGACAAGAAGACTTTTGCAGACTGTACAATTCTGCGGGTCCCCATACTTCAAGTCGCATTTCTTGGCGGCGCAGAGGCGTGGGTCCAGCACGCCTTGTGCCAGTAGAAGTCCGGGCGCTTCACCCCGCAGAAGTTGCTCTCACACTTCATATACTCCTCCTGTAAAAGAAAGAGATCATGAGTACATGGAAGGCATAAGAATGACTTACATTACTCTAAAATTAAGATATCTTAATCTAAAATGAAAATTAATTTAATTATAAAGCATTTTAATGCTCCAGATTAATGAGTGGGAAAGGAAGTAGATAGACACATACTTGTGAATCCCGCCCCGTCTGTTACCGTAACCTTATCTGTAGACAATTCCTTTGTGTCCGAAGGTCACAATGAGGGAAATCCATATGGATGAGCCAAGCTAGGCTTCTAACAGAAATTGCCCGCAGAGTGTAGTAGGGTCTGAGACCACTCAGATCCCTGGGGGAGAAGGGGTATAGGATAAACCCCTTATTAAATATAGGTTCCGGCAATCGACTGCACTAAGATACACAGAGTATGCTGGAATATTGTAATGTGCAAACAAACAGCATAGCCACAATCTTGGATGGTAAGACAATACCTATATGCAAGTGGCCAAGCCATCTGGGTGCAGTATTTTGATTGTCGGCATGTTGCCGGAAGTTATGGAAGGGGTGCATGTCCCTTAACGTCTCATGAGGGTGCCGGCAGACCGACGGGACACCGGAGGCCGGTCCTGCAGGGTGGAAGGCATCAAGACAGACACACTGAGTATCTATAAGGATAATACCATAGTGGCGACCGCCGGCACAGCGGCGGGTCGTTGGCAGGGGGCGGCGGCTCCGGCAGCCGAAGGCTGACGGCATGGTGAACCTAGGATCAATTAATAAGATAGATATGTATATGGTCGTATACCTAGATTGCCGGCAATCAATGCCGGTATGCGGGAGGCCGGCTCCGAAAGTCGGCCGGCTGTTACTAGGTAAAACGAAGGGGGGGACGTCGGCGGTAAGCCGACGGAAGGCGGCAGCCTCCGGCACACGGAAGGCTGACGTCTTAAAGGGGGGGAGGCATCTTATGAAAGAATGTCACCTGAGGTAGTGGCGGTTATCGCCAGCAGTAGAGACGGCAAGGGACCGGCACCAGGATAGAAAGAGAGAAAGGTAAGGAGGGATGGAAGGGGTAAGATCCTATACCCCTCCGGCATCCCTCCGGAGAGAGTGCACTCATGATAGGAGTGGATACTCCTAACATCTGGCGGCAGGGAGCCGGTAGGTGGCTGGGTGCCTGTGGTAACCCAAGGGAGGGATAGAGGGCACTCAAAGAGGGGGGAATCCCCCGCCGGCAACCACCCCCATAGAACGCTATGAAGGGTATGTGTACCAGAGCGGCCAGCTCAGCAGGAGAAGCAAGTTAGCCCTACCACTCCACCCAAGGGGGGAGTTGTAGGGCTAAGGACAGAGGTGTGTAGGCAAGCCTACACCAAAGGGATAGGTGGGGAGGGAGAAGAATAGGTCTTTCCAAAGAGGAGACTCTGCATGAGAACGGCCACCAAGGTAAGGGAGAACGCTCCCTAACATAGGATAGGTAGCCCAGATCGAGAACGGTACTAATGTACCGTCTCAAACTATAATAAGGCAGAGTCAACCCCCAGAGCTTAACCTAGAGTAGGAAGACTAACTCCTAGGCTAGGAAAGCTTGAAAGACACATCGCTAGTTGCAGGGAGGAAGGAGTAACCCAACCAGGTGCAACTGAGGAAGGGCAGGGCCCTTCCTAATCTCTCAGGCACGACCCTAAGGGAGGGTCATTCCCTTAGGGTAGGCAGAGAAGCGATAAATACTCTGGTTGTAGACAAGATTCCTCTATATAGAAGGGAAAGCAAGACTACCCAGAGGGAATGCCCGCAGGCAGGGGGAATAGGGAGCATATAAGGGTTCCTACATTAGGTTAGGAGTGAATGATACACAATCAACACTGTCCCTTAAATGGTCCCCGAAGGCGAAAACACTTACATCACAGTAAATAGTATGTTTAATAATGCCACAATCATCATAACTTAACTTAGGAACACTGGTATATATCATGCATGAAAACAAGCACTAGGCTGTCCAGCCTAGGGGCTAAGCTAGCGATCTAGTATGCGGTCGAACAGCGACCGAGTCTGATGAGCGCTAAAACACGATATAAAGATTCCCTAGCTATGAACACTAAATAACTAATAATATTAATTAGTTAAATGACCGGAGAGGGCTGTTCTGGCTAACTAAAAAAAGCATGCAACATGAACAGTGGCGCCATAAAATGGCGCGTCCGGTATCGGCTCAGCTCTGCCACAAAACACAATATTTTATGAAAAGTAGAAGTTACTTTACGGCTAGAGCTTATTTAAACAATACTGGGACCTGGTACTTAACTTTCCAGAAGAAGGCGAGGCTGAAGGTAGCGACATAACGGCGATGTAAGCTGATAAAGTAAGCACTTGGAAAAATTCGACTTAGCAAAGAAGCTACAGGCGAAAGGATGAGGATGGACGTGACGTCATTTAGCAATGGCGCCTGTTTGTTTACGTCTCGAGTACCAAAAGCAGCCACGGATGAGTGTAACTGTAGAACGGCTCCTCAGTTACTCAGCCACCTTTCCATATTGAAGTGTTAACTCTATATGGGGGTGCAGATAGCTATGTGGCGTGTTAATACATGCGTCCCCTGTTGATATACGATATCCTAGAGGGAAACCTTTAGGGTACTCTCACCAGAAGTTAGAATTCTGTGATAACCTTTAGTTTAATTCTCTGGGAATATCCACTGTAGTTAAATATACCCAAGGAAGCTACTGAAGGAACCTTCCATCAGGACGTCATGGCTTGAGCCCAAAAAAGTATGCAATATGAACAGCGGCGCCGTAAATGGCGCGTCTGGTTCTGGCACAGCTCCGCCACAAAACACCAAATATTACGAAAAGTAGAAGTTACTTTACGATCAGAGCTTATTTAAACAAAACTAGGATCTGGTACTCATCTTTCCAGAAGAGGACGAGGCTGGAGATTGAGTCATAACGGTGATGTAAGCAGATAAGTAAGACACTTGGGAAAAATCCGACTAAGCATAGGAGCTACAAGCGAAAGGATTAGGACGGACATGACGTCATTTAGCAGTGGCGCCCGTTTGTTTATGTCTCGAGTACCAAAAGTAACCACGGATGAGAGTAACTTTGGAACGGCTCCTCAGTTACTCAGCCACCTTTCCATATTGAAGTGTTAACTCTATATGGGGTGCAGATAGCTATGTGGCGTGTTAATACATGCGTCCCCTGTTGATATACGATATCCTAGAGGGAAACCTTTAGGGTACTCGCACCAGAAGTTAGAATTCTGTGATAACCTTTAGTTTAATTCTCTGGGAATATCCACTATAGTTAAATATACCCTAGGAAGCTACTGAAGGAACCTTCCATCAGGACGACATGGCTTGAGCCCAAAAATAGTAATAAGAGGATAAAAAGGGTTTGCCTGAAAGGGAAAACATTAGCCACTCAAGGGAAATATGAAGTTTTGCTATTCAATCTGTTGTTACTAGAAACACTTGTGTCAGTTTATTATGCTTAATGTCACCTGTGTAGGGAGAACAGTCTATAGTGTTATCACTTTAACACAAAATTCAACACGATATGTCTTACGAGTCTATCGTGTACACCCTTCACTATAGGTCCCTAATAGTGCACTGTTCTTCGCAGTAATCAAGCAGCAGGTTTTATCACACTGCCCGCCGCCACCACATGAAATTTAATTTCTTGTAATTGCTTCGCGTAGTGCTTGAAGAAGACCCTCGAGGACTTCCATCCAATATAAGCACGAAGACTTTCAAACGACATCATTTGGAAGAAATTCAGAGACGAGGCAACCTTCCTCGGATCATGACCTGCGGGTGTACTGTCTGGATCCGCTCTGCGAATGAAGTAGGTGATTTTCGCCCTAATCTTTTTCAAGGATAACATTGAACCGGAAGTCTCTCCCCTGAAAAGCTGACCTCCCTTAAAGTCTGAAGTTCTACGAAGATAGACCTTTAGGCATTCCACTGGGGAGAGGGATGCTTCTTCCTTCAGAGGGCAGATTCTCCAGGGACCCCACCTTTTAGTGGGCAGCTCGTTCTTGGCGAGAAACGTCGGGTCCGGAAAGAGGTTCAGTTTTCCATTGTCTGTGAACTGAATGTGGCCATCATCCCTCGAGAGGGCCACTATTTTGCTAACTCTGGCTCCCGAGGCTAGTGCAAATAAGAATATCACCTTCTGAGTCAAGTCTTTGAGCGAGCAATCCTCATTATTGAGGGTTGATACTAAATGAAGAACTTTGTCCAAAGACCATGAAATGGGCTTAGGAGGAGCTGCGGCCCGAAGTTTTGCGCAGGCTTTAGGGATCTTGTAGAAGATTTCGTTGGAAAAGTCTACCTGGAAGGCATAAAGTATTGGTGTGGCCAGGGCGGATTTACATGTAGTATCATATTGGCTGCTAAACCTTGTTCATGAAGATGAATGAAGAAGGACAAACAGAAGTCCGTAGAAATCTCCTTAGGTTTCTTCGCCTTGACAAAGGCCACCCATTTCTTCTAGGAAGACTCATATTGTCTTCTTGTTGACTTTGACTTGTATTCTTCTAGGGAGTTGATACTGTCCCTAGAAATCCCAAACCGTTTCTTGACCGCTAAGGCGAGAAAATCATGAGATGAAGGTTCTGGGTTTTCACTAATGAAGCTGAGACAGTCAATTTCTGCACTTGCTGAATCTGAAGTGGGTCAGGCAACGGGATTAGTGGTCTAGTCAAGGCCGATTTGCAGGTAGAAATCGTGTAGGCTGCTAAGCCCTGTCCATGAAGGTGAATGAAGAAGGACATGCAAAAATCGTGACGTCATTTAGCAATGGCGCCCATTTGTTTACGTTTCGAGTACCAAAAGTAGCCGCGGACGAGTATAGCTGTTGAACGTCTCCCCAGCTATTCTCCGCCCCTCCATATCGAAGTGTTAACTCTGTATGGGGTGCAGATAGCTATGTGGAGCGTTAATACATGCGTCCCCTGTTGATATACGATGTCTTAAAGGGAAACCTTTAGGATACTCGCTCTAGAAGTTAGAATTCTGTGATAACCTGTGGTTAAATTCTCTGGGAATATCTTAGTAGTAATATACCCAAGGAAGCTACCAATAAGGAACCTTCCATCAGGACGCCATGGCTATCTCACCCAAAAATAGATTTTTCGCTTCTCTCAAAATCCGTTATTTGTGCCGTCACTAAACCCCGTAGAGCTCAAAAGGTTCCGTTTCGAGTTAACAATCATAATTGAACAAATTAAAAGGTTGAGTAAAGACGATATATTCCAAGGCATGGTCATGAGTCTCATAAATCAAAAATTATCACAGGGAAAGCTCTGTAGGAAAATGGTCGAGCATTTAAGAAAATGTGATTATATGTTAGATGAGTTCTTTGACGCAATAGACTTTATTATAAGAATGCTCAAAGATGATACGTTGCAAAGAGGCGACAAACTTGAATATGATAAAAGAACAGACAACAGTGTAAGACCGAAATCCAAACCTGTCCACAACAATTCTTGCCCATTTTGTAGCGAACGGCACCCGCCTCACGGATGTCACCAAGTAACTGACATAGCTGCCAGACGTCGCATTTTGCTTAAAAGGGGCCTTTGCTTTAATTGTACAAAGTCAGGTCATCGTAGTGATAAATGTCCCGTCCCAAGTTCTTGCAAAATTTGTAATGCCAACCACCACACCACAATTTGCGATGATTACAATGCGGGAAGACGACTGCAATCTAACCCCAATAGTAGCAATAGTGAATCAACAATGTCCCGCCCCGTAGTAAATGCGACGCCTACACAGCACAAAACTGCCCCCCGTCCATCCAAGGTTAAAGTAGAATCTAAACCATGCAAAAGCGCAAAGATTGCACAGAAATCTGACGTAGACCTCCCATGTACCCTCTTGCCAACCGTGATGGCAGAAATATATCAGAAACAAGGTAGCAAGCGAGTCCGCCTATTCCTCGACTCCGGGAGCCAAAGGAGCTTCATATCAGCGAAAATCGCGAGTCAATTAGGCCTACCGGTGATAGGACGAGTGTCATTGAATAGAGCTCCCTCCGGCTCCGCGGAAATAAGTGGACAGTACAATGTAGGGAGTTGTAGGGTTGAGATGGGAAAAAGAACTGTGCGAATGAAGCTAGTGGCACACGAAAATGTAGACGTCCCAATACATAACTCTGGTTATGTAAAAGTCAGACAGCCTCTGTTGAGCAAGGGAGGCACGTTAGCCGATTCAGCAAACCAGTCCGATACAATGAAAAATGTACACATATTAGTAGGGGCTGATTATTTTAGCTATTTTATTATAGGCGTAGAGAAAGTGGATGGGATCAATCTTTTCCTGACTCATAATGGTATGTCCCCATATGGGAAGGTACCGCAGTGGCTATTTCAAGGGGAGAAGGTTGAACAGGTAAGAACGCTTAGTGTGGAAAATCATGAACGAACCATATCAGTTTGATGTAGATGAATGGTGGTGTTTGGACCGTGTTGGCATCGCCCCATCTGAGCAATACACTGTTCGCCAGGTGGAAGCCGTGCGAAAGGTGTCGCAAAGTGTTGTGAAAAAACCTGAGGGATATCAGGATGCTAGGCCAGATACGAACTATAGAAACGCTGTAGCTCACTTAGAGTCGTTGCAAACTAAATTCAGGAAGGATAGGGAATATTTTGATCAATACCAGGGAGTGATAGATAAATGTATTGAAGCGGGTTTTATATCTGAAGTGAAAGAACCCAACGTGGAAGGTTATTATATGCCACACTATGGAATCAGGAAAGATAGTCGCACCACCCCCCTTACAATTGTGTTCAATGCTTCCGCGAAATCGAAAGGTGGTAAGTCCTTGAATGAATGCCTCTTGCCTGGCCCCAATTTAGTAGAATTAGCGTATCATTTAATCATAAGGTTTAGGTTGAACAAATATGCTATGTTAGCTGACATCAGCAAAGCCTTCCATCGTGTCTTTTTGAATCCTCGTGATGCCAAATACACACGATTTCTGTGGCGCGAGGCAGCAGGTCGAGTGCTTACCTTCGCCTTTAGAGTCGTGGTGTTCGGCATCACGGCAAGTCCATTTTTTGTTACAACAAGTGTTAAATTATCATTTCAAAGGGGATGGTAGGCCAGATTTGGTGAAGTCTTTTTATGTGGATAATTATCTGGCCACTTTCGAAAATCTGGAGAGTATGAGGCAAGAGCATGAGTCTGTTAATAACATCTTAACAGGGGCGGGTATGCCTTTAGAAGGGTGGGCGTCCAATCACTTGACCTTTGATAGCGAGAAAGAGTGGAGAGAGCCTATGAGTGTGAACGTGCTTGGGTTGCGATGGGCCCGAGACGTAGACAGAATTTGTGTGAAAGAAAGCAAGAGAATCTGTGAGTTGGGGGAGGGATGGGTGCCTACGAAGCGTAGCGTACTTTCCCTGTAGGTCTCAATTTACGATCCGATAGGTTTGATAAGCCCATTGTTTGTAAGAGGAAAACTTTTCCTCCAACAACTATGGGAGGATGACGTGGGTTGGGATGATGTGTTGAAAGGAGAAAAGGCTAGAGAAGCGAGTGAGTTGTTGAGTGATTTGAAAGCGGTGAGCGAAATCACTTTTCCGAGAACAATAGGTAGGAAAGGTTTAGAACTCCATGTATTCACCGATGCCAGCAGTAAGGCATACGGCGCAGTGGCATATACCAGGGACGACTGCAATCAGGTAAACTTAATATCTAGTAAAATGATGATCACTCCGAAGGGAATGAACAAATTGACGATTCCCAAGCTAGAACTGCTAGCATTGTTGTTAGGCAGCAGATTAGCAAAGACCCTCAAAGAGCTGATAGAACCACGAGAGATAGTCATATGGACAGACAGTAAGGTCACGTTGGCATGGGTAGCATCTCCCGAGGCCAAGGACCACAAAAACGTCTTTATATCTAACCGAGTGGCGGAGATTGTTTTTCTTCAGCAGGTTTGTCGATTCAGTTTGATACATGTCCCCAGTAAACAGAACCCTACTGATATCCTGTCCAGAGGTGCAACGACGCAACAACTGCTAGATAACTCCCTTTGGAGGAACGGTCCAGAATTCCTGAGGACCACGGGAAAGCCTGTTCCTTGTAAGGAGGAAGATCCAACCCAGGGAAAAACAACAGTCGCGGCGTGCAGGAACTAAGGGAGGAAATGAATTTTGGCCCCCCCAGGAGAGATATGGGAAATTCTGCAAAGGGAAGTAGAATTCCAATTCTTGTTGAGGGTTGTTGAAGTAATCAAAAGGTTTACGAAAATAGAACGGGTCCATTCAGTATTGTTGTCCAACTAGAACAAAAACATTATTTGCCTACAGTTTATGCTTACTTAGAGGGCGGAGTCAGACCCACTCGAGAAGTTGCTAATTTTGTCAGACAATTGAATTCTAGTCTTAATAGATAGTCTTATTTGCATTAGAGGACGAGTGCCCCAAGAAGAGGAAACTAATCAGTTACTTCTCTTGCCAGCCAAAGGGCATTTACTATGAGATTCAGGGCCTCTGTAACACGGTTTTTTCGCAATAAATTTTTATCTATGAATTTCATAAATATAACGCTTATTCAGAATGCACATTATATCTACACATAAATTTTGACTATATTCTGCATTATGTAGGTTGAATAGATTTGGTACTTATAATGTAAAAGTGACGTTTTTTGAAGACGGGCCAACTTACTCAGAGAAAAGGTTTCGAACACACTCGTTACGTAACCTATGACGGCATTTCTTCCCTCTTTCTTGATCGATGATTGGCCATACGTAACGAAGGCTATGCCTCTGCCAACAATGACACAAAAGTTTAAATAAAAGCAAAGCAGTACATCTTTATAAACTCTGAAACCTCTCCACTGATAATTGCCATAATGAACAAACCAACAAAATATGTTGATAAATACAAAAACACTTTGATTATTAGTCTAACTCCCAAAATAAGTTTCCTAAGAAATTACAGTCTACTTTATAGGTCACAATCAGATTGACAAGGTGTAGGGAATAGTTGGTAATTTTCAAAAACGTAGTAGACAAGCTTGATTTGATAACGGCTATATACAATGTCAAGCAATTTTTATTTATTGTCTATCTACCTACCTATTTACTGAAAAAAAAAAAGCCGGTACCGTATTTAGGCTTTAAACCTTCACCAATACTTATTGTCAGAATGATGACTTCATTAGGCTCCACCCACTTTGGCCTCGTTATAATTCAGGATAACACTGAAGGCTATCATGGGCATTGTTGGATTATAAAATTTAAATTCTGGCTATAAAAACTCAATTCTCGAGTAGTTGTAAGAAGTGCTAAATGATCCTCAAGGATCCCAGCAGTTGGCCTAAACGTTTAATTCATGTATACTACTGTTGTGGCACTACTGCTACAGTAGTATTACTACGCTAGCACAGATACCCCACCCACATTTATGTATCGTTCCGCCATTCATAAAGTCTTTGTCATATTTTTTCACTGTGCAATAAGCCATGGCCTCCTCAGAAATTAAGTTTAACTTTAGATGATAGGTTATTTCATTAAGTTGACAAATTATGGCAACTGGGTATGTTATTGCCGATGTTGAAGCTAAAGATAAAGTATGGTATCATTCCTTCATTGCATTATCATCTTTACTACTATTTGTTTGGCTACATGTAGTAATTATTTTAAAGGATAAATTAATTATGTTCACTTTACTTCTATAAATTCCCGTTAGATGTACAAATAAAACTCCTAAAACTATTCATGATTTATTTACAAAATGCAGTCATGCCCAAAACATAGCCAACACGGTCATACGGCCTAAAAAGAAGAAAAAAAAAATGATATCGGATGATCCGTTGGTCTGATGGAGATTTTTAGCACAAAAATCTTATTTTAACAAAAATAGTTATATAAAGACTTTACATACAATCTCTCTCTTTCTCTCTCTCTTGGTGGCATAGTGAATAGTTAATGGAAATGTTCAAAAGCCTGAATGACATTACAAGTATTATAATCATGTTAAGCCAAATACAAATCAGACCATAAACATTGGATTTAAACTAGAAACTGAATAATTACCTATTCAGGCTATAGTAAATATGGCCACGGGCTTTCTCTTGACTGTATAAAGTTGCAAGTCGTAAGACAAATGCAGTTTTGCAACCACGGGGGCAATTCCAAATCCTGTTAGCCATTCTTGACTGTTATGGGTTTCAGAGCTGATGGAAGAAGTTGAATAGGTGTCTGGTGGATGGGCGGGGCAAAATTTTGTCCAAAGGTGTTTACATTGCTTACGTAATGAATGTTTTCGACTCTTGGCTCGTTATCACTGGCCATGGTGTCAGCTAGATCATTTTTACTCTATAAAAATTAAAACTATCGGGTTTAGATTATTGATAATGCTGACAAAATTTGTGTGTGGTTGTAAAATATACATATGTCAACTTTCAGCTACATCCGATGCTTTGATAAGGAGCAAAGTCCAAAAAACCGTGTTACAGAGGCCCCGAATCTCATAGTAGTCAGGATTTATTTAAGTTATTTACACTGTTTGCACTTGCATTGTGGGGTGATTACACTAATGGGTATCTTTCGACAGAAATGGGTTTACGTTTCATTGCGAAGCGAACCGTGCGACAATGTCCAGAATGTTTAAAGGCCTTCCAACCTCTGCTGAAACAGCCACCACCAACCCCTCTACCGAAGGAGAGGATCACTCTCACAAAACCCTTTACAGCAGTCGGAGTGGACCACACAGCAGCCATACGGACAGAAACGCGGCCGGGCTACATACTGATCGTGACATGCATGGCTAGCAGAGCCGTGTACCTTGATTTCTGCCCCTCCCTGGAAGCGGAAGAATTTATATTAGCCCTAAGGTGGTTTAGCGCCACCCACGGTGCCCCGCGGTTCATCATGTCTGATAACCATCAGACTTTCAAAACTGCCAGCCACCTCCTTCAGGGACTCTACGAAGAAGATGAAGTCCAGCAGTTCTTGAGGAAAACGGGCATAAAGTGGCGATTTCAGACGCCCCGTGCACCTTGGAAAGGTGGGTTCTTCGAGCGTCTGATAGGGGTAACGAAACGGACCCTCCAGATAGCCCTTGGAAAGAAGTACTTACCGGACGCCCACGTACTAACCCTTGTGAAAGAAGCAGAAGCAGTGGTGAATAATCGGCCGCTTATGTACAGCGGCGACAAGTGCGAGGATGAAGTCCTCACCCCCTCCCATTTGCTAAGAGGACACCCAGTCCACCTCATGGCACCGATCTTGCCAGACGACCACCTCAACGCGACCTTCACCTCTTGGAGGCTATGTGATCGCTACCTAAAACTGACAGACTCTTTGAAAGCCTTCCGAGAGAGGTGGAGAAGGGAATACTTGAGTGCCTTGAGAGCCCGGCACGACTGTCGGTCTGAGGAACCCTCCAAGCTGCACCCTGGAGACGTCGTGCTGGTAAAACAAGAGAATAAAAAAAGAGCTACGTGGCATCTTGGACGTGTTGTGGAGACGTATCCTGACGACGAAGGAGTCGTGCGTTAGGCCAAAGTGTTGTTCGAGGGTGTCGAGTCACTGCGAGCTGTTAGCTACCTGGTTCCCCTGGAAATAGCCCCCTCTGAGGATGATGGTGGAGAAGACGACGACGACGACGATGACGGAGAAGAGGGCACGTACAGTTTGACAGCAGGAATGCCAGGGATCGTGGAGACGTCTGGGGACTGTTTAATCTCTTATAGGCTGGCAAAGAAACACGAACAATGATAGGTCTCTTTAATAAGAGGTTACTATACAAATTGATGGCTAAACAGAGACTAACAATATTTGTTACATACATACAGAAGAAAGGTATTTACAAAACTCTCACTTGTTTATTTACATTAGACACCAACTACCATTACAATATAATTTCCGAACAACCCATTACATAACTAGTAAACAAAATAAATACAGACATTTGGAGGTATATCACACACCTCCCCCTAAGACGTCTAGGGTAATATATAACTCCTAGCGTCTGAAGATCCTTCTTATTCATATGTATTTTTGTTCCATTTTACTCGTAGACGATCAGGTTCTTTCTTATGGCGCAAACTACGACGTGGAGCTGGTGTAGGCGAAACTGGTTGTTCAATAACCTCAGCAGTAGAATTATCTTGCGACCTCTCCTCATCCTTTGGTTTATTGGGAGTATTAGTTGCATCAATGCTTGATCCATATATTGGTAGAAAAGGTCGATGTGGTCTCAGGAACTTCCGGTTTCTCCACAGAATACGTCCACTGCCCAACTTTATGAGATAATCTTGCCTGGCTCCAATGCCAACAACAACACCTGGACGATTCCAAAGTTTTGTGTTGTGATCTTGAACATCAACATAACTACCCATTTTCAAATGAGAAAGGGGTCTGGCAGTACTGTCGTACCGTTGCTTCACCTGACTTCGCAAATACTCTGCCTTAACATCACATTCCTCTGCCTTCCTTTGCCACTCTTTGGCAAATGAGCGACGATGTGTTGGAATAAAAGACTTGAGGGGATGACCAAATAAAACTTGGGCTGGTGATCTGCCATCAGCACGAGGTGTGTTCCTAAGCTCTAACATTCCATGGGCGAATTCATCTGCATCCAGATTCCCATTCTTAGTAGTAGTCATTATCAGCTTCTTGATAATTTTCACAGATGCTTCTGCATGTCCATTTGCCTTCGGATTATATGGCGAAGTAATGCGATGTTCTACTCCCCAACGAGATAAAAAACGTCTCAAAGCTGATGCAGCAAACTGTGGTCCTCCATCAGTCTTCAACTACACAGGAACACCAGTATCTGAAAATATAGCCCTCAATGATCGGATTAGATTAGCTGCAGAAGCTATACCCTGGCAGGAAGATATACAAGGCCACCCAGGCAACCTATCAACATAAACAAGATAAGTTCGACCCATGGCATGAAAATAATCTGCAGATACAGATTCAAAAACTCTACTTGGTTGATCTTCTTCTTGCCATAAAGGTTCGTTCCTTTGATTTGGTAGAAGAGAACGGCATTTGATACACGAAGAAACTATATTCTCAATATCTCTGTCAATTTTAGGCCAATAAACAGTTTGCCGCGCCCTCCTTTTAGTGCGGTCAATTCCCTGATGACCATCATGAAGACATTCAAGGGTTTCACGTCGAAGTCTCCTGGGTATAAGAAGTCTTGCTCCATAAACAATTAGGTCATCATCTACAGCAAGCATATCACGTATATTCCAGAAAGGTCTGAGTTCTACTTCCAAATTATGGCAGTGTTCAGGAAAACCTTTCATTATAATCTCCCGAAGAGAATTGTATTCTGCATCCTGTTCAGCAGCAGCACGTATCTTTTCCAGTGTTTTGTCCTTCAGAGGTGTTAGAAGTATGCCATCTTCATGCATGTCGAGGGCATTCACCATTGCAACATGCAAAGGATCAGTGGATCCATCGTCTTTCAAACAATTTTTTTCTGTAGGATCCTGAACTGGTGCACGTGATAAAGCATCCGGAATACAATGAGCACTTCCTTTCTGCCAGTGAACAGTAAAACTAAAATTACTTAGTTTCTCTCTCATGTGTTGAAGTCTTGGGTTTTCAATTTCACCAAGTGATTTACTGTTAAGAATTGGTATCAATGGTCTATGATCTATCACAACATCAAAATGAGGTAATCCAGCCAAGTAAGTATGACATTTCTTTATTGACCATAATACGGCTGTCATTTCCAGCTCTATTACAGAATATCTTGTTTCAACATCTGAAAGGAATCTTGAGCCACATTGCGTTAGTTTCCAGTCCGTTCCATGCTTTTGAAGTAAAGCAAACCCAAGACCATGCAGTCGTGACGCATCTGTCTGCAACATGGTTGGCAAAGTTGCATCAAAATGTGCAAGTACAGGGGGTGCAGTAAGTGCTTCCTTCACTCTCTTAAATGACAAATCATGTTGTGCAGTCCAACATTATGCTGCTTCAGTAAATCTCTGAGTGGTTGTGCTTCACGTGCAATCACTGAAGAAAAACTTCCAAGCTGATTCACAAGTCCCATAAAAGATCGAAGATCTGTTATATTTTGTGGCACGGGAAAGTCTGCAATAGCCATCATTTTGCGAGAATCAACTGTGTAGCCATGACTTGAGATTTTATATCCACAAAAATCAACAACACGTTTTGCAAAGCAAATTTTCTGATCATTAAGAGTTATCCCATATTCATCACATCTTTGCAAGATAGAAATAATATGGGCTAGGTGATCCTTATACGGATAATCATACGCAAGAATATCATCAACTATCTTCACAGTTTGTGGTATATCACCAAGAGCTTGGTCTCCTCTTCGATTGTATTCATCTCCTGAAGAAATAAGTCCCATTACTGCTCTCTTGAATTTATAGCGACCCCATGGGGTGATAAAACATGTGAGATCCTGGTCTTCTTCTGCAATTTTGATTTGGAAATATCCCATTTTTGCATCTAGCGTAGGGAACCACATTGCTCCGGTGCTTATCGAAGCTACTGCATCATGTGGTGATCGTACAGGATAAGTGGGTCTACATACATACCTATTAAGCTTAGTGAGATCAACACACAATCTTACTCCATTTGGCTTTTTAGCAACAGGCACTATAGGATGACACCATTCTGTTGGATGCTCAACCTTACAGATAACATCCTTCTCCAAAAGTTCATCAAGCTGATCCTTTGTTTCAGACCTCCAGCTGTATGGTATAGTACGCGGGGCTGTCACAGCAAATGGTCTTGCATTTTCGGACAACTTTATATGCATAGGACCTCCATGCATCTCCCTCAGTATTTTTGTGGCACCAAATACCCGAGGAAATGCTGATACCAAAGCTGCAGCATGCTCTGCCCTTTCTCCTTCAGTTGGATCACGTTCATAAGGCCACCTTGGAAGTGCAACAGGAGAACTAACTTCCCTACAAGTAGAGTCTTCGTTCTCTTTGTAGTCCTTTAAGCGCTTTTCTTCATCTGGATTTACAGACAATCCTACGGGAAGAGAATTAATTTGAGCAGGAAAATCCTCCGGTAGAATTCCTAAAGCAATAGAATCAAACCAGCTCAATAAAGCTCCCTTTACCTCTTTAACCACAGTTATTTCAGCTTTAGTTTGTCGATCACCAAGCGAAAGGTGTGAAGTGAAAGCTCCTACACAATTAAGGGTCTGGTAACCAGCAGAACAAAGCTTTCCAAGGGACAACCAGGAAATGGCTCCGGCTACGACAACTCAACAACCAGCCACAGGAACCGTCGACAACGACGATAAAGGTGAGAACTATGCAGTTAGTGAGAGAAGTGAAAGTGAAACAGAATCAAAGCAGACGGACGCACAAGGACGTTCTGCATGCCCATTGAGAAGGGCTGCCGCGAAGCAGCGAGAACTGATGGACCGTCTGCTGAGAAGTGACGATATATATGGCGTTGCTGCAAACAGTGAGTGAAAAGGGGAGTGTCCTATCTGGTAAGTAGGGAGGGTGGAGAAACAGATTGTAGGTGTGCATGAATCTACAGAAGTTGGAAGTGTGTAGCGTGTAGAGAACGGGGACGGGATGGTCTCTCGTATTACAGACCGAGCGTTGTACAGAACCAGGCCCCTCCCTCTTGTACTCCATAAAGTAATAGCCTATATGTGGCAGTGCTAGAAGATTGATTCGATTAATGTGAATAAAGGCAGATTGCCTTATGATTGAATTGTTTATGTATCGATTAATGTGAGTAAAGGCAGATTGCCTCATGATTGAATTGTTTATGTATTGTGTGAATACATTTCTATTGCTATTTTCTGCTATTTTCATATACAATGCAACACTGATTTGTCTTAGGCCCATTGCCTAATTGCTTTTCCATGTGAATCGTTTTATGTATTACGTATGAGTACATTTCTATTGCTATTTTTTGCAACATTATGATTTGTCTTAGGCCCATTGCCTAATTGCCTTTCCATGTGAATCGTTTTATGTATTACGTATGAGTACATTTCTATTGCTATTTTTTGCAACATTATTTTTGGGCTCAAGCCATGACGTTCTGATGGAAGGTTCCTTCAGTAGCTTCCTTGGGTATATTTAACTACAGGAATATTCCCAGAGAATTAAACTAAAGGTTATCACAGAATTCTAACTTCTGGTGCGAGTACCCTAAAGGTTTCCCTCTAGGATATCGTATGTCAACAGGGGACGCATATATTAACATGCCACATAGCTATCTGCACCCCATATAGAGTTAACACTTCGATATGGAAAGGTGGAGAATAACTGGGAAGCCGTTCTACAGTTACACTCGTCCATGGCTGCTTTTGGTACTCAAAACGTAAACAAACGGGCGCCATTGCTAAATGACGTCACGTCCGTCCTCATCCTTTTGCCTGTAGCTCCTTGCTTTAGTCGGATTTTCGTTGAGTGCTTTTTTCATCTACATCGCCGTTATGTCGCTACCTTCAGCCTCGCCTTTTTCTGGAAAGTTGAGTACCAGGTCCCAGTATTGTTTAAATAAGCTCTAGCCACAAAGTAACTTCTACTTTTTGTAAAATATTGAGTTTTGTGGCAGAGCTGTGCCGATCCCGGACGCGCCATTTTATGGCGTCGCTGTTCTTATCGCATGCTTTATTTAGTTAGCCAGAACAGCCTTCTCCGGTCATTTAACTAATTAATATTAGGCCTATTAGTTATTTAGTCTTCATAGATAGGAATTACTTATATCGTGTTTTAGCGTTCATCAGACTCGGTCGCCGTTCGACCCCATACTAGATCGCTAGCTTAGCCCCTAGGCCGGATAGCCTAGTGCTTGTTTTCATGCATGATATATACCAGTGTTCCTAGGTTAAGTCATGAAGATTGTGGCATTATTAAACATACTATTAACTGTGATGTAAGTGTTTTCGCCTTCGGGGACCGTATAAGGGACCGGGTTGATTGCGTATCTTTCCATCCTCACCTAATGTAGGAACCCCTATATGCTCCCTAATCCCCCTGCCTGCGGGCGTTCCCTCTGTGTGGCCTTGCTTCCCCTTCTATATAGGGGAATCTTGTCTACAAACAGAGTATTTATCGCTTCTCTGTCTACCCTAAGGGAATGACCCTCCCTTAGGGTTGTGACTGGCTCTGCCCTTCCTCAGTTGCACCTGGTTGGGTTACTCCTCCCTCCCTGCAACTTGCGATGTGTCTTTCAAGCTTGCCTAGCCTAGGAGTTAGCCCTCCTTCTCTAGGTTAAGCTCTGGGGGTTGACTCTGCCCTATTATAGTTTGGGACGGTACTCCTGTGCCATTCTCATTCTGGGCTACCTAACCTAGGTTAGGGAGCGTTCTCCCTCTCCTTGTTGGCTGTTCTCATACAGTCTCCCCTATAGAAAGACCCTTCATCTTCTCCCTCCCCACCTATCCCTTTGGTGTAGGCTTGCCTACACACATCTGTCTTTAGTCCTACAACTCCTCCCTTGGGTGGAGTCGTAGGGCTAACTTGTTCTCCTGCTGAGCTGGCCGCTCTGGTACACATACCCTTCATAGCGTTCTATGGGGGTGGTTGCCGGCAGCGGTCTGGCTGGCGGGGGTTTCCCCCCTCTTGAGCACCCTCTAACCCTCCCTTGGGTTACCCTAGGCACCCGGCCGACTGCCGGCTCCATGCCGCCGGATGCTAGGAGTATCCACTCCTATCATGAGTGCACTCTCTCCGGAGGGATGCCGGAGGGGTATGAGATCTTACCCCTTCCATCCCTCCTTACCTTTCTCTCTTTCTATCCTGGTGCCAGTCCCTTGCCGCCTCTACTGCCGGCGATACCGCCATTACCTCAGGTGACATTCTTTCATAAGATGCCCTCCCCCCTCTAAGACGTCAGCCTTCCGTGTGCCGGAGACTGCCGCCTTCCGTCGACATACAGCCGACGTCCCACCCCTCATTTTACCTAGTACAGCTGGCCGACCTTCGGAGCCGGCCACCAGCGTGCCGGCATTGATTGCCGGCGGTCTAGGTATACAACCATATACATATCCATCTTATGAACTGATCCAAGCTCACCAGGCCGTCAGCCTTCGGCTGCCGGAGCCGCCGCCTCCTGCCAGGGACCCGCCGCTGTGCCAGCAGTCGCCACGATGGTATTATATATTAGATACTCAATGTGTCTGTCTTGATGCCTTCCACCCTGCAGGATCGGCCTCCGGCGTGCCATTGGTCTGCCGGCACCCTCCGGAGACGTTAAGGGACATGCACCCCTTCTCATACCTGCCGACAACATGCCGACAATCAACATACTGCAGCCAGATGGCTTAGCCACTTCTATATATAAGTATTGTCTTACCATCTAAATTTGTGGCTGTGCTGTCTGATTGCACATTACAATATTCCAGCATACTCTGTGTGTCTTAGTGCAGCCGATTGCCGGAACCTATATCTAATAAGGGGTTTTTCCTATTCCCCTTCATATCCAGGGATCTGAGTGGTCTCAGTCCCTGCTACACCTTGCGGGCAATTTCTGTTAGAGGCTTAGCTTCTACCCATTACGGCTTATCCATATGGATTTCCGTTTTGTGACCTTCGGCCACAAAAGAAATTGCCTACAGGTAAGGTTACGGTAACCGACTGGGCGGGACTCACAAGTATGTGTCTATCTACTTCCTTTCCCGCTCATTATTCTCAGGCATTATAATACCTTGTGAATTACTTTAATGCTTAAAAATTTAGATCAAGTTATCTTAATTTTAGAGTAATGTAAGTCATTCTTATGCCTTCCATGTACTCATGATCTCCTTCTTTTACAGGAGGAGTATATGAAGTGTGAAAGCAACTTCTGTGGAGTAAAGCGCCCGGACTTCTACGGGCACAAGGCGTGCCGGACCCACGCCCCCTGTGCCGCCAAGAAAGGCGACCTGAAATACTGGGACCCGCAGAAATGTACAGTCTGCAAGAGTCGTTTGGCCGAGGCATTTGACGACCCTCCTTCCGCGGAGGCAAGGGACAACGCTCGAGAGAAGCTACGCAAATGGGTGCGTGGCTTCGAGAAGAACGCCACCGGACCGTATCTTGCCAGCGAAGATTTGAGGGCCTTGCTTTTCCCAAAGGCATCCAAAGACTCTGGGGTCCCCCGTGATCAGATCCCCACCGTCCAGCTCGTGGTGGAACCTGATATTGTCATGGCCCAGTCCATGCAAGAGTGCCATTTGGATTCTGATAACGTGGAACGTATGTCGGAAATGTCAGAAGAGATGGAAAAGAACCTCATGGGCGAGGAACTCGACTATGAGGAAGATCAGGTGGAATATCCTGATTCGGAGACCGAGGTCGCTCCCGCTCTTACTCCCGCAGCGACTCCTGCACCGTCCGACGAACCTGTTCCTTCAACTTCCGCCACCCCGGACCCTCTTCCATCGAGCACTCAGGAGATCTTCAAGATGCTTGAAGCCCTCAAGGAAAGAAAACTACTAGAAACCCAGAAACAGTTCCGGACTACTCTGGTTAATCTTAAACAACCGAAATGGATTTCGGTTAAGGACCTCCCCACTTGCTCGGAAGCTAACCCATGGAGATATGCCGAGCATATGCCAATCACGACTGGAAAGATCTACATGAGTGGAAGGATTGGCTATATCTCGTTGAAAGAAGTGGAATTCTTCCCGAACTTCGAGGCTTATCCGGACTGTTACGTCCGGCTCAGGTCCGAACCAGCCTCAACGGAGGAGACTGAACTGAAGGAGGTTATTGTGTTCGATCTCGCGAACGCCCAGGCTATATTAGCCCAGGCGGTGAAGAGTAGGGGTTTCACCAACTCCAAGATGCCGGCGCTTAGTAAGAAGCATCCAACCTTCGTTGCGCCGAACGCTGCGACTTATCCCTTCATCGAAAAGGCCTTCACAGCGGTCTTAAAGGCAGTGGAGGAAGGGAAACCTTGCCCTGCACTGGAGGAGTGCCGACCCTTCTCCCTTACCGTTCCTCCCAATGATAGGCACTGGAAAGACGTCCAGTCAACCTTCACGGTGGGGAAGTTAGAGCCTGACGTAGCCGGTCGTCAATTCAATGAGGACCTCCCAAGGCTAAATGATCACCTCCTTCGTAGGGAACAGGATACGAAGGAGAGGCTTGCCGCAATGCTGTCCCTACATGTACAGCTAGAACTTATGGCCAGGGATACTAGATTCCCGGACTTTTATATGGTCCTAGCAAAAACACACTTGGCAACGGTGACGAAGGACCTGTATAGTTTCACTAAGGCTCGCAGAGCCTGTTGTGAATTCGTGTTTGCCGATGCGACTGTGAAACACGAACCCCGGAGGCTGATTACCTCCAATATCTGGGGTAAGTATCTCTTTCCCTCCTCCCTGGTGAAATAGATTGCAGACAAGGCCGCCACGGAGAATAGGAACCTTCTCCAAAAGTGGGCCATGTTAAGAAAAAGGAAATCCTCTCAGGACGATGGCCCTCAACCTAAGAGGAAACCTCAAAAGCCGAAACCCCAGCAACGTCAACAGAGACGGCAGTTTCCGGGTACTGCTACTCCCCAAGTGGCCACACAGCCACAGCAGACCTTTCAGTTGGTCCCACACCCAGTGGTGTCGTAGTCACCGGTCTTTACCCCTGCGTATGAGCAACACGCTACTACCTTTCGACCCGGAGGTAGGGGCTCAAGCAAGGGTTCCGGCAGAGATTCGTCTCGCCGCACCTCCAGAGGCAGAGGAGGAAGGGGAGCTAGCGGCCGAGGTGGCAAACCCTCGGGACACCAGAAGCAATGAAGTGCTTCCGGTGGGAGGAAGACACCGCCAATTCCAGGATCGTTGGACCTTCGATCCCTGGGCGCACAGCATTGTCAAGAAAGGACTAGGCTGGAGCTGGACTCAACCACCCCAGCCTTCCAGCAATTCTTCCAACAGTCAACCCCCCTCCTGGAAGAATATGTCATAGAACTCTTGAACAAGAAGGTGATCAAGAGGGTAAAGTCAACCAGATTCCAAGGGAGACTATTTTGCGTTCCCAAGAAGGACTGCGACACAATCAGAGTCATTCTAGACTTATCCCGTCTGAACAAGTTCATTGCGAACAACAAGTTCAAGATGCTGACTCTGCAACAAATAAGGACCCTTCTGCCTCAAAGGGCCTACACGGTCTCCATAGACCTGGCGGATGCCTACTGGCACGTTCCAATGAATCATTACTCTTCCTCCTACCTACGATTTCGACTCCAAAGGAAAAGTTACGCCTTCAGGGCCATGCCCTTCGGGCTCAACTTGGCTCCACGGATCTTCACCAAGCTGGCAGATGCCATCGTCCAACAACTACGCCTTCAGGGTGTCCAAGTGATGGCCTACCTAGACGACTGGCTAGTCTGGGCGACATCGCCCGAAGATTGTGTAAGAGCCTTCAACAAAGTCACCCAGTTCCTAGAGCATCTGGGATTCAAGATAAACACCGAGAAATCTCGCCTCTCTCCAGCTCAGAAGTTCCAATGGTTGGGAATCCATTTGGATCTTCAGTCACACCGCCTTTCCATTCCACAGAGGAAAAGGAAGGAAATAGCAGGGTTTGTCAGAAGACTTCTGAAATCCAAACGGATCTCAAGATGTCAGCAGGAACAAGTTCCAGGCTCTCTACAGTTCGCCTCTGTGATAAACCCAGTGCTTCGCGCACAGCTAAAGGATGCCGGGGGAATCTGGAGACTTTCCCATCCATCACTCGAAGAGACCTCAAGAGATGGCTTCCAAACAGACTTCGCTCACTATTAAAGCCGTGGTCGGAAGCAAAAGCCCTGAAAAGGTCCATTCCTCTTCAACATCCGCCTCCATTGATCAACATCCACACGGACGCTTCGCTGGAGGGTTGGGGAGGTCACTCCCATCAACGACAGGTTCAAGGAACGTGGTCTCCCCTATTCAAGACGTTTCACATCAACATCTTGGAGGCCATGGCGGTTCTTCTCACCCTGAAGAAACTCTCCCCGCCTCCCTCGATCCACATCCGTCTGACTCTGGACAACTCGGTGGTAGTCAGATGTCTCAATCGTTAGGGTTCGAGATCGCCCCACATGAATCAGGTACTTCCTCCGATCTTCCATCTGGCAGAAAAGAAGAAATGGCACCTGTCTGCAGTTCACCTACAAGGATTCCGCAACGTGACGGCGGACGCTCTATCGCGGACAAGCCCAATAGAGTCGGAATGGTCTCTAGACGCAAGGTCATTCTCCTTCATCTCTCACCAAGTCCCGGAACTTCAGATCGATCTCTTCGCAACGAGCGACAACAATCAACTTCCTCGATATGTGGCCCCGTACGAGGACCCCAAGGCAGAAGCAGTGGATGCCATGTCACTGGATTGGAGCAGATAGTCCAGGATATACCTGTTCCCTCCCCCCAACCTTCTGCTGAAAGTCCTCTCCAAGCTGAAACCTTCAAAGGGACAGCGGCCCTAGTGGCTCCCAAGTGGCCCGGGAGCAATTGGTACCCCCTGGTCCTGGATCTGCAGCCCACGCTGATTCCCCTAACGGGCCCAGTTCTCTCTCAACAAGTACAGAAGTCGACTGTCTTCGCTTCATCACTGAAAGTCAGGGACCTTCATCTCATGATTTTCTCTTCTTAGCCGCAAAGAAAAGGTTTGGAATCTCGAAGAAAAGTCTAGACTTCCTCGAGGAATACAAAACTGAATCCACACGACGGCAATACGAATCTTCCTGGAGAAAGTGGGTCTCGTTCGTCAAGGCAAAAAATCCTACAGAAATCACCATTGATTTTTGCATGTTCTTCTTCATTCACCTTCATGGACATGGCTTAGCAGCCAACACGATTTCCACCTGCAAATCGGCTTTGACTAGACCACTACTGTACGCCTTCCAGATTGATCTGTCCAGCGATATCTTCAATAAATTACCAAAGGCATGCGCTAGACTACGCCCAGCACCCCCGCCAAAACCTATCTCCTGGTCCCTGGACAAGGTGCTCCATTTTGCCTCTAACCAGGACAACGATTCATGCCCTCCAAAAGACTTGACTCAAAAAGTTATCCTCCTTTTTGCTCTTGCCTCAGGAGCCCGAGTCAGTGAAATAGTGGCATTATCAAGAGAAGAGGGTCATATCCTGTTTGCAGATACAGGAGAACTTACCCTCTTTCCTGATCCGATGTTTCTCGCAAAGAATGAACTACCCACCAAGAGATGGGGCCCTTGGAGAATCTGCCCCCTGAAGGAAGATGTCTCTCTATGCCCAGTGGAGAGTCTTAAGGTCTATCTTCGAAGAACTTCAGACTTCGGTGGAGGACAACTCTTCAAAGGAGAAACATCGGGTAGTGACTTGTCACTGAAACAGCTAAGATCGAAAATCACCTACTTCATTCGCAGAGCGGATCCTGACAGTACACCCGCAGGTCATGATCCTAGAAAAGTCGCGTCTTCTCTGAACTTCTTCCAGAGCATGGATTTCGAAAGCCTCAAGAGCTTCACAGGTTGGAAATTGTCGCGCGTTTTCTTCAAGTACTACGCAAAGCAAGTGCATGAAGTTAAACATTTCATGGTACCCACAGGTAGTGTTATGAAACCTGCCGTTTAACTCTGCATAGAACAGTGAGTTACTTGGGACTTTAACTTGTGATACATAGTGATTTCATGGACACTTAGTGTTTCTGATAGACTGTTCTTACCAGGGTGAAATGTCATAGACTTCACATGAGTGCCACATGCTCTAGGGCATGATGTTTTTTCTTTGCCAAAGACTGACGTTCCTCTGGAACTTGTGTTTCTAAAAGTGAAATTTCTTTTCAGATTCAAGATTAAAGTCTTTTATTTTCTATGACATTATTCTTTATTATTGTAAATTAACTTTACATTTATTATTGCAATGGTTATCACTATAATCTGCAATCTATGAAATAGAATGTCTGTTTTATTACATGTGCGTCTCTCTCCGCTCCTATTATTTATTATGAAATATGTGATTTTCATAGTGTCATCTAACCCCTTCCTTCTGAAAGAGAAGAATAATACAGATATACTCGTATTATATACTCACTCATGCTGTGGTAATATTCCTACCTGAATACTTACCTTCGTCGTGCCTTCGAGACCAGATTGATCTCTCCTCCAGGGAGTGTAGTAAATGTTTATCACTTACCTATGCTTGATAATATTCCTACCCGAATATTATCCTTATGTCTTGTCTCCGAGTCTTGCACGAACTCTCCGCAGGGTGAGTAGCTCTTCAATGATCGCTTCGAGATATTGGTATGGTCTACCAGGACTTCCCTGCCAGGGGGGCAAGAAGCTGGATCTTCACGGAAACTCTAGCAAGGACATGTTACATACCTCTATTCAAAGCCCTTGGCACTTACGTAAAAAGGGGAAAATTTCCACGATACATTAATTCTCTGGTACACTTCCATCAGGACGTTATGGCTTGAGCCCAAAAAACGAATTTTGAGCGAAGCAAAAAATCTATTTTTGGGTGAGATAGCCATGACGTCCTGATGGACCCTCCCGTCTATTCTAGTCCAGCCTTTCAGGCCCCGCCCTGTCCTGCTGTATCATGGAGATTAGCAAGAAGCTGGCCTCAGGATGAGGACGGACGTGACGTCCTTTAGCAATGGCGCCCGTTTGTTTACATTTCGAGTACCAAAAGCAGCCACGGACGAGTGTAACTGTGGAACGGCTCCCCAGTTATTCTCCACCTTTCCATATCAAAGTGTTAACTCTATATGGGGTGCAGATAGCTATGTGGCGTGTTAATACATGCGTCCCCTGTTAATATACGATATCCTAGAGGGAAACCTTTAGGGTACTCGCACCAGAAGTTAGAATTCTGTGATAACCTTTCGTTTAATTTTCTGGGAATATCCTTGTAGTTAAATATACCCAAGGAAGCTACTGAAGGAGCCTTCCATCAGGACGTCATGGCTATCTCACCCAAAAATAGATTTTTCGCTTCGCTCAAAATCCGTTGGTTTGTCTTAGGACCATTGCCTAATTACCTTTCCCTTTGGACTGTTGTAGAGGTACATTTTGATTATTATTTTTGTGTACACACGTAAGAGTTAATTGCCCCGGGGTAACATTGCTGTATGCTGTATATTGTGTATGCTCTGTTAGAGTCGTTGCGGAGCGCTACGCAGCGAGCCTAACAGAGTCTTGGAGTAGTTACTCCCCCCCCCCCGAGTCCAGTCTTGCCCAATTGACCGACGTTTCCCCGCTCCTTTATTTTGGGTGTGGAGGATGTCGGGAATTTCGAACTGATCTTTCGAAGTTCCCGCCATTTAACTCCACCAACGTTACGTTAAATTTGAGGGAAGGCTGGAAGAACTCGGGGGCGTTGAGACGAATGGCTATGGTTTAATACTAGACTGTTTTAGAGCATAAAGATTAACCACCTGGTAGGGAAGGAGCGGATGTTAAAGAAATTGAGTATTTGTAATTTATGATTCACGAATGTAATGTCATTTTATTGTACCATGATGAAAATATCCTATGTAAATTTTTAGAGTCAGGGAGCGCATGAAATCAAAGTTTTCGTTGGAGCTGTAGAGCTCAGATCGGTCTCTTTTGCCCAAAGTCCTCAGCTCAAGTAAGTGGTCTCTAATTGTAGTCTCTCTCCCCCTTCTGTAACCAGGTCGGTTTCCCTATAGTTTTTGTAAGTGTATGTGAGATTTGTATCTATGTATATTTACTTGATCCTTGTGATTGGGGATCAGTGTTATTCAATAAATTATGCGAGAAAGCCTTGGTATGCCGTTTACCAAGGCATATTGCTGAAATTGTGTATATTTTTTTCCTGTTTAGAGTCCGAAGTGGACTTAGTTTTTTTGGGAGCACATGAGAGATCATTTCAAGTCATATATTTCAGTTAGTAAGCTGAGTAAATGTGTTGTTATGTTATTCTCTTTCTTAAATAACTATTTTTGCAATAAAATTGTTAAAGTGTAGCTGTATTTTGTTGATTCCTGGAAGGTTTTGGAAGTCTTACCTCTTCAAGGTCTTGCTATCCACCCCTTAACATCGGGCTTAGAACTTAATATATTTGTCGAAGTGAAATTCACAACAAAAAGCCTCCTTAACCAACTTGTCACACAAAGTACATACCTGTGGGTCCCAGTACTTGAGGGCCCCTTTGGTGACAGAACAGCGGGCGTGAGACCTACACACGCCATGTCCGTAGAAGTCCTTGCTGTGGACCCTACAAAAGTTGTTCCCGCACTCGGGATGCTCCTCCTGTAAAGAAAAGAAAAGCAAATGAGTTTTCTGTGAAATTCCCAAATTTCAACATAATACATTTATTATATTTTAGCTTGGATAGGGTAAGCTATAGTAGGAAAGACACACACATGTGTTTCCCATCCAGCCATTTGCTATGACCCCTCCCCGTATTGAACCAAGAAATTCACAAGAAATTAAATAACAGGGCATATCCAAGATATACAGTGTCTCCTTGACACAACCTCTTATAAAGTTCAATACAGTGGATAAATTTTAATGGATATAACCATAAAAATAAGAGAGAATCATCTCTCTATGATGGTCTCACAAATGGCTGCTCAAGAACCACTTGTAGGTTGGAAAAATTTTATCATATTTTTTCTGGATACAGCAGTTGCCGCCGACGTCATCGGCAAGTAGGGCCAGTCGGTAAATGCCGGCAGGGAGACGTTTGCTGAGCCTGCCGACAGCTGCCGTTAATAATTTATGAATATAGTGTCGACCTGCCGACAATGTCGGCATGATGGGCTAGTCAGCATATGCCAGCAGGCCGGCATCTGCCGGGCCTGCCAACCACAGCTGGCTATAAAATAACACTATGGGTGGAAGGCATTGGCCAGCTGCCGACAAGCTACAGTGAACCCTCGCTACTTCGCGGTTCAACCATCGCGGATTCACCACTTCGCGGGTTTTTTCCATAACCCATATAAATATACACATCGCGGATTTTCCGGAAATTTCAAAAATACCGCGAAATCTGAAGACCCCCAAATACGATATTTCGTTACCTGTAATTCAATTAACACTGTAATTAGTAATATCTGCTCTTACCGATTTTTCATTGCATTACATATGATATATAATTCAGCACAGAAAGAAATAAAATACGAAAAGAGAATGTGATCATACGATAATACAGTACTGTATACAGTACGTAGTAAAATTAAATCGAACATGTAACGCAAATCAGATGCAGTCATACCATATTAGAATGGTGTAAGGCTGCTGATGGCTACTACTGTACTACAAATGTAATGGATGTGCATCTTTTCCATGATTCTTTTGTATGTATACGTACGTAGTACTGCATCCAATAATACAGTATTTTTTGTTGCAAAAACCACATTTCGAATAAGCGTACGAGAGAGAGAGAGAGAGAGAGAGAGAGAGAGAGAGAGAGAGAGAGAGACACACACATCCTACAAAAGAATAAAATAACATACGTAAAGCTATTATTATTATTGTTATTATTATTATTATTGTTGTTGTTGTTAATAAAATTATTATTGTTATTATTGTTATCATTATTATTATTATTATTACTGTACAGTATTATTATCATTATTTATTATTATTATTTATTAATACTGTATGTACGGTATACGCGGGGTATCTTGTACTTTGAGTTGGTAACCTACGCATCATATACTGTAAGACGGGTTGTGATTGGTTCAAGCGCTGATAGATGACGAATCAGAACTCAAGTTTTGTTATCTAGCCTGTGATTGGTGTTTTGCCCTCATCTCCAACCCGCAGCATCTGGGTTCTCGCGGGGCCCGAGTCGTCCACTTTCTCTTACGGCGTATCGCTGAGTAGACGTTCTTAAGTTTGTGAAGTTTTATCTGTGCTGTGTGCGACTGTTTTAAGTTGAACTTTTTGTTAAATCCTACTGTACAATGCCTCCCAAGCGTTCTGCTTCTACTAAGGCTGGTAGTGAGCCTAAAGGCCACCGAAGGATGATGACGATTGCTGAGAAGGTTACGCTTCTCGATATGTTAAAAGACGGTAGAAGTTACGCGGCCGCAGCCCGCCATTTTGGAATCAACGAATCCATCGTTCGCTGTATCAAGAAGGAAGAGGCAAACATTAGAAAGACGGCTGCAATCACCTTTAGCAGATCAGTGAAGCGAGTCATTACAACGCGTAATAAAACGATCGTACGGATGGAAGGTGCTTTAGTTGTGTGGATTGCCGACTGCCGGAAGAAGAACATAGCCTTGGATACGAACACCATCCGAACAAAGGCTTTGAGCTTGTATGAGAATTTTGCTGCAAAGGAACCTCAAGACGACGACGGCAACCATGCTGAAGAAGATGATGATGCAGATGATCCTCAACCAGGGACATCCACTGATTCCCAGCCTCAGAAACAACGTTTTTCCGCCAGCAAAGGATGGTTCGCGAAGTTTCAGAAACGCTTCGCCCTGAAAAGCGATCCCTGCATGGCGAGGCTGCTTCCGCTGACACTGCCGCTGCTGAAACTTACGTGAACCAGACATTCAAGAATATTATCGCCGAAGGTGGATACAAGCCGGAACAAGTCTTTAATATGGATGAGACCGGCTTGTTTTGGAAGAGAATGCCGTTGTGAACTTTCCTGTTCAAAGAGGAAGCCAAAGCCTCTGGCTTTAAAGCATTCAAGGATCGCATTACCCTCGTGATGTGTGGCAATGCTGCTGGATTTTTGCTAAAGCCGGGGCTCATTTATAAGTCGAAAAATCCTCGCGCTTTGAAAAATAAAAACAAGAATCTCCTTCCCGTGTACTGGATGCATAATCCAAAAGCATGGATTACGAAGATGCTGACCTCCAACTGGTTCCACCAGTGTTTCATCCCGCAAGTCAGTGAATATCTCGTAGAGAAGGGCTTGCCATTCAAGATCCTTCTCCTTATGGATAAAGGTGGTGGACACGCAACTGACCTGTCGTGTGAGGGCGTTCAGGTTGAGTTCCTGCCACCCAACACCACGTCATTAATTCAACCGATGGACCAGGGAGTTATCAGGGCGTTCAAGGTCCTCTACACGAAGAATACCTTGGCGGACCTCGTTGCGTGTGTGGATGCTGCCCAAGAGGATGAGGATGAAGATTTTAACTTGAAGGCGTACTGGCGGCAGTACACCATAGCCACGTGCCTGAAGAATATTCAGAAGGCACTTCAAGAGATGAAACCTGCAACTGTGAATGCGAGCTGGAAGAAGTTGTGGCCCGAGATTGTTTACGACGACGAGGGATTTACACCTGCTGAAATCCAACACTCTGCAGTACGTAAATCTGTGCAGTTGGCTGCCATAATTGGAGGTGACGGGTTTGGCAACATGACGACTGAAGACGTCGACGAGTTGTTGGACTGCCATTCCCAGCCCCTAACTGACGCAGACCTCGAAGACCTGACGAAATCGGCCAGTGAAGAAGAGAGTGAAACCTAGAAAGAGACCCAAGAAAATGTCGAAGAAACGGGCTTAACACTAGAACGGCTTGCCAAGGTCTGCAACCATATAAAGGAGGTGAAAGAAATGTTGCAAGAGTGAGACGAGGATATGGTTCGCTCGATGCAATTCTGCAACAAGGTTGATGACATAATGACTCCCTACAAGATGCTCTTAGATCGAAAAAAGAAGCAGCGGCAACAACTTCCGATCACAATGTTCTTCCAGCCTCGCAAAAAAGAGCCAGTTCCTCCTGCTACTACGCCTTCGGAAGATATTGAAGAAGTTGAAGAGGTGTCCCAGGAAAAGACACCTCCGTCTGAAGAGACGTAAAATACTACCTGGCTGCACAGTAGAACACATCATCAGCTTCATCATCATCATTTCTACTGTGCAGCAAATTCATCGCCATCATCATTCAAGTTTTTCTTGAACTTCTTTCGTGGTGAGTACAGTAACAATCTTATCTTTTTACTTTAATATTCTAACATTTTAATATTTGTGCCTGTTTTATAGTTTAGTACTGTATGCATTGAGTTAAAGGGAAGGTTTTAAAAGTCTACATGTTGTAACCTATCATATTTTTTTTGTTTAAAATTTACATTTACGTACGTAAAACCATCTCTCTCTCTCTCTCTCTCTCTCTCGTAAATTGTTTTCCTGCTTTGCTACGTACAGTATGTACTGTATGATTTTATATAGATACGGTAAATTATATTTGTACTAATAACATATTTTGTAAATGCTTTTACTGTAAATATCATTATTTATCACTTTCATCATGCGCGTTAAATGCCTTCTTTGTTCTGAGCGTGGTTGTTTACTGGGCGTACAGTACTTTATGACGCCGTCGTTTCAGGCGGCGTCATAAAGAAAAACATTTCATTTGGAAGTGCTAAGAAAAATTAAGTAAAACATTGGTAATAAAAAAATCAACATACTGTATAATCAATATAATCGATGCAAAAACTAACCTATACATATATGTGTACACTAAATGAGTTTGTTTCTTCATTATGATCAGAGATGAACGTAAACAAAACATTGGTTGCCATTTTTTATCGTGCTTTTTAGGTGTTTAGGAAACGGATGATATAAAATCGCCTTTAATATTTGTGCCTGTTTTAGTTTAGGGTGCTGTAGTACATGCATTAAGTGTTCTGTACATTAAAGGGTAGTTTGTTAACAGTACTACGTACAAGGGAAGGTTTTAAAAGTCCGAATATACATGTTAAATAAATAGATAAATATGATGTCACTACTTCGCGGATTTTCACCTATCGCGTCCGGGTCTGGAACCTATCTACCGCGATAAACGAGGGTTCAGTGTACTCAGTTGCCGGCAGACAGGCCTACTAAACTGACCAACGGTATCGATCAACGATGTCCGAGGTAAGAGAAACAGCAAACGGTTAGCCTAGCCAAGCCACATTGTCGGCAGAATTAACTGCCGACTACAGCCTATGATAGACAGTAAGAGAGAGAGGAAAGGATAGAAGATGGCAAAGAATCAGCTATGTCGTCTACATCCTGAGAGAATGTGCCAGTGGAAGAGGGAAATCAATTCGGGCTTCCACTCAACCATATCCCATCTTAAGGGGTATGGAAGGCAGTCCAAGGGAGGACTCTAAGGAACACTCAAAGATATGAGGTTATCTGTCAGTAACCTAACTAGGCACTGACAGAAAAACTCATGCCAGGTCTACAGACGTCCAGAGGAGCCTATGTAGAACCACGGCCAGAAGGGTGTCGGATTATTCAACACGAAAGAGATAGCGGGGAAGGGTGAATAGTCCATAAGTAAAGCATTACCCTAAGGTATTACTTAACTTGAAGGATTCTGTCCTCGTAAAAGCCTCAACTAGGGGAAGTCAATTCCCCAGGTTGGGTTAGGCAATGAGAGAACGTCCGAAAACGAACTCAAGAGAACAGAATCTCGTAACAGGGGTTAAAACAGGGAAGAAACCTATCCTCCCGTTAAAAACCCCCAATACAGGACTGTCTGCTAGACCATAAAGAGGAAATTGTAAAACAATAACCTCTACAAGCCTCCTGAACAGCAACTAGCACTACTGGAATACCGACAAGCTACTCAGTTGCCGGTATAAATCCAGGTAGCCAGATGCCTAACACAGACTTACTCTGATGTCCCGTCCCCAACTCCAAACTCAATGCTGACAAGCTACTCAGTTGCCAGTTCAGAGAAAAGGAGAGGAAAACAAAAAGCCCAGAAAATTTACCCAACCATAGGTTACAGTAAAATAACTGAGGATAGCCTAGGCTAATCAGAGGGAAAAGGAATTACTCTTATATCTCATAGAGAAAGTATTGACTTAAAGGGGCAATGATATCTATCTTACCCCTAAAGACAATACAAGAGTAATGGGGACATATAAAGTATACTAAAGCACTAAAGCTATTAAGCTAGAGAGCTTAGAGAATGGATTTTGAGCGAAGCGAAAAATCTATTTTTGGGTGAGATAGCCATAACGTCCTGATGGAAGGTTCCTTTTGGTAGCTTCCTTGGGTATATTAACTACAAGGATATTCCCAGAGAATTAAACCACAGGTTATCACAGAATTCTTACTTCTGGTGCGAGTATCCTAAAGGTTTCCCTTTAAAACATCGTATATCAACAGGGGACGCATGTATTAACACGCCACATAGCTATCTGTACCCCATATAGAGTTAACACTACGATATGGAAAGGTGGAGAGTAACTGGGGAGCCGTTCCACAGTTACACTCGTCCGTGGCTACTTTTGATAATCGAAACGTAAACAAACAGGCGCCATTGCTAAATGACGTCACGTCCGTCCTCATCCTGATGCCAGCTCCTTGCTAATCTCCATGATACAGCAGGACAGGGTGGGGCCCAAAAATAGATTTTTCGCTTCGCTCATAATCCGTTTTTTTGGCTCAAGCCATGACGTCCTGATGGAAGAGTACCAGAGAATCAATGTATCGTGGAAGATTTCCCCTTATTAGAGTAAGTGCCAAGGGCTTTGAATAGAGGTATGCACTCTGACCTCGGTAGAGGTTCCTTGGGGATGCAGCTTCCTGCCCCCCCCTGGCAGAGAAGTCCCAACGGGTTATACCAAAATTCAAAGTGGTCATCGAAGGGCTACTCACCCTGCGGAGAGCTTGTGAAGGACTCGGAGACAAGACAGAATGGTCAATATTCGTGTAGGAACATTCTCAACAGCAGATAAGTGGTGGTTAGTCACTATATTCCATGGTTAGAGAACAATCTGGTCTCGAAGGTATGGCGTAAGTAAGTATTCAATTAGGAGTATTACACAGCATAGGTGAGTATATAATACACACAAAACATATTATTCTTCTCATTTCAAAAGAAAGGGGTAAATGAAACTATGACATTCATGTATTTCATAGTGTAAATAGGAGCGAAGAGAGACGCACAAGTAATAAAATACTGTAGACATTTTATTTCACAATTGCAGGTTATAGTAATAATAAATGCAATAAGGGATGTAAAGTTAATTTACAATAATAAAATTATCATGTACATAGAAATTAAAAGACTTCAATCTTGAATCTGAAAGAAATTTCAAATTATTAGAAAGAACAAGTTCCAGAGGAACGTCAGTCTTTAAAAACACATCATGCTCTAGGCATGTGGCACTCATGTGAAGTCTATGACATTTCACCTTGTAAAGAACAGTCTATTAGAAACACTAAGTGTCCATGAAATCACTATGTATCACACGAGGGTCAACACAGGCACCCGTAGAGTTAAAGTCCCAAGTAACTCGTTGTTCTATGCAGAGTTAACCTGCAGGTTTCATAACACTACCTGCGGCAACCACGAAATGTTTGACTTCATGCACTTGCTTTGCGTAGTGCTTGAAGAAAACGCGCGAAGATTTCCATCCTGTGAAGCTCTTGAGGCTTTCGAAATCCATACTCTGGAAGAAATTCAGAGAAGATGCGACTTTTCTAGGATCGTGACCTGCGGGTGTACTGCAGGATCCGCTCTGCGAATGAAGTAGGTGATTTTCGCTCTTAGTTATTTCAGTGACAAGTCGCTACCCGATGTTTCTCCTTTGAAGAGTTGGCCTCCACCAAAGTCTGAAGGTCTTCGAAGATAGACCTTGAGGCTCTCTACTGAACATAGAGAGATATCTTCCTTCAGGGGGCAGATTCTCCAGGGGCCCCATCTCTTGGTGGGTAGTTCGTTTTTTGCGAGAAACGTCGAATCAGGGAAGAGGGTAAGTTCTCCTGAGTCTGTAAACAGGATATGACCCTCGTCTCTCGATAATGCCACTATTTTGCTGACTCGGGCTCCCGAGGCAAGAACAAAAAGAAATATAACTATTTGAGTCTGATCCTTGAGAGGGCACAAATCGTTGTCCAAGTTGGAGGCAAAATGGAGCACTTTGTCCAGGGACCAGGAGATAGGTTTTGGCGGAGGTATTGGGCATAGACAAGCGCATGCCTTTGGTAGTTTATTGAAGATATCGCTGGACAGATCAATCTGGAAGGCGTACAGTAGTGGTCTAGTCAAAGCCGATTTGCAGGTAGAAATCATGTTGGCTGTTAAGCCATGTCCATGAAGGTGAATGAAGAAGGATATACAAAAATCAATGGTGATTTCCGTAGGGTTTTTTGCTTTGACGAATGAGACCCACTTTCTCCAGGATAATTTGTATTGCCGTCGTGTGGATTCGGTCTTGTATTCCTCGAGGAAGTCTAGACTTTTCTTCGAGATCCCAAACCTTTTCTTCGCGGCTAGGGAGAGAAAATCATGAGATGAAGGTCCCTGACTTTCAGTGATGAAGCGAAGAAAGTCAACTTCTGTACTTGCTGGGAGAGAACTGGGCCCGGGAGGGGGATCACCTTGGTCTGCAGCTCCAGGACCAAGGGGTACCAGTTGCTCCGGGGCCACTTGGGAGCCACTAGGGCCGCTGTCCCTTTGAAGGTTCTCAGTTTGGAGAGGACTTTCAGCAGAAGGTTGGAGGGAGGGAACAGGTATATCCTGGACCATCTTTTTCAATCCAGAGACATGGCGTCCACTGCTTCTGCCTTGGGGTCCTCGTACGGGGCCACATAACGAGGAAATTGATTGTTGTCGCTCGTTGCGAAGATATCAATCTGAAGTTCCGGGACTTGGTGAGAGATGAAGGAGAACGATCTTGCGTCTAGAGACCATTCCGACTGTATTGGGCTTCCGTGATATAGCGTCCGCCGTCACGTTGCGGAATCCTTGTAGGTGAACTGCAGACAGGTGCCCGTTCTTCTTTTCTGCCAGGCGGAAGATTGGAAGAAGCACCTTATTTATCTGGGCCGATCTCGAGCCCTGACGATTGAGACATCTAACTACCCCCGAGTTGTCCAGAGTCAGACGGATGTGGATCGAGGGAGGCGGAGAGAGTTTCTTCAGAGTGAGAAGGACCGCCATGGCCTCCAAGATGTTGATGTGAAACATCTTGAGTAGGGGAGACCATGTCCCTTGACCCTGTTATTGGTGGGAGTGACCTCCCCAACCCTCCAGCGAAGCGTCCGTGTGGATGTTGAGTGATGGAGGTGGATGTTGAAGAGGAATGGACATTTTCAGGGCCTTTGCTTCCGACCACGGCTTTAAGAGTAACCGAAGTCTGTTTGGGAGCCGTCTCTTGAGGTCTCTTCGAGCGATGGATGCAGAACGTTTCCAGACTCCCGCGGCATCCTTTAGCTGTGCACGAAGCACTGGGTTTGTCACAGAGGCGAACTGTAGAGAGCCTAGAACTTGTTCCTGCTGTCGTCTTGAGATCCTTTTGTATTTCAGCAGTTTTTTGACAGACCCTGCTATTTCCTTCTATTTATTCTGTGGGATGGAAAGGCAGTGTGACTGAAGATCCCAAGGGATTCCTAACCATTGGAACCTCTGAGCTGGAGAGAGGCGAGATTTCTTGGTGTTTATCTTGAATCCCAGGTGTTTTAGGAACTGGGTGACTTTTTTGCAGGATCGTACACAATTTTCGGGCGATGTCGCCCAGACCAGCCAGTCGTCTAGGTAGACCATCACCTGGACGCTGCGGAGGTGGAGCTGTTGAACGATGGCATCTGCCAGCTTTGTGAAGATCCGCGGGGCCACGTTGAGCCCGAAGGGCATGGCCCTGAAAGCGTAGCTTTTTCTTTGGAGTCGAAATCCTAGGTAGGAGGAAGCGTCATGGTTCATTGGAACGTGCCAGTAGGCATCCTGCCAGGTCTATGGAGACCGTATAGGACCCTTGAGGCAGAAGGGTCCGTATTTGATGAACTTGTTGTTCGCGATGAACTTGTTGAGGGGGATAAGTCTAGAATGACTCTGAGTTTGTCGGAGTCTTTCTTGGGGACACAAAACAGTCTCCCTTGGAACCTGGTTGACTTTACCCTCCTTATCACCTTCTTGTTCAAGAGTTCTAGGACATATTCTTCCAGGAGGGGGGTTGACTGTTGGAAGAATTGCTGGAAGGTTGGGGGTGGTTGAGTCCAGCTCCAGCCTAGTCCCTTCTTGACGATGCTGTGTGCCCAGGGATCGAAGGTCCAACGATCCTGGAATTGGCGGAGTCTTCCTCCCACCGGAAGCACTTCATTGCTTTTGGCTTCCTGGGGTTTGCTACCTCGGCCGCTAGCTCCCCTTCCTCCTCTGCCTCTGGAGGGAGGGCGAGACGCATCTCTGCCTGAGCCTCTGCTTGAGCCTCTACCTTTGGGACGAAAGGTAGTGGATTGCTGCTCAAATTCAGTGGTGAAGACCGGTGACTGACAGGACCGGTTTGGTGACCAGTTGAAAGGTCTGTTGTGGCTGAGCTGCCACTTGGGGAGTAGCGGAACCAGGAAACTGCCGTCTCTGTTGACGTTGCTGTGGTTTTAGTTTCGTGGGTTTCCTCTTAGTTTGAGGGCCGTCGTCCTGAGAGGATTTCCTTTTCTTCGACATGCCCCACTTATGGAGAAGGTTCCTGTTCTCTGTGGCAGCTTTGTCGGTGATCTCTTTCACTAGGGAGGAGGGAAATAGGTGTTTACCCCAGATGTTGGAGGAAATCAGCCTCCGGGGTTCGTGTCTCACTGTAACACTTGAGAACACGAATTCACGACAGGCTCTATGAGCCCTAGTGAAGCTGTATAGATCCTTCACGACCGTTGCCAGATGTGTTTTGGCAAGGACCATGTAGAAGTCTGGGACCCTAGTGTCACCGGCCATGACTTCAAGCTCTACCTGGAGGGACATAGATGCGGCAAGCCTTTCCTTTGTATCATGTTCCCTACGAAGGAGGTGATCGTTGAGTTTTGGAGGTCCTCGTTAATCTGACGACCAGCAACGTCAGGTTCTAGCTTCCCCACTATGAAGGTCGACTGGAGGTCTTTCCAGTGCCTATGATCAGGGGGAGTAGTCAGGGAGAAGGGCCTGCACACCACCAGTACAGGGCAAGGTTTCCCTTCTTCCACTGCTTTCTGTACCGCAGTGAAGGCCTTTTCAAGAAAGGGGAAGGTCGCATTGTCTGGTGCGACGAAGGTCGGGTGCTTTTTACTAAGCGCTAGAATTTTTGAATTGGTGAAGCCCCTACTTTTCACCGCGATGGCTAGCATAGCCTGGGCCTTCGACAGATTGAACACAATAACCTCCTTCGGTTCGATCTCTTCTTTGGAGGCGGGTTCAGACCTGAGTCGGACGTAACAGTCCGGGTAAGCCTCAAAGTTCGGGAAGAACTCCACTTCTTCCAACGAGTTTGAGCCGACCTTCTCACTGATAAAGATCTTGCCTGTGGTGATCCGCATGTGCTCGGCATACCGCCATGGGGTAGTATCCGAGCATACAGGGAGATCCTTAACCGAAATCCTTTTCGGTTGCTTAGAACTTCTGAGATTGGACTTGAAAAACTCATGAGTCTCGCGAAGTTTCTTATCCATGAGAGCTTCAAGCATCTTGAAAATCTCTTGAGTGCCAGATGGGATGGGGTCCGGGATAGCGGATGTTGAAGGAAGTGATTCCTCAGTCGGTGTAGGAGTTGGTGCAGGGGTAGAGGCGGGAGGGAACTCATGCTCCGAATCAGGGTATTCCACCTGCTCTTCCTCATAGTCGAGCTCCTCGCCCATGAGGTTCCTCTCCGTGGTCTCCGACACTTCCGACATACGTTCCACGTTATCAGAATCTAAACGGCACTCATCCATGGACTGGGCCACGACCACATCAGGTTCCACCACTATCTGGACGGTAGGAATCTGATCACTAGGGACCACTGAGTCTTTTGATGCCTTCGGGAATAGCAAGGCCCTCAAATCTTCGGTAGCGAGATACGGTCCGGTGGCGTTCTTCTGGAAGCCACGCACCCACTTGCGTAGCTTCTCTCGAGCGTTGTCCCTTACTTCCGCTGAAGGAGGATCGTCGAACGCTTCGACCATACGACTCTTGCAGACTGTACAGTGCTGCGTGTCGCAATATTTCAGCTCGCCTTTCTTGGCGGTGCAGGGGGCGTGGGTCCGACACGCCTTGTGCCCGTAGAAGTCCGGGCGCTTCACTCCACAGAAGTTGTGGTCACACTTCATATACTCCTGTAAAAGAAAGAGATCATGAGTATATGGTAGGCATAAGAATGACTTACATTACTCTAAAGTTAAATCTTAAGTAGTTAAATTTTCACTTAACATTAAATAATTCATGAATATTGTAATGTTGAGGAGAAGAGCGGGAAAAGGAAGTAGATAGACACATACTTGTGAATCCCGCCCAGTTGGTTACCGTAACCTTATCAATAGGCAATTTCATTTGTGACCGAGGAACACAAAACGGAAATCCTCATGGATCACCGTGGTGGGTAGAAGCTAAGTTCTAGCAGAGATTGCCTGCGAGGTGTATCAGGGACTGAGACCACTCAGACCCTTGGGTTAAAGGGGTAGTAGGAGACCTCATATAGATCTAGGTTCCGGCAACCAACCGTGCTAAGACACACAGAGTATGCTGGAAATTTGTAATATGCAAGAAGACAGCACAGCCACTAGTAGAATGGTAAGACAATACCTATCTATCGGAGTGGCCAAGCCATCTGACTGCAGTTAGGGCTGTCGGCATGTAGTCGACAGATAGAAGAAGGGGTGCAAGCCGGCGGGAGGCGGAGGCTCCGGCAGCCAAAGGCTGACGGCTTGGTGATCAGTTCATAAGGTAAAGCAGAATTTGCTAGAATACCCAGACCGCCGGCAATCAATGCCTGCACGCCAGAGTCCGGCCCGAAGGTCAGACAACCGAAACTAGGTAATAGAGGGGTGGCCCATCGGCTGTATGCCGACGGAAGGCGGCAGCCCTCCGGCACACAGAAGGCTGGCGACTTAGGGGAGGGAGGGTATCTCATGAGTGTGTCACCAAGGGAAGGGCGGTATCCCCGGTAGTAGAGGCGGCAAGGGACCGGCACCAGGATAGATAGAGAGACAGATAAGGAGGGATTGGAGGGGTAAGATCACATACCCCTCTGGCATCCCACCTGAGGAAGTGTACCCATGATAGGAGTGGGTCATATCATCCAATGGCAGGGGGCCGGCAGTTGGCCGGGTGCCAGGGTAACCCAAGGGAGGGTTAGGGTACACTCAAGAGGGGGGGAACCCCTGTTGGACAAATCGCTGCCAGTGGCTAACCCCATAGGATGCTATGAAGGGTATATAAACCAGAGCGGCCTGCTCAACAGGAGATCAAGATAGCCCTATCACTCCACCCGAAGGAGGAGTTGTAGGACTAGGGACAGATATGTATAGGCTAGCCTATGTATTGGCTAGTCTACACCAAGGGATAGGTGGGGAGGGAGAAGAAGAGGGGTCTTCCATAGGGGAGGCTCTGTACAAGAACGGCCACCAAGGAAGGGAGGATGCTCCCTAGCCTAGGGTAAGTAACCAGAATGAGAACGGTGCAAGAGTAACGTCTCAAACTATAACAGTACAGAACTAGCCCCCCCCCCCAAGGCCTAACCTAGATAAGGAGTGTTTTTTGGGCTCAAGCCATGACGTCCTGATGGAAGGTTCCTTTTTGGTAGCTTCCTTGGGTATATTGACTACTAGGATATTCCCAGAGAATTAAACCACTTGTTATCACAGAATTCTTACTTCTGGAGCGAGTATCCTAAAGGTTTCCCTTTAAGACATCATATATCAACAGGGGACGCATGTATTAACACGCCACATAGCTATCTGCACCCCATATAGAGTTAACACTTCGATATGGAGGGGCGGAGAATAACTGGGGAGCCGTTCCACAGCTACACTCGTCCGTGGCTACTTTTGGTACTCGAAACGTAAACAAACGGGCGCCATTGCTAAATGACGTCACGTCCGTCCTCATCCTTCTGCTAGTAGCTGCCTTGCTTAGACGGATTTCCCCTTGTGTATTTTTATCGGCTTGCATCTTCGTAATGTTGCTACCTTCAGCCTCGCCTTCTTCTGGAAAGTTGAGTACCAGGTCCCAGTATTGTTTAAATAAGCTCTGACCGTAAAATAACTTATACTTTTCGAGATATTTCGTGTTTTCTGGCGGAGCTGTGCTGCTACCGGACACGCCATATTATGGCGTGGCTGTTCTCTTGCATGCCTTATTTAGCTAGTCTGAACAGCTTATTCCGGCCTCTTAACTAATTGATATTGTTAGTTATTTAGTCTTCATAGCTATGAACTTCATATATCGTGTTTTAACGCTCTATTATCCGGTCATCACCTGACCCCATACTAGATTGCTAGCTTAGCCCCTAGGCCAGATTGCCTAGCACCAGTGTTCATGCATGATATATTCCAGTGATCCTAGGTTAAGTTATGAAGATAGTGGCATTATTTATCATACTGTTTACTGTGATGCAAGTGTTTTTCGCCTTCAGGGACCATATAGGGGACTGGTTTGATTGTGTGCCTTTCTAACCTAACCTAAATGTTGGACCCCTATATGCTTCCTTCATCCCCTGCCTGCGTGCGTACCCTCTGTGTGGCCATGCTCCCCCAGCTATATAGAGGGCTCATGTCCGTATCAGAGTATTTATCGCTTCTCTGTCCTCCCTAAGGGAATGATCCCCCCTTAGGGCTGTCTCCGAGAAAGAGGAACGGCCTGTCCTTCCTCAGTTGCTTCGGTTAGGTTACTTAACCTTCCATGCAACTTGCGATGTGTCTTTCAGCCTACCTAGTTTGGGATTTAACACTCCTGATCTAGGTTAAGCCTCGGGTGGGGAGGGGGGTGGGGGGGGGGGCTAGTTCTGTACTATTTTAGTTTGAGACGGTACTCGTGCACCGTTCTCATTCAGGTTACCTACCCTAGGCTAGGGAGCATCCTCCCTTCCTTGGTGGCTGTTTTTGTGCAGAGCCTCCCCTATGGAAGACCCCTCTTCTTCTCCCTCCGCACCTATCCCTTGGCATAGTCTAGCCTATACACATCTGTCCCTAGTCCTACAACTCCTCCTTCGGGTGGAGCGATAGGGCTATCTTGATCTCCTTTTGAGCAGGCCGCTCTGGTACATATACCCGTCATAGGGTCCTATGGGGTTAGCCACTGGAAGCGATTTGTCCAACAGGGGTTCCCCCCCTCTTGGGTGTACCCTAACCCTCCCTTGGGTTCCCCTGGCGCCCGGCCGACTACCGGCCCCTTGCCTTTGGGTGATAGGACCCACTCCTATCATGGGTACACTCACTCAGGTGGGATGCCAGAGGGGTATGTGATCTTACCCCTCCTATCCCTCCTCCTGTCTCTCTACCTATCCTGGTGCCGGTCCCTTGCCGCCTCTACTGCCGGCGATACCGCCCTTCCCTTGGTGACACATTCCTGAGATACCCTCCCTCTCCTAAGTCGACAGCTTTCCGTGTACCGGAGGGCTGCCGCCTTCCGTCGGCGTACAGCCGATGGCCCACCCATCCATAACCTAGTTTCGGTTGTCTGCCCTTCGGGCCGGCCCCCGGCGTGCCGGCATTGATTACCGGCGGTCTGGGTATACTATCCAATTCTGCCTTATCTTATGAACTGGTCACCAAGCAAGCAGCGAGCCGCCACCTCCCGCCGGCGTGCCGCCGCTATGCCGGCGGCCACCAAGCTGGCATTATACCTGAATCCTCAATGTGTCTACCTTAATGCCATAATCCCTGCTGGAGCGGCCTCCGGCATGCCGCCGCTCTGCTGGCGCCCCCCCGGAAGCACCAAGGGACTTGCACCCCTTCTACTAGCTATCAGCTACATGCTGATAGCCCTACACCGCAACCAGATAGCTTGGCTACTCCGATGGATAGGTATTATCTTACCGTTCTATTAGTGGCTGTGCTGTCTTCTTGCATATTACAAGTTTCCAGCATACTGTGTGTGTCTTAGCGCAGCTGGTTGCCGGGGCCTAAATCTATATGGGGTCTTCTGCTACCCCCCTTTACTCTAAGGGTCTGAGTGGTCTCAGTCCTTGATACACCTCGCAGGCAATCTCTGCTAGAATTATCTTCTACCTTCTACGGTGGTCCATGAAGATTTCCGCTTTTGTGTCCTCGGTCACAAACGAAATTGCCTATTGATAAGGTTATGGTAACCAGCTGGGCGGGATGCCCTCTCTTTAACATTACAATATTCCTAATTTATTTAATGTTAAGTGAAAGTTTAACTACTTAAAATTTAACTTTAGAGTAATGTAAGTCACTCTTATGACTTCCGTATACTCATGATCTCTTTCTTTTACAGGAGGAGTATATGAAGTGTGACCACAACTTCTGTGGAATGAAGCGCCCGGACTTCTACGGGCACACGGCGTGTCGGACCCACGCCCCCTGCGCCGCCAAGAAAGGCGACCTTAAGTATTGGGACCCGCAGCACTGTACAGTTTGCAAGAGTCGTCTGGTCGAAGCGTTCAACGATTCTCCTTCAGCGGAGGTAAGGGACAACGCTCGAGAGAAGCTACGCAAGTGGGTGCGTGGCTTCCAGAAGAACGCCACCGGACCGTATATTGCTACCGAAGATTTGAGGGCCTTGCTATTCCCGAAGGCATCAAAAGACTGAGTGGTCCATAGTGATCAGAATTCCACCGTCCAGATAGTGGTGGAACCTGATGTGGTCATGGCTCAGTCCATGCATGAGTGCCGTTTAAACTCCGACAATATGGACTGTATGTCGGAAGTGTCGGAGACCACGGAGAGGAACCTCATGGGCGACGAGCTCGACTATAAGGAAGATCAGGTGGAATACCCTGATTCGGAGCATGAGGTCGCTCCCGCTTCTACCCCTGCACCAACTCCTACACCGACGGATGTATCACTCCCTTCCACATCCGCTACCCCGGATCCTACCCCATCCAACACTCAGGAGATCTTCAAGTTGCTTGAAGCTCTCATGGATAAGAAACTTCGGAAGTTCGAAGCAACCGAAAAGGATTTCGGTTAAGGACCTCCCTGTATGCTCGGATACTAACCCATGGAGGTATGCCGAGCACATGCCGATCACCACGGGCAAGATCTTTATCAGTGAAAATGTCGGCTCGATCGCGTTGGAAGAAGTGGAATTCTTCCCGAACTTTGAGGCTTACCCGAACTGTTACGTCTGACTCAGGCCCGAACCCGCCTCCAAAGAAGAGACCGAACCAAAGGAGGTTATCGATTTCGATTTCCCAAAGGCCCAGGCTATGTTAGCCCACGCGGTGAAAAGTAGGGGCTTCACCAACTCGAAAATGCCGGCGCTTAGCAAAAAGCACCCGACCTTCGTTGCACCAGACGATGCGACCTTCCCCTTTCTAGAAAAGGCCTTCACTGCGGTATATAAGGCAGTGGAAGAAGGGAAACCTTGCCCTGTACTGGAGGAGTGCAGGCCCTTCTCCCTGACCACTCCCCCTGATGTTAGACACTGGAAAGACGTCCAGTCAACCTTCGTGGTGGGGAAACTAGAGCCTGACGTTGCTGGTCGTCAGTTTAACGAGGACCTTCCGAAACTTAACGATCATCTCCTTCGTCGGGAACATGATCGAAGGAAAGGCTCGCTGAATCTATGTCCCTCCAAGTACAGCTCGAAGTCATGGCCGGTGACACTAGGGTCCCAGACTACTACATGGTCCTTGCCAAGACACATCTGGCAACGGTAGTAAAGGATCTGTACAGCTTCACTAGGGCTCATAGAGCCTGTCGTGAATTCGTGTTTGCTAATGCGACAGTACGACACGAACCCCGGAGGCTGATCTCCTCCAACATCTGGGGAAAACATCTCTTTCCCTCCTCCCTAGTGAAAGAGATCACTGACAAAGCCGCCATGGAGAACAGGAACCTTCTCCACAAATGGGGCATGTCAAAGAAAAGGATATCCTCTCAGGACGACGGCCCTCAACCTAAGAGGAGACCCACCAAACCAAAACCCCAGCAACGTCAACAGAGACGGCAGTTTCCGGGATCCGCTACTCCCCAAGTGGCAGCTCAGCCACAACAGACCTTTCAATTGGTCACCCAACTGGTCTTGTCACAGTCGCCGGTGTTCACCCCTGCATTTGAGCAGCAGTCAACTACCTTTCGTCCCAAAGGTAGAGGCTCAAACAGAGGTGCAGGCAGAGATGCATCTCACCGTCCCTCCAGAGGCAGAGGAGGAAGGGGAGCTAGCGGCCGAGGTAGCAAACCCTCGGGAAGCCAGAAGCAATGAAGTGCTTCCGGTGGGAGGAAGACTCCGCCAATTCCAGGATCGTTGGACCTTCGATCCCTGGGCACACAGCATCGTCAAGAAAGGTCTAGGCTGGAGCTGGACTCAACCACCCCCATCCTTCCAGCAATTCTTCCAACAGTCAACCCCCCTTTTGGAAGAATATGTCCTAGAACTCTTGAACAAGAAGGTGATAAGGAGGGTAAAGTCAACCAGGTTCCAAGGGAGACTGTTTTGTGTCCCCAAGAAGGACTCCGACAAACTCAGAGTCATTCTAGACTTATCCCCCTCAACAAGTTCATAGCGAACAACAAGTTCAAGATGCTGACTCTTCAAGGGATACGGACCCTTCTGCCTCAAGGTTCCTACACGGTCTCAATAGACCTGGGGGATGCCTACTGGCTCGTTCCAATGAGCCACCACGCTTCCTCCTACCTAGGATTTCGACTCCAAAGAAAAAGCTACGCTTTCAGGGCTTTGCCCTTCGGGCTCAACATGGCCCCACGGATCTTCACCAAGCTGGCAGACGCCATCGTTAAACAACTCCACCTCCACGGCGTCCAGGCGATGGCCTACCTCAACGATTGGTTGGTCTGGGCGACATCGCCCGAAGATTGTCTAAGATCCTGCAACAAGGTCACCCAGTTTCTAGAACACCTGGGATTCAAGATAAACACCAAGAAATCTCACCTCTCTCCAACTCAGAAGTTCTAATGGTTAGGAATCCAGCGGAATCTTCAGTCACACCGCCTTTCCATTCCCCAGAAGAAAAGGAAAGAAATAGCGGGGTCTGTCAAAAAACTGCTGATATCCAAGCGGATCTCAAGACGTCAGCAGGAACAAGTTCTAGGCTCTCTACAGTACGCCTCAGTGACAAACCCAGTGCTGCGTGCACAGCTTAAGGATGCCGTGGGAGTCTGGAGACATTTTGCATCCATCGCTCGAAGAGACCTCAAGAGACGGTTCCCAAACAGACTTCGGTTACTCTTAAAGCTGTGGTCGGAAGCAAAAGCCCTGAAAAGGTCCATTCCTCTTCAACATCCACCTCCATCACTCAACATCCACACGGAAGCTTCGCTGGAGGGTTGGGGAGGTCACTCCCACCAACAAAAGGCTCAAGGTACATGGTCTCCCCTATTCAAGACATTTCGCATCAACATCTTGGAGGCCATGGCGGTCCTTCTCACCCTGAAGAAACTCTCTCCGCCTCCCTTGATCCATATTCGTCTGACTCTGGACAACTCGGTGGTAGTCCGATGTCTCAATTGTCAGGGCTCGAGATCGCCCCAGATAAATCAGGTGGCTCTCCCAATCTTCCGCCTGGCAGAGAAGAAATGGCACCTGTCTGCAGTTCACCTACAAGGATTCCGCAACGTGATGGCAGACGCTCTATTTTGGACAAGCCCGATAGAGTTGGAATGGTCTCTAGATGCAAGATCGTTCTCCTTCATCTCTCACCAAGTCCCGGAACTTCAGATCGATCTCTTCACAACGAGCGACAACAATCAACTTCCTCGTTATGTGGCCCCGTACGAGGACCCCAAGGCAGAAGCAGTGGACGCCATGTCACTGGATTGGAACAGATGGTCCAGGATCTACCTATTCCCTCCCCCCAACCTTCTGCTGAAAGTCCTCTCCAAGCTGAGAACCTTCAAAGGGACAGGGCCCTAGTGGATCCCAAGTGGCCCCGGAGCAATTGGTACCCCCTGGTCCTGGAGCTGCAGCCCACGCTGATCCCTCTCCCGGGCCCAGTTCTCTCCCAGCAAGTACAGAAGTCGACTGTCTTCGCTTCATCACTGAAAGCCAGGGACCTTCATCTCATGATTTTCTCTCCCTAGCCGCGAAGAAAAGGTTTGGGATCTCGAAGAAAAGTCTAGACTTCCTCGAGGAATACAAGACCGAATCCACACGACGGCAATAAGAATCATCCTGGAGAAAGTGGGTCTCTTTCGTCAAGGCAAAAAATCCTACGGAAATCACCATTGATTTTTGCATGTCCTTCTTTATTTACCTTCATGAACAGGGCTTGTCAGCCAACATGATTTCTACCTGCAAATCGGCTTTGACTAGACCACTACTGTACACCTTCCAGATTGATCTGTCCAGCGATATCTTCAATAAACTGCCAAAGGCATGCGCTAGACTACGCCCAGCACCTCTGCCAAAACCTATCTTCTGGTCCCTGGACAAGGTGCTCCATTTTGCCTCCAACTTGGACAACGATTCGTGCCCTCTCAAGGATCAGACTCAAAAAGTTATATTTCTTTTTGCTCTTGCCTCGGGGGCCCGAGTCAGCGAAATAGTGACATTATCAAGAGACGAGGGTCATATCCTGTTTACAGACTCAGGAGACCTTACCCTCTTTCCCGATCCGACGTTTCTCGCGAAAAGTGAATTACCCACCAAGAGATGGTGCCCCTGGAGAATCTGCCCCCTGAAAGAAGATGCCTCTCTATGTCCGGTAGAGAGCCTCAAGGTCTATCTTTAGAGAACTTCAGACTTTGGTGGAGGCCAACTCTTCAAAGGAGAAACATCGGGTAGCGACCTGTCACTGAAACAACTAAGAGCGAAAATCACCTACTTCATTCGCAGAGCGGATCCTGACAGTACACCCGCAGGTCACGATCCTAGAAAAGTCACATCATCTCTGAATTTCTTCCAGAGCATGGATTTCGAAAGCCTCAAGAGCTTCACAGGATGGAAATCTTCCCGCATTTCCTTCAAGCACTACGCGAAGTAAGTGCATGAAGTCAAACATTTCGTGGTAGCCGCAGGTAGTGTTATGAAACCTGCAGGTTAACTCTACATAGAACAGTGAGTTACTTGGGACTTTAACTCTTCGGGTGCCTGTGTTGACCCTCGTGTGTTACATAGTGATTTCATGGACACTTAGTGTTTCTCATAGACTGTTCTTTACAAGGTGAAATGTCATAGTCGTCACATGAGTGCCACATGCCTAGAGCATGATGTATTTTTTCCTTATTAAAGACTGACGTTCCTATGGAACTTGTGCTTTCTAATAATTTGAAATTTTCTTTCAGATTCAAGAGTGAAGTCTTCTCATTTCTATGTACATTATAATTTGTTTGTAAATTAACTTTACATCACATATTGCATTTATTATTACTATAACCTGCAATTGTGAAATAAAATGTATATTTTATTACTTGTGCGTCTCTCTCCGCTCCTATTCATACTATGAAATACATGGTTGTCATAGTTTCATTATCCCCCTTTTCTTGAAATAAGAAGAATAATAGGTTCTATCCGTATTATATACTCACCTATGCTGTGTAATATTCCTAATTGAATACTTACTTGCGCCATATCTCCGAGACCAGACTGTTCTCTAGCCATGGAATATACAGTAGTGCCTAACCACCACTTATCTATTGTTGAGAATGTTCCTACACGAATATCGACCATTCCGTCTTGTCTCCGAGTTCTTCATGTACTCTCCGCAAGGTGAGTAGCCCTTCGATGACCACTTTGAATTTTGGTTTGGACTGTTGGGACTTCTCTGCCAGGGGGGCAGGAAGCTGCATCCCCACGGAACCTCTATCGAGTTCACAATACTTACCCTTATTCAAAGCCCTTGGCACTTACTCTATAAGGGGAAATCTACCACGATACATTGATTCTCTGGTACTCTTCCATCAGGACGTCATGGCTTGAGCCCAAAAATCGGATTTTGAACGAAGCGAAAAATCTATTTTTGGGTGAGATAGCCATGACGTCCTGATGGACACTCCCTGCTATTCTAGTCCAGCCTTTCAGGCCCCACCCTGTCCTGCTGTATCATGGAGATTAGCAAGCAGTTGGCATCAGGATGAGGACGGACGTGACGTCATTTAGCAATGGCGCCCGTTTGTTTACGTTTCGAGTACCAAAAGTAGCCACGGACGAGTTTAGCTGTGGAACGGCTCCCCAGTTATTCTCCGCCCCTCTATATCGAAGTGTTAACTCTATATGGGGTGCAGATAGCTATGTGGCATGTTAATACATGCGTCCCCTGTTGATATACGATGTCTTAACCCTGGATAGGTACGCTCCTCGGACACCCCTTTCAGGGTATACTCGGACGCGCGCGACCTCGACGGCAAAAAAAATTCTTGAAAAATCAGTTTTTGCAGTAACCTCCTTTTTTCTTTTGCCAAAAAAAACTTCAATGAATGCTTAAAACAACTGTAAAGATAAATACTACTCATCTGCAGAAAAACTATTTATTATAAATATTTTAAAAAATTAAGTAGAAAAAAAGACCTTACATAAAAATTCATAAAAAAAAGTTTATACATATATACACAAATCCTTTTAGGAATTGATTCTTGAATGTTTAGGACACATCTTGATGTATTTTGGATGAAGTCAAACCCATGGAGGTGAAGATCTGAAATGAGAAAAAAAGGGTAACTTTTTTTGGCCAAATAAATGTGTCCAAATTTCATGAATTTTTCTGGGTACCCAAATGAAATAGGAAGTGGCTAATTTTTTTAGGGAATAAACATATGTTATCCTAAAATAGAAATATGTAAAAAAATCTTCATTATTTTGTAAATTACATTCATATCAGGGGCCATATCTAAAGGTAATTTTTTGAATACTTAGAAATTTCGTAAAAAAATACATATATTTAATATATAATATGATATTTATGCAGGTAAAAATATACCAAAATATCACAAATTCTATAGGGAACAAGAATATATATAGATAGGGCAACTTACGCTTCGGATATGTCCACAAAATGGCCGCCAACCACACTGACTCAGACTCCCTAATCTGCCACTTGAAATGTAGGAAGGGTATGTCAATTTCAAGGTGTTATTTCCTAATCTAATTATTCTTGGATATGCATAAAAACTTGTATGGTGGGTTGCTGGATAATTGTCGATTATTTTACGACTATAAAATTAAAATTCTGGCCCCAAAAAATTTTTTTGAAGGGAAATAAAAAAAAAAATGTAAAACAATATAATATTTTAGCTAAAAAATGATATTCAATAAAAAAAGAAGTAAACAAAATTTTCCGACAAATAAACATCTAGAGGAATCATTACTCTGTGATAGTTCCTTAGTACGTAGTAATTTTGAAAGAAATGGGAAAAAACGAAAAAGTGGCAATCGCAGGAAAATCGAACACATAGGCTACCTATATATACGCCATATCTGGCTAAAAAAAAAAGATAGGCATGGGTAGCCAGATCATCTAGAAACACTTCCAATACTATAAAAATACAAGTTTTGCGACACTACTTGCCAATTCCTTACGGTAACATGACTAAGCAAAAAAATGCAAAACAAATAAAAAGGGGCACTCGCGGAAAAATGGCCAACATTCTAATATACGGCATTTCAGAAAAAAAAATTTCAGCCACATACTAGGCAAACCATCAAGGCACATTTTCCGACAAATAAACATCTAAATGAATCATTACTCTGTGATAGTTCCTTAGTACGTAGTAATTTTGAAAGAAATGGGAAAAAACGAAAAAATGGCAATCACCGGAAAATCGAACACATACCTATATATACGTCATATCTGGCTAAAAAAAAGATAGGCATGGGTAGCCAGATCATCTAGAAACACTTTCCAACACTATAAAAATATAAGTTTTGCGACACCACTTGCCAATTCCTTACGGTAACATGACTAAGCAAAAAAATGCAAAACAAATAAAAAGGGGCACTCGTGGAAAAATGGCTAACATTCTAATATACGGCATTTCAGAAAAAAAAAATTCAGCCACGTGCTAGGCAAACCATCAAGGCACATTTTCCGATAAATAAACATCTAAATGAATCATTACTCTGTGATAGTTCCTTAGTACGTAGTATTTTTGAAAGAAATGGGAAAAAACGAAAAATGGCAATCACAGGAAAATCGAACACATACCTATATATACGCCATATCTGGCTAAAAAAAAAAAAAAAAAAAGATAGGCATGGGTAGCCAGATCATCTAGAAACACTTTCCAACACTATAAAATTATAAGTTTTGCGATACTACTTGCCAATTCCTTACGGTAACATGACTAAGCAAAAAAATGCAAAACAAATAAAAGGGGCACTCGCGGAAAAATGGCCATTCTAATATACGGCATTTCAGAAAAAAAAAAAAAATTCAGCCACGTGCTAGGCAAACCATCAAGGCACATTTTCCGACAAATAAACATATAAATGAATCATTACTCTGTGATAGTTCCTTAGTACGTAGTAATTTTGAAAGAAATGGGAAAAAACGAAAAAATGGCAATCACAGGAAAATCGAACACATACCTATATATACGCCATATCTGGCTTAAAAAAAACGATAGGCATGGGTAGCCAGATCATCTAGAAACACTTTCCAACACTATAAAAATATAAGTTTTGCGACACTTCTTGCCAATTCCTTACGGTAACATGACTAAGTAAAAAAATGCAAAACAAATAAAAAGGGGCACTCGCAGAAAAATGGCCAACATTTTATTATACGCATTTCAGGAAAAAAAATTTCAGCCACGTGCTAGGCAAACCATCAAGGCATATTTTCCGACAAATAAACATCTAAATGAATCATTACTCTGTGATAGTTCCTTAGTACGTAGTAATTTTGAAAGAAATGGGAAAAAACGAAAAAATGGCAATCACAGAAAAATCGAACACATACCTATATATACGCTATATCTGGCTAAAAAAATATAAGCATGGGTAGCCATATCATCTAGAAACACTTTCCAACACTATGAAAATATAAGTTTTGCGACACTACTTGCCAATTCCTTACGGTAACATGACTAAGCAAAAAAATGCAAAACAAATAAAAAGGGGCACTCGCGGAAAAATGCCCAACATTCTAATATACGGCATCTCAGATAAAAAAAAAGACATGCACGTGTTAGCCCAACCATCAAGGCACACTTTCTAACACATAAACATGAAAAAAAAATCTATAATATACGGCAATTCCTTACTACGTAGTAAATTTTTACAAATATTGAAAAAAAAACAGAAATTGGAAACCGCAGTTAAATACCCAATATACCAATAACTACGTCGTATCTGACAAAAACAAAGTCACGCATGGGTAGCCAGATCATCTAGACACACTTTCCAACACTAAAAATGCAAAGGTTCTACGACACTATTTGGCAATATCTTACGGAAAAATGACTTGGCAAAAAAATGAAAAAAAAATGAAAAAGGGGCACTCGCGGTAAAATGGTCCTCGTGGTGATGAACGACATTTTAACTAAAAAAAAAATCATGCACATGGTAGCCAAACAATCCACCAAGACTTTCCACAACTGATAACCTATACAAGTTGCACCATTTTACGACAATTTCATAATACGTAATAACTTTGATAATTATGCAAATTACCTTAGAAGGGTAAACTCGGTCGCGCTCGACCCCGACGCGACTCAGAAATCGGGGAAGGAGTACAGCTACAGCAATGCACATCTGGACACTACTAGAGCGTGTAGGCGAGACACCTACTGCAGGTCGATCACCCACAAATTCAGTCACGGGGGTGAGTCACGTGAGAAAAACCTCTTTTTTTTTTTGACGCTCGGGGTCGCGGACGACCCACCGTACCGTTCCAGGGTTAAAGGGAAACCTTTAGGATACTCGCTCCAGAAGTAAGAATTCTGTGATAACCCGTGGTTTAATTCTCTGGGAATATCCTAGTAGTCAATATACCCAAGGAAGCTACCAAAAAGGAACCTTCCATCAGGACGTCATGGCTATCTCACCCAAAAATAGATTTTTTGCTGTGCTCAAAATCCGTTAAATCCTAAGCTAGGTAGGCTGAAAGACACATTGTAAGTTGCATGGAAGGGTAAGTAACCTAACCATGAACAACTGAGGAAGGACAGGCCGTTCCTCTTTCTCGGTCGCAACCCTAAGGGGGGATCATTCCCTTAGGGTAGACAGAGAAGCGATAATTACTCTGATTATGGACATGATTCCCCTATATAGAAGGGGGAGCATGGCCACACAGAGGGAATGCCCATAGGCAGGGGATCCTACATTTAGGTTAGGTTAGAAAAGTACGCAATCAAACCGGTCCCCTATATGGTCCCTGAAGGCGAAAAACACTTGCATCACAGTAAACAGTATGATAAATAATGCCACTATCTTCATAACTTAACGTAGGATCACTGGAATATATCATGCATGAACACAGGTGCAAGGCAATCTGGCCTAGGGGCTAAGCTAGCAATCTAGTATGGGGTCAAGCGATGACCGGATAATAGAGCGTTAAAACACGATATATGAAGTTCCTAGCCATGAAGACTAAATAACTAATAATATTAATTAGTTAAGAGGCCAGAATAAGCTGTTCTGACTAGCTAAATAAGGCATGCAAGAGAACAGCGACGCCATAAAATGGCGTGTCCGGTAGCAGCACAGCTCCGCCACAAAACACGAAATATTACGAAAAGTATAAGTTACTTTACGGCCAGAGCTTATCTAAACAATACTGGGACCTGGTACTAAACTTTCCAGAAGAAGGCGAGGCAGAAAGTAGCGACATAATGAAGATGCAAGTCGAGAAAAATTGCACAAGGGGAAATCCGTCTATGCAAGGTAGCTACAAGCAGAAGGATGAGGATGAGCGTGACGTCATTTAGCAATGGCGCCCGTTTGTTTACGTTTCGAGTACCAAAAGTAGCCACGGACGAGTGTAACTGTGGAACGGCTCCCCAGTTACTCGCCACCTTTCCATATCGAAGTGTTAACTCTATATGGGGTGCAGAAAGCTATGTGGCGTGTTAATACATGCATCCCCTGTTGATATACGATGTCTTAAAGGGAAACCTTTAGGATACTCGCACCAGAAGTAAGAATTCTGTGATAACTTGTGGTTTAATTCTCTGGGAATATCCTTGTAGTTAATATACCCAAGGAAGCTACCAAAAGGAACCTTCTATCAGGACGTCATGGCTTGAGCCCCAAAAAACGTTCTACGTAACTCTGGAATACTATTATGGAAGAAGAAAAGAAATAGTAATATCTTAATTGTATAAAATATTGCCTGAGCTTCAATACAACTTTACCAGGAAGGTTATATCATGCATGAGGTGTGAAAGTGCCTAGGCTAGAAGCCTAGCACCCGTGAGGCTCGAAATTATAGCCAAATTCACGACAACAATGACATAATATTGTAAGGACAGTGAGACAAGCGTCATCAAGGTCAACTGATACTTTATTTGAATGTGCATGGAAGTATATTACAAGATGCGGACGGAAAGGTAGGATGACGTTGGCGCCAAGTCAGATTGAAGTGCCCCCCAAAATATATGTGTTTCTTTACACTTACAAACATATGAATTATGGGTTGACAGAAACATGTTATGAAACGATACATATATCAAAATGTAGCTCTGGTAGAGCGGAATATATATACATAGGAAACCACAGTGTGGCGGAGAGAGAATTTAAATAAATAAGTAGTTTGTCGATTTTCTGGACGACGAACGGATCGGTGTCCTTACAAGTACTCCCCCCCCAAGACATCGGGCGGCGTAGAGGGCTGATGATTAATCTTCGTATCTCTTCGGGCGTCGGAGGGTTCCTCTTGTTCTTGAACGGAGGGGTGCGCTGGCGGTCGGTGTAAGGATCTCTTCCTCTTGTCGTCGTTTGATGATTTTTCTTTCGTCGGGCGGCTTGTTTTGAGGCGGAACTCTGGGTCTGCCAGGTCCAGCGGAGGAGGTGTCGCTTCCTTCGAGAAACGCTGGTTTCACGCGGTCTATTGAGACCCAGTCCTCTTGACCATGGAAGGCGAGAAGGAAGGCTTTCGTTGTCTTTTTAATTACCCGGTAGGGACCTCGATAAGGCCTAGTCAGTGATTGTCGATGAGCGTCGACACGGACGAAAACGTACCTGCAGTCATCCAGGCTTTTTGGCTTGAAGTGCTTGGTTCTGTCCTGGTAAGTTTTGAGACACGGCCTGAACTTCCTGGCGATGTCCCTTAGGTGATCCAGCTGCGTGTCGTCGGTTAATGAGGGAAAGAATTCGCCTGGCACTGCGAGCGCTTCCCCGTAAACCTTTTCGGCGGGCGAAGGTTCGCCCTCTGCGCAAGGAGTGGTGCGAAGGCCAAGAAGTACCCAAGGAAGTCGTGATTTCCAGTCCCCGTCGGTGCAGCTCGCCATCAGGGACGCCTTGAGGGCGCGGTGAGTTCTATCGACCATGCCGTTTTCCGCGGGGTTGTATGCCGTGGTGCTGTGGAGCGTTGTCCGCATCAGATTCGCCAAAGCGAGCCATATTTCTGAGAGGAAAGCGGGGCCTCTGTCAGTCGTGATGTCGTCAGGAACGCCAAACCTGCTCACCCAGCTTGACAGGAGGGCTTCGGCACATGCTTGAGTCGTAGCTTCGGTCATCGGCGATGCCTCCAACCACCTCGTGGAGCGATCGATGATCGTAAGTAGGTAGCGAGCGGATCCAGAAGGGGGCAGTGGTCCCACGACATCGATGTGTATATGGCTGAAACGTCTTTTTGGCTGGGGAAAATCGCCCACCCCCGATTCGGTGTGACGGCTGACCTTGCTTGACTGGCAGTTGACACATGACTTCGCCCATTCCCGGGCGTCCTTTTTCATCCCAGGCCAGACAAACTTTTCAGACAGAAGGCGAGCGGTGGTGCGTCCTGAGAGGTGCGAAAGTCCATGGATGATATCGAATATTTTCCTTCTGCAGGAGGCTGGTACCCAGGGACGAGGGCGGCCCGTGCTGGTGTCGCAAAGAATAGTTACTCCTGCTGGTCCGAGGGGAATCGCACTTATTTTGAGCGCGGATGGCTCCGTCAGGTGAACCCGTGCTTCTCGGTCAGTGCGTTGTTCGGTTGCGTGATTGGCGTAGTCGATTCCCAGGTGGATCGCGTCAATTTCAATCCTTGAAAGGGCGTCCGCGACTGGGTTTTTCTTTCCTGGGACGTAATGTATGGTGCACCCGAATTCGGCGATTGATGCGAGATGACATTGTTGTCGGGATGACCATGTGTCCGTCGATTTCGTGAAGGCGTGTACGAGGGGTTGATGATCCGTTGCGATAGTGAAAGGGGTACCCTCCAAGATGTGCCTGAAGTGGCGGAAGGCGAGGTAGACGGCGAGGAGTTCCCTATCGAAGGTGCTGTATCTTGTTTCGGCGGGTTTCAATTTCTTGCTGAAGAATGCCAGCGGTCGAGGAGAACCATCGACGAGTTGCTCAAGCACAGCCCCGCATGCGACGTTGCTGGCGTCGGTCGTCAGTCGCAGGGGCGCGTTGTCGTCGAAATGAGCCAGGGTGGTGGCATTCGTAAGGGCATCCTTCGTCCGAGCGAATGCCTGTTGCTGGGGCAGGCCCCACTCGAGTTTTTTTGCTTTTCCTTTCAGGACGTCGTCGAGGGGTGACAGGGTTTGTGCGATGTTGGGGATGAAGCGCCTGTAGTAATTGACCATTCCCAAGAACTCCTGAAGTTGGCGGATGGTCGTAGGCGTTGGGAACTTCCTGATGGCATCGACTTTGGTTGTCATGAGTTTTACCCCGCGCGAGGATACGCGGTGACCAAGGAAATCCACTCCCTCCGCACCGAACGTGCATTTGTCGAAGCGTACGACTATGCCGTTTTCCTGTAGGCGCTTGAGGACGGTGCGGACGTGTCCCCGGTGTTCCTCCTTGGTTTTCGAGAATATCAGGATGTCGTCGACGTAGTAGACGCAGAAAGGTAGGTCACCCAGAATGCTATCCATTAGTCGTTGGAAGGTCGCCCCGGCATTGCGTAGACCGAAGGTTGAGTATGCGAAGGTGTAGGATCCGAACGGCATTACAATGGCAGCTTTCGGGATATCTTCCGGGAATACGGGGACCTGGAAGTAAGACTTGAGGAGGTCCATCTTGGTAAAAAACTTTGCGCTGTGCAACGCGTTCGTTAGGTCCTGCATGTTGGCCAGCGGGTAATGATCGGGCGTTGTGATGAGGTTGAGGCGCCTGTAGTCGCCGCAAGGTCTCCAGGACCCGTCCTGCTTTTTAACCATGTGCAGGGGTGATGCCCAGGGGCTTGATGCTTTCTTACAGATACCCATGCGTTCCATGTCCTCGAAGGCGCGTTTGGCATCCTTCAGTTTCTGAGGCGGGAGGCGGCGGAATTTGGCGTGAGTGGGATGTCCTGTCGTTGTGATGTGTTGGTAGATACCATGCTTGGACGGGGAACCTGGCGAGTGTCGGAGCTCGGGCTTGAAAACCTCGGGAAACTCTCGTAGGAGGTCGGCGTAGGGGTGCGTCGTCACGGCGGATACGGACATTGTTGCAGGGCCGTGTTCTAGGGCGCGAGACTGGCAGGTTCCCGTGTCGATGAGACGTCTGTTAGCGACGTCGACGAGGAGTCCATGGTGGGTGAGGAAATCCGCACCAAGGAGGGGGCGATTGACGTCGGCGATAGCGAAGGGCCAAGAATATGAACGGCCTATGATAGATATCTTGAGGGTCTTGATTCCATAGCACCGTATGGGAGATCCATTGGCGGCGATGAGTGAGGGAGCGTTTTTGTCGGGACCGCGGTCTAGGTCGGACTTCGAAGGAGGGAACGTTGACTGCATTGCGCCGGTGCCCACCATGAGTCTACGGTTGGAAATGGTATCGAGGATACAGAAACCAATCTTGTTTTTGTTAACTGCGGCTGCGATGGTGGCAGGGGGATGCTTCTGGTGTCATCTTCTAGGGAAACTGCATGGTGCTCTACATTTCTTGGCGTCACTGCCGAACTGTTGGTGGTAGAAGCACCATGCCGGGTTAGGCCTAGGGTTCGGTTGCGTCGGTTGCGGTGGTTTCTTTCTTGATAGAATGTTGATCTCGTCGTCCTCGAGGGCCATTGCCGAGGAGTCTATGGAAGAGCAGCTGCTGAAGGAGGAGAAAGGAGGCGGTGATGACGATGATGCTCTGAGGCGAGATGCTTTGGAGGCCTCGTGGAGCTTCTGAGCCTTCGACAGGAGTTCGTTCAACTCGAGCGTGTCAGCGTCTGTCAATTGGGCCTGTACGTCCTGTGGTAGGCGTCGAAGAAAGATTTCGCGAGATAAGCTAATCTCACGTCGTCGGCCGTTGCTGTCTGTTTCGGGGAGCCTAAGCAGGCTGGTTAGCTCGTCCCACGCCTCGACAGGAGAGGTGTCACCCATGGGCTTGCCGGCGAGGTCTAGTACTTTCTGTGCCCTTGCTGAGACGGAGAGGGAGTAGATACCGATGAGTTTCGTTCTCAGGTCGTCGTATGGAACTTGGCCGGCCTGGGCGTCGAGCCATGGGGAAATCTTGTCGAATGCTTCTTCAGGTATGGAGGTGAGAACGATGTCAGCCTTGACGCAGGAGTCGCTGAGTCTAGCGACGCGGAAGAGTACGTCCGCTCTCAGGAACCAGGAAGCAGTGTTGTGTTGAGAAAAGGGCGGCAGTTTGACTTTGGACGTGGAGGCGAGGCCGTTGGGTGCGATGGGCGTGTTGCTTCCTGCATCGTGGCCAGACGACGAGTCGGCGAAGAGGTGAGAAGTTGATATGTCGGTTAAGCTCATCCTACTGCCTTACGTTCACCGAAGTGTGGGAGAACCAAAGGCAGGTTCGTGCCTAAGGTAACGGAGTATGTAGAAGGTAGCACGGCCGTAATAAGTCCGTTAATGGCAAAGCCAAAACCGCTGTTGCTACTTTCAACTCCGGGGTCACCAGTTGTAAGGACAGTGAGACAAGCGTCACCAAGGTTAACTGATACTTTATTTGAATGTGCGGACGGAAAGGTAGGATGACGTTGGCGCCAAGTCAGATTGAAGTGCCCGCCAAAATATATGTGTTTCTTTACGCTTACAAACCTATGAATTATGGGTTGACAGAAACTTGCTATGAAACGATACATATATCAAAATGTAGCTCTGGTAGAGCGGAATATATATACATAGGAAACCACAGTGTGGCAAAGAGAGAATTTAAATAAATAAGTAGTTTGTCGATTTTCTGGACGACGAAGGGATCGGTGTCCTTACAATATAAAAATCCCTAACTAAAATACTAAATAGCTAAAGTTATTAAAGTAAGGATGCCGGGAATATTGTTCTTGCTAACTAAATGAACAAAAGAACGATCGCGTCATGACGCCATCCAGCCGGCAAATGCTCTTGTTACGTTAATTACGATATCAATCGAAAAGCAAAACTGGCAAGAGCTTACATTTGCACAATTCAAAGATATTTCTTTACTTTCCAGAAGCTGATGAAGCTGGGGAATCCATAATCAAGCAAAAAAAGCTTCGAAAATAGCGAGATAACACAGGGAAAACTGGTCAGGAAAGCTACAAACGAAAGAATGGTTTGGTGGCGCCTTGCGGTGACGGATGGCCGAACTATTGACAGTACATTAGGATAGTCGTATACTTTTACCTCTTGAACGACTCTCTTATTTTCTTGCCACTTTTCCTCTCGAAGTGAAAGGCTATTTGGGGTGTAAATAGCTATGAGATGTGTCAAGTTACGTCCTTACGCGATATCCCTTGGAGAAATTTAAGGGATACTCGCTGCAGGAGTTAGAATTCTGGATACCTTCGGTAAATTCTCTGGGGTATATCACTGTAGTCACATATAACTTAGGAAGCTACTAATGAAGGTGTAAGGACAGTAAGACAAGCGTCACCAAGATCAACTGATACTTTATTCGAATGTGCGCGGAAGTATATTACAAGGTGCGGACGGAAAGGTAGGATGACGCTGGCGCCAAATCAGATTGAAGTGCCCCCCAAAATATATGTGTTTTCTTACACTTACAAATATATGAATTATGGGTTAACAGAAACATGTTATGAAATGATACATATATCAAAATGTAGCTCTGGTAGAGCGGAATATATATACATGGGAAACCACAGTGTGGCGAAAAGAGAATTCAAATAAATAAGTAGTTTGTCGATTTTCTGGACGACAAAGGGATCGGTGTCCTTACAAGTACTCCCCCCCAAGACATCGGGCGGCGTAGAGGGCTGATGATCAATCTTTGTATCTTTTCGGGCGTCGGAGGGTTCCTCTTGTTTTTGAACGGAGGGGCGCGCTGGCGGTCGGTGTAAGGATCTCTTCCTCTTGTCGTCGTTTGATGATTTTTTTTTCGTTGGGCGGCTTGTTTTGAGGCGGAACTCTGGATCTGCCAGGTCCAGCGGAGGCGGTGTCGCTTCCTTCGAGAAACGCTGGTTTCACGCGGTCTATTGAGACCCTATCCTCTTGGCCATGGACGTCGAGAAGGAAGGCTTTCGTTGTCTTTTTAATTACCCGGTAGGGACCTCGATAAGGTCTACTCAGTGGTTGTCGATGAGCGTCGACACGGACGAAAACGTACCTGCAGTCATCCAGGCTTTTTGGCTTGAAGTGCTTGGTTCTGTCCTGGTAAGTTTTGAGACACGGCCTGAACTTCCTGGCGATGTCCCTTAGGTGATCCAGCTGCGTGTCGTCGTTTGATGAGGGAAAGAATTCGCCAGGAACTGCGAGCGCTTCCCCGTAAACCTTTTCGGCGGGCGAAGGTTCGCCGTCTGCGCGAGGGGCGGTGCGAAGGCCGAGGAGTACCCAAGGAAGTCGTGATTTCCAGTCCCCGTCGGTGCATCTCGCCATCAGGGACGCCTTGAGGGCACGGTGAGTTTTATCGACCATGCCGTTTGCCGCGGGGTTGTATGCCGTGGTGCTGTGGAGCGTCGTCCCCATCAGGTTCGCCAAAGCGAGCCATATTTCTGAGAGGAAAGCGGGGCCTCTGTCAGTTGTGATGTCGTCAGGAACGCCAAACCTGCTCACCCAGCTTGACAGGAGGGCTTCGGCGCATGGTTGAGTCGTAGCTTTGGTTATCGGCGATGCCTCCAACCACCTCGTGGAGCGATCGATGATCGTAAGTAGGTAGCGAGCGGATCCAGCGGGGGGCAATGGTCCCACGACGTCGATGTGTATATGGCCAAAACGTCTTTTTGGCTGGGGAAAATCGCCTACCCCCGATTCGATGTGACGGCTGACCTTGCTTGACTGGCAGTTGATGCATGACTTCGCCCATTCCCGGGCGTCCTCTTTTATCCCTGGCCAGACAAACTTTTCAGACAGAAGGCAAGCGGTGGTGCGTCCTGACGGGTGTGAAAGTCCATGGATGATATTGAATATTTTCCTTCTGCAGGAGGCTGGTACCCAGGGACGAGGGCGGCCTGTGCTGTTGTCGCAAAGAATAGTTACTCCTGCTGGTCCGAGGGGAATCGCACTTATATTGAGCGCGGATGGCCCCGTCAGGTGATCCTGTGCTTCTCGGTTGGTGCGTTGTTCGGTTGCAAGATTGGCGTAGTCGATTCCCAGGTGGATCGCGTCAATTTCAATCCTTGAAAGGGCGTCCGCGACTGGGTTTTTCTTTCCTGGGACGTAATGTATGGTGCACCCGAATTCGGCGATTGATGCGAGATGACGTTGTTGTCGGGAGGACCATGCGTCCGTCGATTTCGTGAAGGAGTGTACGAGGGGTTGATGGTCCGTCACGATTGTGAAGGGGTTACCCTCCAAGATGTGCCTGAAGTGGCGGACGGCGAGGTAGACGGCGAGGAGTTCCCTATCGAAGGTGCTTTATCTTGTTTCGGCGGGTTTCAATTTCTTGCTGAAGAATGCCAGTGGTCGAGGAGAACCATCGACGAGTTGCTCAAGCACAGCCCCACAGGCGACGTTGCTGGCGTCGGTCGTTAGTCGCAGGGGAACGTTGTCGTCGAAATGAGCCAGGGTGGTGGCATTCACAAGGGCATCCTTCGTCCGAGCAAATGCCTGTTGCTGGGGCAAACCCCACTCGAGTTTTTTTGCTTTTCCTTTCAGGACGTCGTCGAAGGGTAACAGGGTTTGTGCGATGTTGGGGATGAAGCGCCTGTAGTAATTGACCATTCCCAAGAACTCCTGAAGTTGGCGGATGGTCGTAGGCACTGGGAACTTCCTGATGGCGTCGACCTTGGTTGTCATGGGTTTTACCCCGCGCGAGGATACGCGGTGACCAAGGAAATCCACTCCCTCCGCACCAAACGTGCATTTGTCGAAGGGTACGACTAGGCCGTTCTCCTGTAGGCGCTTGAGGACGGTGCGGACGTGTCCCCGGTGTTCCTCCTTGGTTTTCGAGAATATTAGGATGTCGTCGACGTAGCAGACGCAGAAAGGTAGGTCACCCAGAATGCTATCCATTAGTCGTTGGAAGGTCGCCCCGGCATTGCGTAGACCGAAGGTTGAGTATGCGAAGGTGTAGGATCCGAACGGCGTTACAATGGCAGTTTTCGGGATATCTTCCGGGAATACGGGGACCTGGAAATAAGACTTGAGGAGGTCCATCTTGGTAAAAAACTTTGCGCCGTGCAACGCGTTCGTTAGGTCCTGCATGTTGGGCAGCGGGTAATGATCGGGCGTTGTGATGAGGTTGAGGCGCCTGTAGTCGCCGCAAGGTCTCCAGGACCCGTCCTGCTTTTTAACCATGTGCAGGGGTGATGCCCAGGGGCTTGATGCTTTCTTACAGATACCCATGCGTTCCATGTCCTCGAAGGCGCGTTTGGCATCCTTCAGTTTCTGAGGCGGGAGGCGGCGGAATTTGGCGTGATTGGGAGGTCCTGTCGTTGTGATGTGGTGATAGATACCATGCTTGGACGGGGAACCTGGCGAGTGTCGGAGCTCGGGCTTGAAAACCTCGGGAAACTCTCGTAGGAGGTCGGCGTAGGGGTGCGTCGTCACGGCGAATACGGACATCGTTGCAGGGCCGTGTTCTAGGGCGCGGGACTGGCAGGTTCCCGTGTCGATGAGACGTCTGTTAGCGACATCGACGAGGAGTCCATGGTGGATGAGGAAATCCGCACCAAGGAGGGGGCGATTGACGTCGGCAATAGCGAAGGGCCAAGAATACGAACGGCCCATGATAGATATCTTGAAGGTCTTGATCCCATAGCACCGTATGGGAGATCCGTTGGCGGTGATGAGTGAGGGAGCGTTTTTGTCGGGACCGCGGTCTAGGTCGGACTTCGAAGGAGGGAACGTTGAGTGCATTGCGCCGGTGTCCACCATGAGTCTACGGTTGGAAATGGTATCGAGGATACAGAAACCAATCTTGTTTTGGTTAACTGCGGCTGCGATGGTGGCAGGTGGATGCTTCTGGCGTCATCTTCTAGGGAAACTGCATGGTGCTCTACATTTCTTGGCGTCACTGCCGAACTGTTGGTGGTAGAAGCACCATGCCGGGTTAGGCCTAGGGTTCGGTCGCGTCGGTTGCGGTGGTTTCTTTCCTGATAGAATGTTGATCTCGTCGTCCTCGAGGGCCATTGCCGAGGAGTCTATGGAAGAGCAGCTGCTGAAGGAGGAGAACGGAGGCGGTGTTGACGATGATGCTCCGAGGCGAGATGCTTTGGAGGCCTCGTGGAGCTTCTGAGCCTTCGACAGGAGTTCGTTCATCGGGAGCGTGTCGGCGTCTGTCAATTGGGCCCGTACGTCCTGTGGTAGGCATCGAAGAAAGATTTTGCGAGATAAGCTAATCTCACGTCGTCGGCCGTTGCTGTCTGTTTCGGGGAGCCTAAGCAGGCCGGTTAGCTCGTCCCACGCCTCGACAGGAGAGGTGTCACCCATGGGCTTGCCGGCGAGGTCTAGTACTTTCTGTGCCCTTGCTGAGACAGAGAGGGAGTAGATACCGATGAGTTTCGTTCTCAGGTCGTCGTATGAAACTTGGCTGGCCTGGGCGTCGAGCCATGGTGAAATCTTGTCAAATACCTCTTCAGGTATAGAGGTGAGAATGATGTCAGCCTTGGCGCAGAAGTCGGTGAGTCTAGCGACGCGGAAGAGTACGTCCGCTCTCAGGAACCAGGAAGCGGTGTTGTGTTGAGAAAAGGGCGGCAGTTTGACTTTGGGCGTGGAGGCGAGGCCGTTGGGTGCGATGGGCGTGTTGTTTCCTGCATCGTGGCCAGACGACGAGTCGGCGAAGAGGTGAGAAGTTGATATGTCGGTTAAGCTCATCCTACTGCCTTATGTTCACCGAAGTGTGGGAGAACCAAAGGCAGGCTCGTGCCTAAGGTAACGGAGTATATAGAAGGTAGCATGGCCGTAATAAGTCCAATAATGGCAAAGCCAAAACCGCTGATGCTACTTTCAACTCCGGGGTCACCAGTTGTAAGGACAGTAAGACAAGCGTCACCAAGATCAATTGATACTTTATTCGAATGTTCACGGAAGTATATTACAAGGTGCGGACGGAAAGGTAGGATGACGCTGGCGCCAAATCGGATTGAAGTGCCCGCCAAAATATATGTGTTTTCTTACACTTACAAATATATGAATTATGGGTTAACAGAAACATGTTATGAAATGATACATATATCAAAATGTAGCTCTGGTAGAGCGGAATATATATACATGGGAAACCACAGTGTGGCGAAAAGAGAATTCAAATAAATAAGTAGTTTGTCGATTTTCTGGACGACGAAGGGATCGGTGTCCTTACAAAGGAACTTCCATCAGCACGACATGGCCTAAGCTCAAAAAATAGACATTCCTAGTGCTATTAAATTTAAATGAAGCTATTTAGGCAATTTATACTTGTAAGATACATTGATTGCAAATAAATTTTCCTCTTTTGAGATCGTATACGAGAGAGTTTCGGTGATTAAGGTAGTTGATTCTCACCCGCCACCAGGCTACTAGCCTAGTGGCTTTAGTATACTTTCATACATGTTCCCCAGTTACCCTCATGTATCGTTTTATCAATTCAGGCGGAGATAGATATCTCCTAGAATTATTATATAAAGCGATACTCGTCTCCAGTGGAGATTTAAGGGTAATCCCACCTTCCTTTTGAGTGTAGCCTTAGGCTACAACCCTAGTTTGTCGTGCCTCGAGTTGTCATTCAGGCAGGACTATGCTAGGGTTTTCTGTCCCTTCCCTTAGCTGCAGATAGCAGGTTTTGGGTTTCGGTCAGAACCTCAGAGTATATAGTCTTGTGCTGGCAGCTGACCGGCAGGGTGAATAGTCATTCCCCTGTTGGACTAGGCTGCCGGCATAGGAGGCTAGACCTCCCTAGGCCGCACCTGAAGGGGTTGTATGATATTGCCACCTTCTCCCTGCGGTCTAGTAGACTAGTCCTGTGCTCGCAGACCCTTAGGCTGGAAAACACATATTCTCCTGCCACCTAGGATGGCGCCAATACTGGAACAGAGTTTCTTAAAGGTCTGGATGGACTGGCAACCTTGCCGGCTCCTTCCACACCTCATAGAGGACCCTTCCCCCCCCCCCTCTGTCCTTTAGTGATGGCCTAGCCATCGCAACCCTTTGGCCGTTGTCCTACAATCTCTCCGATTGGCGGCAGGTTGTGGGGCTGGCCGGGGCTTCTGCTTGTAGTAGCTTAGTCGCTCAGCTTTCCCTTATGGACGCAAGGCTCCGGGGAAGATGGGCCGGCTGCCGGCAGGAGATCCCTTTACTGTAGAGTGTTCTTCAGTCCTCTCTTGGACTGCCATTCACAGACCTGTGGCCAGCAGAGACCGGCAATGGTTTGTGTGGGTGGAAGCCTGAATGATACATTATCCCCTTTCATTTGAACCCACATTCTGGAGGAAGGCAGTAATTTTTTGGCTCAGGCCATGTCGTTCTGATGGAAGTTCCTTTAAAGTAGCTTCCTAGGGTATATTTGATTACAGTGATATTCCCAGAGAATTTTACCTTAAGGTATCCAGAATTCTAACTCCTGGTACGAATATCCCTAAATTTTTCTTTTAGGGATATCGCATAATATCAGAGGATGTATTCTTGACACTCCACATAGCTATCTTCACCCCAAATAGCGTTAACGCTTCGAGGGGGAAAGTGGCAAGAAAACGAAAGGGGAGCCGTTATAAAGGCACCACTCCTTACTGTTTTGAGTCCCTAGATGACGTCATCATCGCCGCCATCTTTATTCCTTATATCATAGCGCTATAGCTTTATTTGGATTATTTTGGATATTATGATGCTTTCTCCAGCCTCTTCTGCTTCTGGGAAGTTGAGTATTGATCTTTACATTGTATAAATGTAAGCTCTTGCCTTTTTTAGATTTGATTAAAGGTTAAATTAACGTAACAAGAGCTGTTGCCTAACCAGAGGCGTTTTGGGCGCTGTCGTTCGTAATGCATGAATCATTTAGTTAGTCAGAACGACCTTCCCGGTATTAATAGCTTTTTTGGGCTCAGGCCATGTCGTCCTGATGGAAGTTCCTTTAAAGTAGCTTCCTAGGGTATATTTGACTACAGTGATATTTACAGAGAATCTTACCTTAAGGATCCAGAATTCTAACTCCTGGCGCGAATATCTCTAATTTTTACTTTTAGGGATATCGCATAATACCAGAGGACATATTCTTGACGCTCTACATAGCAATCTTCACCCCGAATAGAAAGAAACGAAAGGGGAGCCCTTATTAAGGCACCACTCCTTACTGTTTTTGGGCTCAAGCCATGACGTCCTGATGGGAGGTTCCTTCAGTAGCTTCCTTGGGTATATTTAACTACAAGGATATTCTCAGAGAATTAAACCACAGGTTATAACAGAATTCTAACTTCTGGTGCGAGTATTCTAAAGGTTTCCCTCTAAGATATCGTATATCAACAGGGGACGTATGTATTAACACGCCACATAGCTATCTGCACCCCATATAAAGTTAACACTTCGATATGGAAAGGTGGAGAATAACTGGGGAGCCGTTCCACAGTTACACTCATCCGTGGCTGCTTTTGGTACTCGAAACGTAAACAAACGGGCGCCATTGCTAAATGACGTCACATCCGTCCTCATCCTTCTGCTTGTAGCACCTTATTCTAGACGGATTTCCCCTTGTGCGATTTTCATCGACTTGCATCGCCGTTATGTCTTTACCCTCGGCCTCGCCTTCTTCTGGAAAGTTGAGTACCAGGTCCCAGTATTGTTTAAATAAGCTCTAGCCGTAAAGTAACTTCTACTTTTCGTAATATATTGTGTTTTGTGGCAGAGCTGTGCTGCTACCAGACACGCCATTTTATGGCGTCGCTGTTCTCTTGCATGCCTTATTTAGCTAGCCAGAACAGCTTTTTTCCAGCCTCTTAACTAATTGATATTGTTAGTTATTTAGTCTTCATAGCTAGGAACTACATATATCGTGTTTTTACGCTCTATTACTCGGTCGTCGTTCGACCCCATACTAGATCGCTAGCTTAGCCCCTGGGCTAGATAGCCTAGCACTTGTGTTCATGCATGATATATTCCAGTGATCCTAGGTTAAGTTATGAAGATAGTTTCATTATTTATCACATTGTTAACTGTGATGTAAGTGTTTTCACCTTCAGGGACCATATAGGGGATCGGTTTGATTGCGTTCCTTTCTAACCTAACCTAAATGTAGGAACCCTTATATGCTCCCTACATCCCCTGCCTACGGGCATTCCCTCTGTGTGGCTATGCCTCCCCTTCTATATAGGGGAATCTTGTCCACAATCAGAGTATTTATCACTTTCTCTGTCTACCTTAAGGGAAAGAGGAATGGCTCTGCCCTTCCTCAGTTGCTCCTGGTTGGGTTACTCACCTCTCCCTGCAACTTGCAATGTGTCTTTCAGCCTTCCTAGCCTGGGAATTAACACTCCTTATCTAGGTCAGGCTGGGGGGGGGGGCCGCTAGTTCTGTACTTTTATAGTTTGAGACGGTACTCTTGCACCATTCTCATTCTGGTTACCTATCCTAGTCTAGGGAGCGTTCTCCCTTTCCTTGGTAGCCGTTCTTGTACAGAGCCCCTCTATGAACGACCCTTCTTCTTCTCCCTCTCCACCTATCCCTTTGGTGTAGGCTAGCCTATACATAGGCTTGCATATACACATCTGTCCCTAGTCCTACAACTCCTCCCTTGGGTGGAGTGATAGGGCTATCTTGCTCTCTTGCTGAGCAGGCCGCTCTGGTACACATACCCTTCATAGTGTTCTATGGGGGTAGCCACTGGCAGCAATTTGTCCAGCAGGGGGTTCCCCCTCTTGAGTGTACTCTAACCCTCCCTTGGGTTACCCTGGCACCGGGCCGACTGCCGGCCCCCTGCCATTGGATGCTAGGTGTATCTACTCCTATCATGTGTACACTCTCTCTAGAGGGATGCCGGAGGGGTATGTGGTCTTACTCCTCCCATCCCTCCTTACTTTTCTCTCCCTCTATCCTGGTGCCGGTCCCTTGCCGCCTCTACTGCCGGCGATACCGCCCTACACTTTGGTGACATTCTTCATAAGATACCCTCCCTCCTATAAGTCGTCAGCCTTCCGTGTGCCGGGGGCTGCCACCTTCCGTCAGGATACAACCGATGTTCCACCCCTCTCTTACCTAGTCTCAGTTGGCCGACCTTCGGCCGGACTCCGGCGTGCCGACATTGATTGTCGGCGGTCTGGGTATACTACCTTATACTTAATTATTTTATGAACTGATCCAAGCTCACCAAGCCGTCAGCCTTCGGCTGCCGGAGCCGCCACCTCCCGCCGGCGACCCGCCGCTGTGACGGCGGTCGTCAAGATGGTATTATGCTTAGATACTCAATGTGTCTGTCTTGATGCCTTCCACCCTGCTGGAGCGGCCTCCGGCGTGCCGTCGGCCTGCCGGAACCCTCCGGAGGCGCCAAGGGACATGCATCCCTTCTCTCACCTGCCGACAACATGCCGACAGTCCTACACTGCAGCTAGATGGCTTAGCCACTTCTATATATAGGTATTGTCTTACCATCTAAAATTGTGGCTGTGCTGTCTTCTTGCATATTACAATATTCCAGCATACTCTGTGTGTCTTAGCACGGCCGGTTGCCAGAACCTAGATCTAATACGGGGTCTCCTCTGACCCTTCTATCCCAGGGAACTGAGTGGTCTCAGTCCCTAATACACCTCGCAGGCAATTTCTGCTAGAAACGTAGCTTCTACCCACCACGGGTGATCCACATGGATTTCCGTTTTGTGTCATTCGGCCACAAATGAAATTGCCTAATGATAAGGTTACGGTAACTGACTGGGCGGGATTCACAAGTATGTGTCTAACTACTTCCTTTCCCGCTCCTACCCTCAAACATTACAATACTTTTGAATTATTTAATGTTAGATTACTTAATCTTAATCTTAATCTTAGATCTCATGATCTCTTTCTTTTACAGGAGGAGTATATGAAGTGTTAAAGCAACTTCTGCGGAGTGAAACGTCCGGACTTCGACGGGCACAAGGCATGTCGGACCCACGCCCCCTGCGCCGCCAAGAAAGGCGACCTGAAATTTTGGGACCCACAGCACTGTACAGTCTGCAAGAGTCGTCTGGTCGAAGCGTTTGACGATCCTCCTTCAGCGGAGGCAAGGGACAACGCTCGGGAGAAGCTACGTAAGTGGGTGCGTGACTTCCAGAAGAACGCCACCGGACCGTATCTCGCCACCGAAGATTTGAGGGCCTCGCTGTTTCCGAAGGCATCAAAAGACTCAGTGGTCCCCAGTGATCAGATTCCCACCGTCCAGATAGTGGTGTAACCTGATATTGTCATGGCCCAGTCCATGCATGAGTGCCGTCTAGATTCCGACAACGCAGAACGTATGTCGGAAGTTTCGGAAGAAACGGAGAGGAACCTAACGGGCGAGGAGCTCGACTATGAGGAAGATCAGGTGGAATATCCTGATTCGGAGCATGAGGTCGCTCCCACTCCTACTCCCGCACCGACTCCTACACCGACTGAGGAATCCCTTCCTTCGACGTCTGCCACCCCGGACCCTCTCCCATCAGGCACTCAAGAGGTCTTCAAGATTCTTGAAGCCCTCATGGATAAAAAACTTCACGAGACCCACGAGCTATTAAGGTCTAACTTAGGAAGTTTTAAACAACCGAAATGGATTTCTGTTAAGGACCTCCCTGCTTGCTCGGATACTAACCCATGGAGGTATGCCGAGCACATGCCAATCACCAAGGGCAAGATCTTCATCAGTGAGAAGGTCGGCTCGATCGCGTTGGAAGAAGTGGAGTTCTTCCCGAATTTCGAGGCTTACTCGGACTGTTACGTCCGGCTCAGGTCCGAACCCACCTCTAAAGAAGAGACCGAACCGAAGGAGGTAATTGTGTTCGACCTCACGAAGGCCCAGGCTATGCTAGCCAACATGGTGAAGAGTAGGGGCTTCACCAATTCCAAGATGCCGGCGCTTAGCAAAAAGCACCCAACCTTTGATGCACCGAACAACGCGACGTTCCCCTTTGTAGAAAAGGCCTTCACTGCGGTATTGAAAGCAGTGGAAGAAGGGAAACCTTGCCCTGTACTGGAGGAGTGCAGACCCTTCTCCCTGACTGTTCCCCCTGATGATAGACACTGGAAAGACGTCCAGTCAACATTCACAGTGGGGAAGTTAGAGCCTGACGTTGCCGGTCGTCAGTTTAACGAGGACCTCCCGAAGCTCAACGATCACCTCCTTCGTAGGGAACAAGATACGAAGGAGAGGCTTGCCGCATCGCTGTCCCTCCAGGTACAGCTTGAAGTCATGGCCAGAGACACTAGAATCCCGGACTTCTACATGGTCCTAGCCAAAATGCATTTGGCAACGGTGATGAAGGACCTGTACAGCTTCACTAGGGCTCGCAGAGCCTGTCGTGAATTCGTGTTCGCGAACGCTACAGTGAAACACGAACCTCGGAGGCTGATTACCCCCAATATCTGGGTAAATACCTCTTTCCATCCTCCTTGGTGAAAGAGATCACCAACAAAGCTGCCACGGAAAACAGGAACCTTTTCCATAAGTGGGGCATGTCGAAGAAAAGGAAATCCTCTCAGGACGATGGCTCTCAACCTAAAAGGAAACCTCAGAAACCCAAACCCCAGCAACGTCAACAGAGACGGCAGTTTCTGGGTTCCGCTACTCCCCAAGTGGCAGCTCAGCCACAACAGACCCTTCAGCTGGTCACCCAACCGATGGTATCGCAATCACCGGTCTTCACCCCTGCATTTGAGCAGCACACCACTACCTTTTGTCCCAAAGGTAGAGGCTCAAACAGAGGTCCCGGCAGAGATTCGTCTTGCCGCCCCTCCAGAGGCAGAGGAGGAAGGGGGGCTAGCGTCCGAGGTGGCAAACCCTCGGGAAGCCAGAAGCAATGAAGTGCTTCCGGTGGGAGGAAGACTCCGCCAATTCCAGGATCGTTGGACGTTCGATCCCTGGGCACACAGCATCATCAAGAAGGGACTAGGCTGGAGCTGGACACAATAACCCCCAGCTTTCCAGCAATTCTTCCAACAATCAACCCCCCTCCTGGAAGAGTACGTCCTGGAACTCTTGAACAAGAAGGTGATCAGGAGGGTAAAGTCAACCAGGTTCCAACGAAGACTATTTTGCGTCCCCAAGAAGGACTCCGACAAACTCAGAGTCATTCTAGACTTATCCCCCCTCAACAAGTTCAAGATGCTGACTCTTCAACAAATAAGGACCCTCCTGCCTCAAGGGTCCTACACGGTCTCCATAGACCTGACGGATGCCTACTGGCATGTTCCAAAGAACCATCACGCTTCCTCCTACCTAGGATTTCGACTCCAAAGGGAAAGTTACGCCTTCAGGGCCATGCCCTTCGGGCTCAACATGGCCCCATGGATCTTCACCAAGCTGGCAGACGCCATCGTTCATCAGCTCCGCCTTCGCGGCGTCCAAGTGATGGCTTACCAAGATGACTGGCTGGTCTGAGCGACATCGCCCGAAGATTGTGTACGATCCTGCAACAAAGTCATCCAGTTCCTACAACATCTGGGATTCAAGATAAACACCGAGAAATCTCGCCTCTCTCCAGCTCAGAAGTTCCAATGGTTGGGAATCCATTGGGATCTTCAGTCACACCGCCTTTCCATCCCGCAGAAGAAAAGGAAGGAAATAGCAGGGTCTGTCAAAAAACTGCTGAAATCCAAATGGATCTCAAGACGACAGCAGGAACAAGTTCTAGGCTCTCTACAATTCGCCTCTGTGACAAACCCAGTGCTTCGCGCACAGCTAAAGGATGCCGCGGGAGTCTGGAGACATTCTGCATCCATCGCTCGAAGAGACCTCAAGAGACGGCTCCCAAACAGATTTCGGTTACTCTTAAAGCCGTGGTCGGAAGCAAAGGCCCTGAAAAGGTCCATTCCTCTTCAACACCAGCCTCCATCGCTCAACATCCACACGGACGCTTCGCTGGAGGGTTGGGGAGGTCACTCCCACCAATGACAGGTTCAGGGAACATGGTCTCCCCTATTCAAGACGTTTCACATCAACATCTTGGAGGCCATGGCGGTCCTTCTCACCCTGAAGAAACTCTCTCCGCCTCCCTCGATCCACTTCCGTCTGACTCTGGACAACTCGGTGGTAGTCAGATGTCTCAATCGTCAGGGCTCGAGATCGCCCCAGATAAATCAGGTACTTCTTCCAATCTTCCGTCTGGCAGAAAAGAAGAAATGGCACCTGTCTGCAGTTCACCTACAAGGATTCCGCAACGTGACGGCGGACGCTCTATCACGGACAAACCCAATAGAGTCGGAATGGTCTCTAGACGCAAGATCATTCTCCTTCATCTCTCGCCAAGTCCCGGAACTTCAGATCGATCTCTTCGCAACGAGCGACAACAATCAACTTCCTCGTTATGTGGCCCCGTATGAGGACCCCAAGGCAGAAGCAGTGGATGCCATGTCACTGGATTGGAACAGATGGTCCAGGATATACCTGTTCCCTCCCCCCAACCTTCTGCTGAAAGTCCTCTCCAAACTGAGAACATTCAAAGGGACAGCGGCCCTAGTGGCTCCCAAGTGGCCCAGTAGCAATTGGTACCCCCTGGTCCTGGAGCTGCAGCCCACGCTGATCCCTCTCCCGGGCCCAGTTCTCTCCCAGCAAGTACAGAAGTCGACTGTCTTCGCTTCATCAGTGAGAGTCAGGGACCTTCATCTCATGATTTTCTCTCCCTAGCTGCAAAGAAAAGGTTTGGGATCTCGAAGAAAAGTCTAGACTTCCTCGAGGACTACAAGACCGAATCCACATGACGGTAATACGAATCGTCCTGGAGAAAGTGGGTCTCGTTCGTCAAAGCAAAAAATCCTACGGAAATCACCATTGATTTTTGCATGTCCTTCTTCATTCACCTTCATCGACAAGGCTTAGCAGCCATCACGATTTCTACCTGCAAATCGGCTTTGACTAGACCACTACTGTATGCCTTCCAGATTGATCTGTCCAGCGATATCTTCAATAAACTACCAAAGGCATGTGCTAGACTACGCCCAGCACCTCCGCCAAAACCTATCTCCTGGTCCCTGGACAAGGTGCTCCATTTTGCCTCCAACTTGGACAACAATTCGTGCCGTCTCAAGGACCTGACTCAAAAAGTTATCTTCCTTTTTGCTCTCGCCTCGGGAGCCCGAGTCAGCGAAATAGTGGCATTATCAAGAGACGAGGGTCATATCCTGTTCGCAGATACAGGAGAACTTACCCTCTTCCCTGATCCGACGTTTTTCGCAAAAAAACGAACTACCCACCAAGAGATGGGGCCCCTGGAGAATCTGCCCCCTGAAGGAAGATGTCTCTCTATGTCCAGTGTAGAGTCTTAAGGTCTATCTTCGAAGAACTTCAGACTTCGGTGGAGGTCAACTTTTCAAAGGAGAAACATCGGGTAGCGACCTGTCATTGAAAAAACTAAGATCGAAAATCACCTTCTTCATTCGCAGAGCGGATCCTGACAGTACACCCGCAGGTCATGATCCTAGAAAAGTCGCGTCTTCTCTGAATTTCTTTCAGAGTATGGATTTTGAAAGCCTCAAGAGCTTCACAGAATGAAAATCTTCGCGCGTTTTCTTCAAGCACTACGCGAAGCAAGTGCATGAAGTTAAACATTTCGTGGTAGCCGCAGGTAGTGTTATGAAACCTGCCGTTTAACTCTGCATAGAACAGCGAGTTACTTGAGACTTTAACTCTACGGGTGCCTGTGTTGACCCTCGTGTGATACATAGTGATTTCATGGATACTTAGGGTTCCAATAGACTGTTCTTACCAAGGTGAAATGTCATAGACTTCACATGAGTGCCACATGCCCTAGGGCATGATGTGTTTTTTCTTTTATAAAGACTGACGTTCCTCTGGAACTTGTGTTTTCTAAATTGGAAATTTCTTTCAGATTCAAGATTGAAGTCTTCTATTTTCTATGTACATTATTTTATTATTCTAAATTAACTTTACACCCTTTATTGCAATTATTATTACTATAACCTGCAAATTATGAAATAAAATGTCTATTTTATTACTTGTGCGTCTCTCTTCGCTCCTATTACCATTATGAAATACATGAATGTCATAGTTTCATTTACCCCTTTCCTTTGAAATGAGAAGAATAATATAAATTGTCTGTATTATATACTCACCCATGCTGTGTAATATTCCTACTTGAATATTACATTCGAGACCAGATTGTTCTATAATCCATAGAATATAGTGATTAACTATCACTTGCCTACTCTTGGGAATATTCCTGCACGAATATTAACCTTCTGTCTTGTCTCCGAGTCCTTCACGAACTCTCCGCAGGGTGAGTAGCCCTTCGATGACCACTTTGGATTTTGGTATAATCCGCCGGGACTTCTCTGCCTAGGGGGCAGGATGCTGGATCCCCACGGAACCTCTACCGAGGTCACATTACATACCTCTATTTGAAGCCCTTGGCACTTACTCTAAAAAAGGGGAAATTTTCCTCGATACATTGATTCTCTGGTACTCTTCCATCAGGACGTCATGGCTTGAGCAAAAAAAACGAATTTTGAGCAAAGCAAAAAATCTATTTTTGGGTGAGATAGCCATGACGTCCTGATGGACCCTCCCGTCTATTCTAGTCCAGCCTTTCAGGCCCCACCCTGTCCTGCTGTATCATGGAGATTAGCAAGGAGCTGGCATCAGGATGAGGACGGACGTGACGTCATTTAGCAATGGCGCCCGTTTGTTTACGTTTCGTGTACCAAAAGCAGCCACGGATGAGTGTAACTGTGGAACGGCTCCCCAGTTATTCTCCACCTTTCCATATCGAAGTGTTAAGTCTATATAGGGTGCAAATAGCTATGTGGCATGTTAATACATATGTCTCCTGTTGATATACGATATCTTAGGGGGAAACCTTTAGGATACTCGCACCAGAAGTTAAAATTCTGTGATAACCTGTGGTTTAATTCTCTGGGAATATCCTTGTAGTTAAATATACCCAAGGAAGCTACCGAAGGAACCTTCCATCAGGACGTTATGGCTATCTCACCCAAAAATAGATTTTTTGCTTCGCTCAAAATCCGTTTTTGAGGACCTAGATGACATATCCGTCCGCCATCATCATTCCTTATTTCGTAGCGCCATTGCTCGGTGAGATTCCTGTGTTCTTTCACTATTTTGGAAGAAATTTGGATTTATTATGCTTTCTCCAGCCTCATATGCCTCTGGAAAGTTGAGTATTGATCTTTACATTGTATAAATGTAAGCTCTTGCCTTGTTTTAATACGAATTAAAGTTAAATTAATGTTGCAAGACCTGCTGCCTAGCCGGAGGCGTCATGGACGCTGTCGTTCGTAATGCATGAGTCATTTAGTTAGCCAGAACGACCTTCCCGGCCTTAATAGCTTTAATATCTTTAGCTATTTAGTCTTTATTGCAAGAATGCTTTATATTATGGTATTAATTTCTGCTTCGGCGATTTAGGTAACCGAACCTATTGACGCTAGGCTTCCTAGCCTAGGCGTTCAGTTTTAGTACTTCATGCATGATATAAGAGACTTTCCTAGTGTTTAATTTTAATGAAGCTTTAGGCGAAATTTTATACATGTAAGATATATAAATGCATAATTTTCGTCTTTCAAGATAGTATACGAGAGAAGTAGTCCTATTTTGGCCACACACACTCCACTCACCCGGAAATGAAGGTATGGCCACACACACTCACCCGGAAATGAAGGTATGGCCACACACACTCACCCGGAAATGAATGTATGGGCATACACACTCACTCGGAAGTAACCGTATGGACGTACACACTCACCCATGGCCACAGAGACTTACTGTTGACAGAAGTTTAGTATTTTTAAAGAGTTTTGTTTACAAACATTGATTTGGAGGACGTACGTTTCGACAGTAGGTCGCTGTTGATGGAAGTGGAGTGTTATTTTTGTTTACAAACATAGAGTTGAAGGTCGTAGGGTTCGTAATGACATACGTACGGGAACTATTAAAGGGAAATTGTTTACGGAAGTAGAGTTGAAGGCTGTACGGTACTGTGTTACTATTAAAGGGAATTTTTGGGCTCAAGCCATGACGTCCTAATGGAAGGTTCCTTTAGTAGCTTCCGAAGGGTATATATGACTACAGTGATATTCCCAGAGAATCAAACCAAAGGTTTCACAGAATTCTAACTTCTGGCGCGAGTACCTTCAAGATTACTCTCAAGGGTATCGTATATCATCAGGGGATGTATTCTTGACACGCCACATGGCAATCTGCACCCCGAATAGCCTTTACGCCTGTAGGCTCTAGGGGGAAAACGTGGCAAAATAGAAGGGTAAACGCAACAAAGATTACCCTGGTTCCTCTACTACAATCATATCAAAACCGCTCCAACTCCTTCTGGCGGTCATTCCTTTATCTGTAGTGACTCGCTACGGTGGTGTTCCCTGTCGATCTGACATTTTCGATCGATTTCTGGGAATCTTTATGCTTCTACGGCTTCTTTCTCCATCTAGAAAGTTGAGTATTGATTCTTTACAATATGTAATTTAGTTCCAGCCTCGCAATGAAATTGTGTATTTCTTGTGTGCGGCTCTTCGCCGATCACCGGTGTCGCCATGGCGCTGTCGTTCTTTGTACATGTGCTATTTAGTTAGCAGAACGACATTCCGGTGTAAATAGCTTATTCATTGTTATGAAAGCTATTTAGGCATTATATATTGTAAAGATATCTATAAGCATATTTTTCCCTTTCCGTGGCTGTAACAATATGTGAATGTTGTGGTCAGGAATTCGTATGTAATCAGTGTATGAATATTGTTGGTACGCTGTCTAAGTTTGTAAATGATATCTGTTGTTTATGTTTGGGTAAGTCACGTGACCACACAGTCTTCCGCATTCTCCCCCGCTCTACAAATGTTGGCTCGGCAATGCTGTATCACTTGCTGTTTAACTTGTATAATAAACTAAGGTTAATTACCCTCAGCTTATCAATCAGAACCCATAACATGGTGTCAGGAGTGGTTCTTATCTACATATAAGCTGGATTAAAGAAGAAATGAGGGTAAGTGACAACTTACAAGTTACGGACCGGTTTGTTGATGTCCTAGGCTACGACTTTTGCCGACGTGCATAATTTTTCCCAGTGGGATAAGTTTTTTTTCTCTCATCATAATTAAGGTAGTTTTGTACCATAAAGATGAATGTACAGCTAACTCCACCGAGTCCTATGGACTTTAGTGCAAGTACTAATGTAGCCCTCAAATGGAAGAAATTTAAAGAAGCTTTTATTAACTATGAAATTGCCACAGGCTTAGATAATGAAGCTGACAGACGAAGGGTAGCAACATTCTTGCATGTTATAGGAGAATTAGGGGTTGAGAAATATAATGCACTGTCTTGGGATGCAGATGGAGATAAATATAAGATAGATATAGTATTAAGGAAATTTGATGCAGAATGCAGTCCCAGATCAAATATAATCATGGAAAGATACAAATTTCTCAAGCGGAAACAAGAATCTAATGAAAGTTGTGATCAATTCATAACTCAGTTAAGAATTCTATGCAAAACTTGCAATTATGATAATGAAGAAGAAATGATCAGGGATCAATTCATCCTCAATTTGTATGATGATAAGGCTAGGGAGAAATTACTGGATCATGTGCAGATGGATACAAAGCCAATGACCTTGGAAAGGGCTGTGAATTTTGTAAAAAATTATGAAATGCGAATTCAGCAAAAGCAGCAGATGACTAGTAGCAATACTGAAGAAGAGGAAGTTAATGTCGTGTGGAAGAAGAAAAATAAGTACACAAATCCTCAAATTAAGCCTAAGTACAATTGTGCCAAGGAAATAAAAGATTGCAGGTATTGTGGCAGGACTCATAAAATTAGGATGTGCCCAGCATATGGTCAAGTGTGTGCTAAATGTAAGAGAAGGAATCATTATGCTAAACAGTGTAATAGTAATTGGAACTCTGAAAAAGTGAAAACTTGTGAAGAGAATGAGGACAGTGATAGTGACCTTCAGCAAATTAGCACAATAAATGAATCGATAGGAAACATTTCTATGTCTCATGAAAGAAAGCAGTATGTAACCATGACTGTAAATCAGCAAGAAATAAATTTTCAGATTGATTCCGGTGCTACGTGCAATGTTTTGAGTGTTAGAGAATTGAAGCGTTTGATTGGCAATGATAAGTTAGATATTGGTGATAGCATCAAACTGAAAGTGTTTAATAATAAAACAATCGAGACTATTGGAGTTAAAACTCTAATGTGTGAAAGGAAAGGAAAGCAGTATAAACTTAATTTCTATGTAGTGAAGGAAAATTTTACTTCTGTAATAGGTTATGAGGATGGACAGAGACTGAAATTGATCAAAATTCTTGTGAATGATAACCCAAGTGCTAAGCAAGAAATAAATGAGGTTTCTCCGAAAGGGTTAGATAAAAACAAGATTATTTCTGATTTTCCTGATTTATTCGAAGGATTGGGGGAATTAGGACCTCCATGTAAGATAAATATTGATGATACAGTGTCACCAGTGATCCATGCTCCAAGAAAAGTTCCTTTTGCCCTTAAGAGAAAATTGAAGCAGCAGTTAAGTAGTATGGAAGGTACCATTATTGAAAAGGTCTTGGAACCTACAAATTGGGTTTCTAGCATGGTTTTAGTAACAAAACCTAATTCCGATTTAAGGATTTGTTTAGATCCTACAGATCTGAACAAAGCTATCAGGAGACCCCATTATCCACTTCCAACAATTGAGGAAATTTTACCAAGATTGGGTAAAGCTAAAATATTTTCAGTACTTGATGCAAAGAACGGATTTTGGCAATTGCAACTTGACATAGAGTCAAGTTATTTGACTACATTTAATACGCCTTTTGGTAGGTATAGATGGAAGAGAATGCCTTTTGGTATATCATCGGCACCAGAAGAGTACCAGAGACGAATGCATGATGCCTTACATAATTTAGATGGCATAGAAGTAATAGCAGACGATATCCTAGTTGATGGCAAAGGAAATACTGATCAGGAAGCTTTGGAAAACCATGATAAGAACCTATTAGCGTTACTACAAAGATTCCGAAAAGAAAACATCAAGTTAAATCAAGAGAAGATGAAATTACATGTGACTGAAGTTAAGTACATTGGACATTTGCTAACAAAGGATGGTGTTTGTCCAGATCCAAAGAAAATTGAAGCTATTAATTGTCTAAAAGTGCCAAGTGATGTTAAATCATTGAAAAGATTTCTAGGGATGGTTAATTATCTTTCAAAGTTTTTACCAAGGTTGTCAGAAGTAACTCAACCATTAAGAAATCTGGAAAAGAAAAATGTTGAATGGCAGTGGAACTCTTCTCGTGATGAAGCATTCTCCAAGATTAAGAAACTAATTGTTGAAGCTCCTTGCTTGAAATATTTTGACAGTAATTGTAATGTGTCTTTACAGTGTGATGCTTCAATGTCAGGATTAGGTGCTGTCCTAATGCAAAACGGTCACCCAGTGGCTTATGCTTCTAAATCGTTAACTGAAACAGAACAGCGATATGCTCAAATAGAAAAAGAGATGTTAGCCATTGTTTTTGCAGCATTACGTTTTGATCAATACCTTTATGGCAAAGATGTTATTGTAGAAACTGATCACAAACCTTTGGAAAGTATTTTTAAGAAACCATTAATGAAATGTCCCAAGAGGTTACAAAGTATGTTATTGCAATTGCAGAAGTTTAATTTGAGTGTTAAGTATAAACCAGGTAGTAAAATGTATATAGCAGATACATTGAGTAGAGATTTTTTGTCGAATACATTTTCAGGTGCTGATAAATCTGATGTAATTGCATTATTTGAAGAGGTTGGTAATGTAAATATGACAGAACATGTTGCTGTGACAAATGAAAGACTTGAGGATATTAGACAAAAGACCATAAGTGATATTACATTGCAAACATTAAAAGAAACAATTCTAAAAGGTTGGCCCACTCATTGTAGAGAGGTTCCTGTAACCATAAGATCTTTTTTAAAATTTAGGGATGAACTTACTATTGATAATGATATAATATTTAGAGGTAATTGCATTGTAGTCCTGATCTCATGTAATGACAAATGACGGTAATGCAATTCTTCGAGAAATCACTGTTCAGCATCCAGCTGCCAAGCACATGATTGAGATCGCTCGCACTCAGGATGAGGAGGTTGGTGATGGTACCACAAGTGTTGTCATTCTAGCTGGAGAGATGTTGGCGGTTGCTGAACAGTTTTTGCAGCACAAAATGCATCCTGTTATTATTATTCAAGCTTACAGACAAGCATTAGAAGATGCTATTTGTACCCTTGAAGATCAGCTAAGTATCCCAATGAAGACGACAACGTCTTACGCCACGATAAAAGAGTTAATGCAAATTTTTTCAACGCATGGTATTCCAGAAAGAATTGTTACAGATAATGGTCCACAATTTACTTCACAAGAGTTTAAAGAATTTTGTAATGTCAATGGTATAAAGCATACATTTTCAGCTACATATCATCCATCCACTAATGGAGAGGCTGAAAGATTTGTTCAAACATTTAAGCACAATATGAAGTGTAGAAGAGCAAATTCAAGTAATTTGTTTCTACAAAATGCAAATGCAGAATGAATTTGTCAGATTAGTCCATTGGGCCAGCATCCTGCATTTCCTTTGGATTACCCTCGCCTTTATTCTTTTTGGAGCCAGAAACAATGTCATCAATACGAAGAAGCAAAACAGCAGTCTCAACAGTAGTCTTATAAACTTGCAGCTTTACAGTCAGTGGCTCCCAAATTTTGATGGTCCTCATGTCTGTCATTTCTCCACTCTCTCCATCCACACCCCAGAATGTCTCCCCATTGGCATGCTTTGCACGCAAGTTTGTTAACAGTCTGATGATGTTGGCACCGCAGTTTTGTGCAAGAGTTCTTGGGATGACCTCTAAAGCTTGTCCAAGAGCAGAGTAGGGCCACTGTTTAACTCCAGAAACCGACTTGGCCTTTTCTTGAAGTATGTGAGACAAAGCCATTTCCACTGCACCACCTCCAAGGACAAGCTTGGGCTCTACCACAAGGTTGCGTGCTACCCCTAGAGCATCTTGTAGATTTCGCTCAACTTCATTAAGGATATCTTTGCTGGGACCACGCAAAAGAATTGTACAGGCTTTGGGGTCTTTGCATTCAGTTATAAATGTGAAATACTCATCCCCTATCTTCTTGACTTCAAATAGACCTGCTCCAGTTCCTACATCTTCTTCCTTGAGCTCTTCTGTGCGATTGACAATTACAGCTCCACACGCTTTTGAAAGTCTGTTGTTGTCAGATTTCTTAACTCTTCTTAAGCAAGTAATCCCTGCCTTGACAAGAAAATGCTGGGCAAGATCTGAAACTCCTTTTTCTGTGATTATTAAATCTGGTCTGAGGGCTATCAGATCAGCACACAGTGATTTGACATGTTCCTCCTCCATTTCCAGCATCTTTGTGAAATCTGTTTCTGCAGTAAGTTCAACATCTGTCTGAGATTCCCCTTTCTTATATTCCAAAGGACAATCTAATAATATTATCCGTGGGTTTTCAATACGACGCTTCATCTTTTGGTGTGTGACATCTTTGTTGACCATAATACCACTAAGAACTTGACACTCCTCGATGGTTCCACCTGGAATTTTTTCAATTCTTGCCCACTTTTTCACATCGATTTCCTTGCGTCCATCAGATTCAGTTGTAATAGTTTTTACAGCTTTAAGGGCAATAGCACATGCTAAGTCTGCATACTGTCCCATAAATTTGGTACCAATACAAGACTTGATGACATCAACCATTTTCTCTTCACATTCCAAGTCAATTGGAATACTTAGCTGATCTTCAAGGGTACAAATAGCATCTTCTAATGCTTGTCTGTAAGCTTGAATAATAATAACAGGATGCATTTTGTGCTGCAAAAACTGTTCAGCAACCGCCAACATCTCTCCAGCTAGAATGACAACACTTGTGGTACCATCACCAACCTCCTCATCCTGAGTGCGAGCGATCTCAATCATGTGCTTGGCAGCTGGATGCTGAACAGTGATTTCTCGAAGAATTGCATTACCGTCATTTGTCATTACAATCCCTCCCATGGGATCCATCAACATATTAACCATAATAATTACCTGGAACAGAGATGTATCATCATTAGTAATTATTTCTCAGCTGATCTCATCTTCGTCGCTGTATGCTTGATGGATAATAATACGTTGGTATTGATAAAATACGTCTTTAATGTATAAAAGACTACATTATGAACTTCTCTTTGTGACAGCTGACTCTCAAGTGTATATGGAGCGTCTTACACAAATCTCACAAACCAAAACATTGCTAAACAAAAGAGCATCGCTCTGAAAAGACTTAAATCCTACTCCAGCATAAATCATAAAGAATCACATCTTATCTGAGGTAACCAACAAATGTTTGAATCCCAATACCGAAACAAATCATTACTCTTATGATCAAAGCATAACATGTCTTATTCATGCAACATGATGCAATGTTGCGCAATACCTGAAACACTTGAAATAATATAGTACATTGTTACAATAATACATAACAAGTCCCATCATGTTTAAGGTCTTACATGCTGAAACAAATTCATTATGCTCACAATGGGATTGAAGCTACTGTTAGATATGGTAGAGATATATTGTTCTGGCCTGGCATGAGTGCAGATATAAAGAATTATGTTTCTTCTTGTGTGGTGTGTAATAAGTATGGTAGTAAACAAACCAAGGAATCCTTAAATTCACATGATTCTCCTTCTAGGCCTTGGTCTAAAATTGAAATGGATATTTTTAGTGTTGGCAATTGTAACTATTTGATTTTGGTAGATTATTATTCATCATATTTTGAGATAAATTCATTGGAAAATATGTTAGCGTCAAATGTTGTAAGCAAGTTAAGGAGTCATTTTTTACGCTATGGTATACCAGACATTGTAGTAAGTGACTGTGGCTCACAATTTACATCAAGTGAATTTCAAACTTTTGTAAAGAAATGGTCATTTAAACATGTAAAATCATCCCCTTACCACCACCAGTCAAATGGCAAAGCTGAAAATGCAGTAAAAATAATGAAACAGTTGTTCACAAAATCAAAGGAGGATGGCCATGATCCTTTATTAGCACTTCTTGAATGGAGAAACACTCCAACTGAGGGATTTAACTCTTCACCTGCTCAAAGATTTTTTGGTAGAAGAACTAAAAGTCAATTACCTATAACAGAAAATTTACTTAAACCCAAGATTGTTGATGGGGTACCAGAAGTTCAAACTAAAAAATTGGTTAGGCAAGCTAAATATTATAACAGATCATGTAAGAATTTAGTCTCATTAAAACCAGGTGATGTCATCCGTGTACAACCAGTTCCAGGAAAAAAGGATTGGAAGAAAGGTAAGGTAATAAAAGAGGTTGCAAAAAGGAAATACAAAATAGAAGTAGAAGGCAAAGTATATTTTAGAAATCGTAAAATTTTGAGAAAGACATCAGAGACAGTAACTGATAATTATATCGATTCTGATATTGAACTTGAAACTGATGTAAATACGAATGGTGTTGGAAATAAATCTTTAATAATTCCTGAAGCTGATAACTTAGAATCACAAAGAACCAGAAGTGGTCGTGTTGTAAGGAAACCTCAATATCTTGAGGATTATTTGTAATAAATTTAAAGAGCCAATTAGGTATGTAGGATTAAATGTATGTTGCAGGGGACCATTTATGTAGAAGAAAAGTTCTTTCAAGATTTTGTTGAGAAAATGTAAAAGAAGGGAGATGTAACAATATGTGAATGTTGTGGTTAGGAATTCGTATGTAATCAGTGTATGAATATTGTTGGTACACTGTCTAAGTTTGTAAATGATATCTGTTGTTTATGTTTGGGTAAGTCACGTGACCACACAGTCTTCCGCATTCTCCCCCGCTCTACAAATGTTGGCTCGGCAATGCTGTATCACTTGCTGTTTAACTTGTATAATAAACTAAGGTTAATTACCCTCAGCTTATCAATCAGAACCCATAACAGTGGCGATCGTATATGTCAGAGTTTTGGTGATTTAGGTAACCGAAATCTCGTCATGTCTGGGTAGCATAACCTAGAAAACATATACTTTCGTCATTTCCCCGGTTACCCTTGTGTATTGGTTATCATTCCTGGAGATCGATATCTCCTGGAATTATATTAATCATCATCAATCTCACTAGAGATTTATGGGTAATCTCTCTTCCCTCTGAGAGTAGCCTTAGGCTACAACTCTCTGCGTCGGCCTTGAATTTCGAATTCAGGCATGACTAGCCTAGAGTTTTCTGTCTCATCCCTTAACGGCCGTCGGCAAGTTTTGGGATTCGATCAGAACCTCAGAGTATTTAGTCTTTGTCGGCAGTCGGTCGGCGGGGTGATTGCATTCCCTTGCCGTCGGAACTACCGGCATAGGAGACTAGCCCTCCCTAGACTACACCTGAAGTGGTTGAATGTTACCGCCACCTTCTCCCTGTGGTATAGTAGACTAGTCCTATGCTCGCCGACCCTAGGCTATAGAGTCGTATACTCTTGTGGCCTAGGATGGCGCCGGCATTAGAACTCTGTTTCTCCCTTGTTGAGAGGAACGGCATGAGCTGCCGTCCCCTTAACTGTATTAGCACCTCCTAAGCTGGAGAATAAATGATTCTCCTGCCGCTTGTGGTCTTGCCGGTACTGAAACAGAGTTTCTTCCAGGTGTGTAGATCCGGCAACATTGCCGGTCCCTCCTATACCTCATATAGGACCCTTTCCCCTCCCCTCTCTGTTCTTTTACGATGACCGAGCCATTGTCTTTCCTGTGCTGGAGTCCTGCAGCCTTACTATTGCAAGTGGGTTGCGGGAGCCGCCCAGACCCCCCCTCCTCAGTCATCAGCTGTCGGCGACTGCCGACTGCCAAAGGCCATGACGGCTGTCAGCGACTGCCGGCTTCCAGCGGCTGTGGATGGGAGGCCCTTTTTGTCACCAAGGTTCTCCAGTTCTCCCTTGAACTGCTGGCCACAGTTTCTGTTGTCGGCGCATTGTTCTGGCCGGCAGTAGATCGGTACAGCTCTCCGTGCTGCGGGTTTAGTCATTAACCTCGCTAAATGCGAATTTGGTAAGGCTAAAGTTGTGTATCTGGGTCATATAGCCCCAAAACAGGCTAACGTCGAGGCTATAACTAATTTAAAGAGACCGTGCAATGTCCGAGAAGTTCGAAAGGTGTTGGGTATGATGGGCTATTATAGAAGGTTCGTTAGGAACTTTTCTGACATTGCCCGTCCCCTGAATGATATTTTACAAAAAAATAAGAAATTCATTTGGACTAGTGATTGTGAAGAAGCATTCATAAGAATCAAGACTATTCTCATGTCTAAGCCTATTTTGGTTTCTCCGAATTTTCAAGCTCCCTTTATAATTGCTGTTGACGCTAGTGATATAGGTATTGGAGGAGTTCTCTTTCAAAGGGGTGAAGACAGGGAGGTGTACCCAATATCCTACTACAGCAAAAAGTTGTTAACGGCAGAGCGTAAGTATTCAACTATTGAGAAAGAGGCTCTCGCCCTGATCCGTACCATATCTCATTTTAAACCATACTTAACTAATCTTTCTTTTCCAGTGGAGGTATGGACGGATCATAATCCGTTAGTGTTTATTGAACGGATGAAAGGGTCTAACCAAAGAATTTTACGCTGGGCCTTGCAACTGCAAGAGCTCAACTTGGTAATTAAGCATATTAAAGGATCTGATAATAAGATCCCGGACACCTTGTCTAGGATGTAAAGTGTTTTTTTGTTTTTTTTGTCTCCCTGCCTCTTTCGCCCTGCTCGTTCCTCTTTGTGTTCATTTAGAGTGAAAGCAAGTGCTAACTTTATGGTTTATTCCGACATCGTTCCGTTGTTTCGTTTATTTATGCGATATATTTTTTTTTCTTTGCCAGTGTTTTTTTTTTTAGTTTAAGTATTAGCTATAAGAAATATTCTGTTCTATATTAGTCTTAGTTTCTTATTAGCAGATAGATAGCTCTTTGTGCCATTTATTATGACCCTAAGTTTTAGCAAGGACTTTTGGAATTTCGGAACTTTATCATTTTCTGTGATTTAATACATTTTGCTCTTGGCTTTAGGTTTTTTTTTCGGTTCTGTGTTTAATTAGACTGTTTATATCTTTGTATGTTTGAGTTATATTTAATGCTGACCTTTTTGTTTCAGGATGTGTAATGCACCATTGTGTTTACTGTATTAGATAATCCTATGCATGTTTATATTAAGGTTATCTTTACTTTTGAGATTTATTTTATTTTTATATTTAATTGATTCTTTAGGATGTATAAAATTTTTTACTCTATTTGATAAAATTTTTTTTTGTAGGGGGAGAAAGGTATTAGATTAAAGTAAATTCATTATAATTTGATTATAAGTTGTTAATACTTTTCCAACCTTTTGATCTTGTTTTAGTTTTTAGTTTATTAATAAGCCAGCGTCATTCTTAGTTTGATGAACTCTGTAGAGAGTCATATGACTTCTCAGTTTTGTTTTTGTTTACCACCTTCTCCCCCGGTATTAGTGAACTACTGAAGTGCCTTATTAACGATCGCTGTTTTTCTCTCCTATGAGCTGTGTTGACTCGAGTGAAAGGCTTGATCGAATGGTGGTGATAAGTGACAGGGTTAGTTCGAGTTCCTACTCACAGTCTGACGCTTTGCCACTCCATCTTGGTGACCTTTGTAGTTTTTGAAGCACTTCCTTCACTACTTTGTGTGTGGTCGCTGGTGTTTGTCACCCACGGCATTCATCAGCCACGTCCCTTCCCTCGTTCGTCGGAGGATTTGCGAACGAGTTGGCCCGTTTCTACTGAGATCGGTGCGGTTTGCGACGTGCGAGATCCGTTGAAGTCCCGGATTCTCGGAGGCTACCACCCTTGGCGTTCCTGTGGCATTTTGGATTGCCTTCGGGCATTGCAGCTTGATCTAGTTGACCTGCTCATCAGCGTCAGTGAGTTCTTGGAACTCGTGGAGATACGTAGGGCGGCATACTACAGGTATGAGATATTTTTTTGTTATTTACGACAATCGTGGATCGCCGAGTACCTGTAGGTGTGCACGCCCTTGTTTGTAGTACGGTCTTCTGGACCTTGGATGGCCTGATGGGACAATCTACCGAGCTTTTTGTGATTATTCTCTGTGTAAATTTGTAAGATTATTTGGTTTTTGTGATTTATCATTTATGAAGTTAAGTTTAACATTTAAGTTAGTTTGTTTGTGCTAGGTAGGAATAATATTAAGTTTCTCATTTATTTTCTCTTTCTTCCTTCTACCTATCTTAGTTTGTTAGGTTAGTTTTTCTGGCCAGTGATTTTGAAGGGTAGCTGCTTGAAATGTTGTGTTTAAAGACTTCCTATTTCTTAGCCTAGGGATTAACTTAGTTGTAGGTGATCTTTTAAAGATCTTAAGGTTGGTTTTCCCGCAATTTGTGTATTCATTAATTTTGTTTATTATCATTACCAACCATTACTTATATATTTTTTTTTTTTTGTAAATAGATATTGTAACTTTTGTTGAGGTGTTTGTTCTTATGTTCCCAAATTGCTGTGTTACATTTTTACTGACCGCAAATTTCTGAATAGAAAGAACCCTTGAAATTACGGCCGTAAATACGGCCTTAACACTGCTCTTGGTCCATAGGTTGATGAGGAGCGAGCCTGGATGCTGATCATATGCATATAGGATCAGCCAGTCTCATTGAATCTACTTATCTTTTATCAAAAGACCTGTATAAAAGTTCTTATTTTTACATAATAAATTTCAATGTATTGATAAAGGATTTGCTGACGATTTTTCGAAAAACAATTATTCGAAAGACAATTGTTCGAAAAACTTTTCTCCGAAAACCAATTATTCGAAATCAATTGTTCGAATGTGTAATTGTTCGAATTTTCAAGTGATCGAATTGCAAGATATTCGAATAAGCAATTATTCGAAATTAATATTGTTCGAATCCATGAGTTACAGCGACTTGTTGAGTATGAGTAAGAATTTATTATTTTTGCAGTGTATAAGCGAATGAGTAGTTATATGAGAAAGAACTCAATTGCATTGTTTGTCTTTTATAATACATTTATAAAAAAGAATAACCGTAAAAAAATCCTGCTCTAGAAAAACATTAATAATCGAATGAGTAGTTAAATGAGAAACAATTCAATTTCATGGCTTTTCTTTAAATACATTTATGAAGTAAAATGAAAATCAAAATGAACCGTAAACAAATCCTTCTTTGGAAAATAAACAACCTTAAAATTCTCACTTATTTTGGACGCTTTCCTATTTAGTAGAAATTTCTTGAACCCTATAATGGCTGAGTTCGTTAGGAGTGAAAAGGGAAAGCCCATGTTAGTAGTGAACGGACATTTAGTTGTTAAAGACAAGCAAATACAAAATAGAATATATTGTAAGTGCCATAAATTTTGAAATTACTGTAAATGTCGAGCTATAACAGTAAAAGAATATTTGGTCTTGTTTTGAAGAGTTAAGAATAATCTCCCAAAGACAAATAATTCGATTAAGGGTTGGCATCGAGCATTTTCTCAGCAAGTCTGCGCTGCTCACCCAACATTTTGGAAATTCATCGACGCACTTAAAAGAGAACAATCTCTCAATGAAATCAGAATTGTAAATTTTAATTAGAGGTGAAGAATGTGAAAGAAGCACCCAGAAATATAAAGAAAGTGTAAGACGTCTTAAGAAACTAGTGGACAACTTTGAAGACTATCAAGACGAGATCAAGTATCTTCGTGCAGTAGCCCCATAATCTAAGCATGTAATAAAATGTCTGATTTCCTTTTTATATTATTATTGATTTTTAATTGCTTTTAAAATGTTTTTTATTTGACATAAATGTACAAAGATGTGTAAATAAAACTTTAGTAAATCTAAAATATTCATTAATTAACATTAATCCTATTCTTCTTTATGGTTCAGTAAAGTTTGCTAATGATTCGAACAACATGAATTTCGAAAAAAAAAAAAAGTTTATTCGAATATCTTGTAATTCGATCAATTGTGAATTCGAACAATCGTTTTCGAAAAAAAAAAAAGTTTTTCGAACAATTGTCTTTCAAATAATGGTTTTTCGAAAAATCGTCCGCACACGGGATAAAAACATTGTAGTGACTTGTAACTCAATGTTGTTGTATTCTAGAAAAAGAGCTTCTGGATATTCATATAACCTATTTTACTGTTAGAAACCAAAAATAAATTAGAGGTACGAGTTGCAAAAGAAATGGAAAGCAAAACTGTTTCCTTATAAGGAATACAGCTAACGTTAAATTAATTAATTCAATCAGAAAGGATTGATATTTGTGTCCGACTGTGGGGAATAGCCGTTCGGTCGTTAGCTTGACTCGAAGCTTTACCTATTTTTCTTTATAAATTAAAAGTAAATAACTTAATGCTACTTAGTATAGTAACTATTAGCGTTAATGATAAGTAAAATGAATAATGAAATTAAACTTATGAATTAAATGACTTAAATTAGTAATTGCCTAATAAGCCTCAAGCTCGCGCGTGCGTAATATGTACCTGTCAAAGGTAAGAAGTAAATTATCTCGGAGGTTACCACAGCCACGGCAAACAGTTCCAATAAAAAGTACTCGGTAAAAAGCCCGGCTTCTTTATAGGAATTTAACTCTGAACAAAACTAAACATTCAAACTCCAAGACAACGATAATTTTGGAACACGTCAACGTCAACATTTGTGATAAGTGATCTACAATATTCTGTATCTTTGGACATGTCTAGGGAAAAGGGTAATGTACGGCAATATCACAAAGTTTTATAAGTGGATCTACTCTTTAGTGTAAGTTGTTTTGGTTGTTGAATAATTGTTTTGTTTAATTAATATAAGTAAGGTTGAAATTAAAATAAATTCCATTACTTCGCCACTATTCAGGCGTATGTAATGCGTGATATTAGCTATGGGCGTTTTAAAGTCTATCTGTGATGAGGAGAGACTGTTTCGTTTTCTCCTAGTGAACATTTCTCTTTTGGAGGCCTTTCAGTAACTTAATTGGAAGATAGGTACACCTTGGAACATAAAATATCGTTAGTAGTTGTGTTCCTGTTTATCGTCCGTTATATCTGAAACTATAACTGAAAAAATCTTTAAGATTTCTGAGCTGAGTTTCTTTATCATCTGTGTCTTACTTCTTGGAGACATATAAAGCTAAGACCTACGTAACTAATGCTTCTTTTTATTTGGTAAACTATGGGCACTTTGTGAATCTCGTAAAATATATCAAATATTTACATTTAATCTTTTATATAGTTATTTTTCATTTATTCTGGCTGTCATTTTCTCTCACTGATACCATTTTACTAATTTTCTTACTAAAGCATTAATTCAGGGAATGAGTCATTATATAAGATTTTACATAATCTACGTCGTGTAATGACTGACTATAACAGAAGTGGGGCATTTATTGGAGCTGAATTTTGTTTAATTTGAAATTCAAAGACTGCTTGTAAATTAAATTTAGTACGAGATTAGAGGCAGACATGTCAGAGTTATAACACATCTGATTTTTTTTGACAAATTTTTGAGGATACACGTATGGAAAGGTTAAATGATTCAGAAAAATCTAATTTAGTGAATATATGCAAACATCTATGGATTAATGTTAAAATCTCAATAAGTAAGTGGATACTAAACATGTGTTAGTTCAACATTTGGTTTAAGACGATGTGTTACTTCGGGTTGTGTTAGATAAATCACTGGTTTTAGGCTCATCAGCTATAGAACTTTAGCGTAGGGACTGAGCAAGAGAAATTATAATTAAAAGCCAAGTTAACACGGGAAAAGTTAGAAGTCAAACTTAAATATGAACAATTAGAAGCTAAGTTCAAACGTGAACAATTATAATCTGAGGTGAGGGAAAAAGAGTTGGCAGCTCAAGCTCAGGCTGAGCGGGAGAGAGCATGAGCAGAGTTTAATCTTGAACAATTAAAATTCGAACTTTTCAAAAGGAGTTAGACCATGAGAAAATTAGCAGGTGATTCAAATGATGCAAAGAAATGTAAGTCAGATATTTTGAACGAATATAGAGTTGTGCGTCCTTTCAATGGAAAGGAAGTAGATGAATGCCTCGTCTGTTTAAAAAGAAGAAGAAAAACAAATGTGAGTAGCCAACAGAAAAATGTGCTTTTATATCGTCCGGAGTTTTGTGTGCCACGGCACAGAAATTATTGCAGATACAGTTGATGATTATGAATCCTTGAGGAAAGTTATTTTGCAGGCCTATGAACTAACTTCAAAGGCTTATAGAATGAAGTCTAGGAGTTGGACGAAACAAGACAAACAGACATATGTAGAATTTAGTAGGGAACAATCGAATTGGTTTGATAAATGGTATAAGGCAACAGAGTGTAGCATGATTTTAAGAGATTAAGGGAAATTATTTTAGTTGAGGAGTTTAAAAGTCGTGTTAGTGAGAATATTATGTATTATTTGAATTAGAAAAAGTCATTCACTCTTCGTGAAACCGCTGTATGTGCTGCTGATGATTATGTACTGGCTCACAAGGAGTCGA
>NC_090751.1:77514400-77516900 GCF_036898095.1 Palaemon carinicauda
ATTATTAATGAAATCTCTACTGAGTCTAAGATGAAGAAGCATATAACTATCAAAGAGAGAGATGTATTCATAATAACAACAAATGATGATGAAAGACAACGTTGGATGGAGCATTTTAGCGAGTTTATGAATAGGGGATACGAAGGGAATAATTTGATAGATATACCTGAAGCTGATGAAGATCTTAATGTGCCCATGAATTAATTCATGGTAATAGAAGTCGAAGCTAAAACTAAAGAGGTGGAAAGCCTCTGGATACGATGCAATAATTGCTGATATGATAATGTCTAAAAATGATGTGACCCCGAGAATAATTGCACGATTATTCTGTAGAATGTGACAAAACCTAATGAATGGGAGTAAGGAGAATTGGTGAAAATGGCAAAAGAAAAGGAGACGCGACTGATTGCAATAATCACAGAAGCATCGCAATTACGTCAGTTGTCATAAAAATATATAGTATGTTTATACTAAAGAGACTGGAGAGAAAGAATGAATAAAAGATGAACAAGCAGGATTTCGAAAATGTAGAAATTGTACTGACCAAATTTTCCCTTTGAGACATGTACAACAATGCGTAGAATAAAGAAATCCACTTATGACGGCATTTTTGGACTATGAAAAAGCATTTGATACTGTGCACTGGCCAATTTTGTGGAGAGTCCTTCATTATTATGGAGTTCCTCCTAAATATGTAAATTTGATGAAGTCTGTTCATGAACATAAAAAGTGCAAAGTTAATGTTAACGGAGTAATATCAAATGAATTTCCAGTGAAAAGTGGAGCAAAACAAAGGGAATATGTTGTCACCTATGTTGTTTATCATCCTCATGGATTTTGCAATGCATTGAACATTGGGATATGATAGAGAAGGATTGGATTGGTTTGGTGATAAAAAATTACCAGACATACAGTATGCTGATGATGCTGTCCTTATTAGTAGAACACCACAGGATTTGCAATGCTTGCCTACCAGAATGCATGAAATGTCACATGAATTTGGGTTCAAGATAAATAGAAAAAAGGCAGATGATGAGAACGGAGTATGCATTGGAAGATGAAATATCGTTGGAAGGAGAAAGGATTAATAAGATAGAATCATGTAATTATCTAGAAACTATAATCTCATACACAGGTTCTTTTGAATTGAAGTTTAGTGAAAGATTAAAAAAACAAAGCAGACAAAGGCAAGGTTAAGTAAAATAGGGAAATCATATTGACGGAAACTGCATAGAAAAATCAGACTATTTATAAGTTTAATGAGATCGGTGTTACAGTATGAACATGAGTAATGGTATGACAGTGAAAAAATCTCCAATAGATTTAGTAGATTTGAGGAAAAAGCCCTCAGCAGGATACTGGAAGTTAACTGGTAGGACAGAATTAGAAATAAAACTATAAGAGAGATTTCTCGAATGCCATATGTAGATGAGATCAGGATGGAAGGTAGATGAAGATGGTTTGGCATGCTCTTCGCACTCCGCAAGAGTGATTAGTTCACACACATTTAGCTGGGCTTCACAATGTATTAGAAGAGATGAAGATTCATGACTACATGGCTAAGGACTGCTAAGCGTGAAGTAGAAGATAAGGAATGGAGATGTATTGAATTTAAATCTCATGATAGATATGGCCTAAGAGCTCTAACCGAGGCCCTCTGTATTAATAGGCACAGACGGCATATATATATATATATATATATATATATATATATATATATATATATATATATATATATATATATATATATGTGTATGTATATATATATGTATATGTATATATATGTATATGTATATGTATGTATATGTATATGTATAAGTATATATATATATATATATATATATATATATATATATATATATATATATATATATATATATATATATATATATATATATGTATGTATGTATGTATATATGAGTGTGTATGTATACTTTTTGTGTATGCGTGCTTTTACAGCTGAATAAGACCGGGATATAAAATAAAATAAAAGAAAAGTTTTACGTAAATTGAAAGTTTTTAAAAGCATATTTAAATGAATTTTAATACGTTTGAAATATCTCTTCCTCGACAATATTTACCCACAGATCCGTTATCGTATAAGGTCTTGTTGCCCTAATCTTTTCCGGCATCTTGGCACATTGAGTCAAGAAGGGTGTCTGCTTCAGAGCCCACATGTTGTAAATACCATGCTCACGCAATGCTAGTATCCTGCAAATATTGAGTTTGGTGTTAAAAGATTGAAGGTTGAAAGGCCGCTCATGAATGGCAGAGGTAATCCCCTAGAGACTGACCTTATATATATATAATCACACCCTTACCCCCTCTCTATCCAACCTATGGAAAAGGAGGGTCTGACAATGACAGCTGTTTACTCAGATGATGACTCAGCTTATGATTCCACCAAACCGCTCATCCTTAACTCCCAAGTATGGAGAGTTTTCACATACTAAATGAACAAACGAATTTAAGCGGGATTCCAACCCAAATCTGGGGATCA
>NC_090751.1:77521900-77531900 GCF_036898095.1 Palaemon carinicauda
AAAAGGAGGGCCATACAACTAGTGGAATGATTAAAGCCCAAATCAAATGTCTATCCTAGGAAGCGTCGATAAACCCAGGAAAGCTGCCAGAAGAAGATATTGCAGCACCTCGCAACTGTTTGGAGTTTGCTGAAGTTGAAGATGAAAGCAGAATGGGGAGAAAGAGAGAGAGAAGAGTCAAGAGAAATTGCAAGACATGCAAGGGAAATGGAAGAAAAAGAGAGAGAGAGAAGAGGCAAGAGAATTTGCAAGTCATACAAGGGAAAAGGAAGAAATAGAGAAAGAAGAGGCAACTGAAATTGCAAGACATGCAAAAGAAATAGAAGAAAGAGAAATTGCAAGACAGGAAAAAAGAGAGAAAAGAGGCAAAAGAAATTGTAAGACTGATATCCCTGGGAATTCTGAATGTGGCATATACCATCAGATATTGATTCCCGCACGGCGCACCCCTGAGAAGACAGGTGATCGCCGTAGAACATGAGACAGGAGACATGGGAATAAGAGATATGACAGAGAAGACTATGCAAGAGGATGTGAACCACTTTTGTTGTGCATGTCACGCTTTTCAGATGGCTGGAAAGCCTAACAAGTACATAAAAAAGGCTCCCTTACACCCGATTGAAGCTCAAGGAGAACCCTTTCAGTAAGGTGATAATCGACATTGTAGGACCGCTACCGAGAACAAAGAAAGGCCCCGAATATATGTTAACTTTGATATGTCCCGTAACAACATACAGAGATGCAATACCCATCAGGAACATCAGTGCTAAAGTAGTACTTTGACGGCTGCTTTTCCGGTCCCATACAACAGTCGAATCCTACTCTCTACAGGACCTCCAATGTCATTTTACCTTGTCCGTTCAGAGTATTTCATATTTCATATCACAAATTGTTCATTTAATGTTAAATCGTCACTGTTATATGACTCATGGAATAACTTTTATGAATAATGAGTCCGACACCCCCACCAGACCTACCCTCTCTCGGTATGTGAAAGAGGTGTGTGTAGGGGGTGTCACTTCAGGGATCTTTGCCTTGTCAAAGTTATTCAACCATGTTTCAGAAAATGCTAGTATGTCCAAATATTTTTCGTTTATCAATTCTCGAATTTAAATAGTCTTTTTACAGATTGTATATTTACACAGCCACAGTCTATGACATCCTTAGTAACAATGATCAGTATTTTCTGCTAGTCTTTTCGATTCCAAGTCATAAGCTTTGCATTCTCCAGAATTTACTATGTGGTCACTTGGTTTGTTTAACTTTGTGCAGTTAATACAGTTTGACACTTGCGAATTACACGAATGTTTTCCTGAACATTTCCCGCAGATTTTATCATCTTTCTTAGACTTGCAATCTTTTCAAAGATGTCCGTAACCCTGACAGTGTAGCAGGTGATCACGTGGTGCCTATCACATATGTTATAAGTACCCCCATCGTAACGAAACGTTGTCTCCATTATCCTGAATAGGCCTATGAACTTCAGGATCACATTTCAGCACATAGTGGGTGGTCCCACCTAAAGCATTTTTCTTCAGGACAACACTTATCTTCTCTTCTATTTTTGGATTTGGTCTAGGCAACGATTTCTTTGAATCAAAGCCTTTACTACATCATCTTCATCATTGAACACATTGCATATCATTCTGTTTTTGGTTTTAGTTTTCCGATTTTTCTCGTTTTAGTGTCAGCAGCCAATATCTGAATTAAGATTGCAGCCACTTCTCTGATCATTTTGTTTGCAAAGTTTACAACAACATTTCCATTTGTAGTTGACCTCATGTTAAGTATAGGAATGTCTTTAAGTGCTGTTCTACCTCACGTTTTGTTTCAATGAGTTTAGTTGTTGTTTTTGTTGATTTAATTACTAACAGATTTTTTTCCTTTACTTTGTTAGCAAATGTCGGTTTCTCCAGTTTTGGGTCCATTAATGTGTGAAGTGCTGCCTTAATTGATTCCATATTCATAGCAAGAATACCAACTTCCCCAGTGAGGTCAGTAGTCTGGGTGGAATTTGCTGCGTGCACGCTAAGTTCCACAGATTTATTTTCTAATTCAGCTATTCTCGCGTCTTGTTCGCTGAAGGCCTCTTCTCTCATATTCAGATCTTCCATCAATTTTGATATATATAAATTGGCTTATTGGGCTACACTTACGCAGGGTAGGCATAACCAATCTAGGTTATTTCGTTCATTATCAGTGATGCCTGTCACTATATACAGACATTTCTTATGATAAAATCTATTGCAGTCACATCCTATCCATTTTTTTTCTGGTCTCCCTTCGTGGTTTTACATAGGCCTACGAGGCAAAAATACTTAGGGACAGACAAAGTGTACTGTTTCTTATCACTTAGGTTTCCTCATTAGGTTAACTAATATCTTTTCACTGATATTCTAAGCGAGTAACAAAGCTAAACACGACTCAGGGCTAGTGTTGAACGTAGCTTTGTGCAAAACACGTCCGCACCTTAAAAACTTAAATAAAACTAAACATTTTGACCAAGTTTGGTATTCCGGAAATCGTACAGTGTGACTGAGGAACAAATTTCATGTCAAAACTGTTATAGGACGTGATGAAACTATTGGATATGAGACTAAAACTGTCTATAGCCTATCACCAGGAGATCAAAGGTGTTTTAGAAGATTTCCTTTAATCCGAAAGAGTATGTTATTATTATTATTATTATTATTATTATTATTATTATTATTATTATTATTATTATTATTATTATTAATAATATTATTATTATTACTATACAAGCTACAACCCTTGTTGGAGAAGCAAGATGCTATAAGCCCAGGGGCTCCAACAGGGAAAATAGCCCAGTGAGGAAAGGAAATAAGGAAAAAAATAAATGAAGAGAACAAATTAACAATAAATCATTCTAAAAAAAGTAACAACGTCAAAACAGACATGTCATATATAAACTATTAACAACATAAAAAACAAATATGTCATAAAAGAACTATAAAAAGACTCATGGTCAACAGAAAAGCATTTGCTCTAACTTTGAACTTTTGAAGTTCTACTGATTCAACTACCCGATAAGGAAGATCATTCCACAACTTGGTAACAGCTGGAATAGAACTTCTAGAATACTGTGTAATATTGAGCCTCATGATGGAGAAGGCCTGGCTATTAGAATTAACTGCCTGCCTAGTATTATGAACAGGATAGAATTGTCCAGGGAGATCTGCATGTAAAGGATGGTCAGAGTTATGAAAAATCTTATGCAACATGCATAATGAACTAATTGAACGATGGTGCCAGACATTAATATCTAGATCAGGAATAAGAAATTTAATAGACCGTAAGTTTCTGTCCAACAAAATTAAGATGAGAATCAGCAGCTGAAGACCAGACAGGAGAACAATACTCAAAACAAAGTAGAATGAAAGAATTAAAACACTTCTTCAGTATTGATTGATCACTAAAAATCTTGAAAGACTTTCTCAATAAGCTTATTTTTTTGAGCAATTGAAGAAGACACAGACCTTATATGTTTCTCAAAAGTAAATTTGCTGTCGAGAATCACACCTAAAATTTTGAAAGAGTCATACAAATTTTAAGAAACATTATTAATACTGAGATCCGGATGTTGAGGTGACACCGTCCTTGACCTACTTACAATCATACTTTGAGTTTTGTTAGGATTCAACTTCATACCCCATAATTTGCACCATGCACTAATTCTAGCTAAATCTCTATTAAGGGATTCACCAACCCCTAGATCTACATTCAGGGGATGGAATTGATGCAAAGAGAGTAGCATCATCTGCATATGCAACAAGCTTGTTTTCTAGGCCAAACCACATGTCATGTGTATATAGTATGAAAAGTAATGTGCCAAGAACACTACCCTGTTGAACACCGGATATCACATTCCTATAATCACTATGGTGCCCATCAACAACAACTCTTTGAGATCTAAGAAACGACCCACCCACTCCCAACTGTTTCAGTTTGAAAACAAGGGTTTCATGATTAACACGGTCAAAGGCAGCGTTAAAATCAAGGCCAATCATACGAACTTCCTGACCGCAATCAAGGGATTTCTGTACAGCATTGGAGATTGTAAGAAGGGCATCACATGCTCCAAGGCCTTTACGAAAACTAAATGGCAAACTAGGGAGTAGATGATTACCTTCAGCAAACCTATTAAGACGTTTTGCTAGAAGACGTTCAAAAACTTTAGATAATATGGGAGTTATGGAAATTGGGCGGTAATCTGTGGGACTTGAGCTACCACAAACACATTTACATAGAAGAGTAACATTACCAATTCTCCAACAAGTGCTAGAAGCTCCTCTTCTTGCTAACTTGCGCAAAATAACAGATAACTTTGGAGCTAAGAAATCTGCTGTCTTTATAAAAAACAAAGGAAAAATACCATTTGGGTCTATTAACAAAGAACTGCAACAAAACTGGAAATGACTGGTACATTAGACTACTTTTGATGTTATTTGAGGTATACAACCTTCATCAAGAAAGCATGATATGTAGCCCGAATGAAATGGTGTTTGGATGAGAAATAAGAGGACCAATTAAAACGTTGTCAGAAAAAAGGAAAGATCAAGAGGAAACGGATAGAGAATATGTCAAGAACTTGAGGAAAAGAATCAGCGAAATAAGTTTTCCCTCGCAAACCTGAAAACGTGCTAAGGAGAAATGACGAAAAGGTTTGGTATGAAAAGTAAGAACAGAGAGTTTGTGGTAGGACAACAGGCGTTGGTTTTCTCATTGATAAAATGATTCCCTTTCAGCAACAAGTTCCAAGTACTATTCCAGATTTTGGAGAATATCAATGACCTAACCTAGGTTATCGAAAAATCAGGAAAAAAGAAAAGTCAAAGAAAGGTAACGTTAACTTGTTGGAACCGATACTGCAAGCACCGGATTTCAGCAAGAAATTCCTTATCCAAGCGGATGTGTCGGACGGCGGGATTGGGGCTATCCTATCACAAGAAGGCAAGAAAGGAATTCTTTACCCTGTCGGTTTTATGTTGTCGAAGCTGAAAAAGCATCAATGGCCTATTCAACAGTTGAAAAGGAACTGCTAGCGCTAGTCACAGCAATAAGGAAGTATGAAGTTTATGTAAATAGAAAGAATGCCGAACTTACGGATTACCCGGATCACAATCCTTTAACTTTTGTTGATAAGATGAAAAATGATAATCAAAGGTTAACTAGATGGTCATTATGTTTGCCACCATATTGTATTAATATAAAACCTATATCCAGTAACGAGAGCGTGGTTGCAGATTATTTATCTCAGGCTGAATCAGTAGTTTCAGGCCAGGAATAAATAATCTTTTTGCGGGGGAGATATCTTAAGAAGCTGGTGTAACATAAATAGATTATTTTATTCATGTATTTCATTCAGCTTATGAGGTGAATTCCACTCATATAGGATTAAGTATATGTATGTAAATTACATAAGACTGTCATTATTCATTTAGTTATGTATTTATTCAGTTTCGTATATATAAATTTACGTTATGTTAAAGAATTAAATCTTTCATTTCGAGCATTTTGCTACGATATGTTATGTAATTTTGATAAAAGGTATGCTTTATGACACACGCTAGGGATTGCATCATATTTCCACATGCTGGGAAGTTGCATGAAGGTTCTAGGCTAAAGTTATTCTTTTTTTTTTTAAATGCTACAAGAGGAGGTGAGCAGAGTTAATTGAGTGTGTTGTTTTGTCAGGCGACGATAGAGCTATACTTCAAACTGTCAAGTTGGCAACATTTATGTCCTAAGGACCCCCTTCGACCTGCCCCCAAACTTTAGGAAGGATTATCTGGAAAATTCGAGAAAGAACTAGGATGATATATATGGGCCTAGCGATGCAGAGATCCAGCCTGACATTCCACAAGATCTGTGTTTCCGCCAACCCGCTCACCAGCACTTCTTCAGCCATAGTTTTCTCTCAAAATTGTACAGTGTATGGTATTTTTTAATTTGAAATAAGTGAAGGGAAACTATGGGTACAGTTTATATTATATTTTTTTTTCTTTTTTTTTTGACGGGCACCGTGTGATTAGATTAAACAATGAAGTGCCTTTATTCTTGTTTAACTGCTCAGTAACCTTGTGCGAGCCCAAAGGTTGTGAGAGAACCAGATACGTATATGTAAGTGTAATCAATGCTTATTTTCTAGTGTTAAGGTGTCAACCTTTTTCATTAACTGTGAAAATTGAATGTTTTCGTAAATTAATTTCTAGTTGAACATGTGATTGTATAAATTATGAGGTGTTATTTTATCATAACCCTATGGTCTAGTTCAGATAAAAATTTCGAGTGAACTTATTATTTTAGGGATATTACTGTTGAATTGTTATTTTTATAGAATATATATATTTTTGAAAGGTGTGTACTATTAGGATCACTAATAGTTAATCCATTGACATGCTCGTATCGCCTGACATACAACCGAAGTATGAGGTTGGTTTTAGAATAGTTCCTGTTGAAAGTAAAGTAATCACTCAGTTTTTGTTTTGAGTGTAACGTAAAGAGAAATTTAGATATTCAGTGTTTATATATATATCAACGTCTGGGAGTTGCGTATTATATAAAATTCTTGGAGCTTGGAGGTATCTCTTGTGTATCAGATCATATAATATAAATCAGCTAAGTTTGGGAGTTTAGGAATTTACAGTAAGTAACTTGCTAGTTGTATATATATATATATATATATATATATATATATATATATATATATATATATATATATATATATATATTTATGTATATGTATTTATCTACCTATCTATCTATCTATCTATCTATATATGTACACACACACGCATATATATATATATATATATATATATATATATATATATATATATATATATATATATATATATGTATATACGTGTATATGTAAATATATATGTATATATATTTATATATATCTATACATATATCATTATTATTATTATTATTATTATTATTATCATTATTATCATTATTATTAGTATTACTTGCTAAGCTACAACCCTAGTTGGAAAAGCAGGATGCTATAAACCCAGGGGCTCCAACATTGAAAATAGCTCAGTGAGGAAAGGGAACAAGGAAAAATAAAATATTTCAAGAAGAGCAACAATACTAAAATAAATATAACTTTATAAACTATAAAAACTTTAACAAAACAAGAGGAAGAGAAATAAGATATAAGATAGATTAGTGTGGCTGAGTGTACCCTCAGGCAAGAGAACTCTAACCCAAAACAGTGGAAGACCATGGTACAGAGGCTATGGCACTACCCAAGATTAGAGACCAATGGTTGGATTTTGGAGTGCCCTTCTACTAGAAGAGCTGCTTATCATGGCTAAAGAGTCCCTTCTACCCTTACCAAGAGGAAAGTGGCCACTGAACAATTACAGTGCAGTAAGAAAAATTGTTTGGTAATCTCAGTGTAAAAAATAGGCCAGACTATTCGGTGTATAAGTGTATAGGTAAAGGGATAATGAACCGTAACCAGAGAGAAGGATCCAATGTAGTGCTACCCGGCTAAACAAAAGACCCCATAACTCTCAAGTGATAGTATGTCAATGGGTGGCTGGTGCCCTAGCCAACCTAGTATTTGAATATATATATATATATATATATATATATATATATATATATATATATATATATATATATATATATATATATATATATATATATATATATATATGTTACACCCAATCTGTGAAATTGCCCATTTCATGAAGTGGGCTAACCTCTTGCCCATTTCATGAAGTGAGGAAACTACTTGCCCAGTTCATGAAATGGGCAAGTGGTTAGCCCATTTCATGAAATGGGCAGTTTCATGCATGAATCTTAAAATTTGTTCCAAACTAGTTGTTAAACCAGAAAAATTTTGTTTTAAAGTCTTTTGTTAAGTGTTGTAATACAAAAACTTTTACCATAATATATGATGGCATTTTCAAAGTATCTTGTATAACCACTTCAAGCTTTAGTCATGGAAGAACAAATAGCAAGTTGTGCTGCCTTGTGCTCTACTGAATATGAGAAGACTGTAATTGCCATTTTGAAGAGAGGAAAGACAGGACAGACGCTTAAAAGAGAACACTACCACATCTTGCAAACTTTTTAGATTGCCTCCTTTGGTGAAACAGAAACAGTTAAAAAGAAGAATGGAAAATATATGGCAACTAAAGAATCAGTCACAGGAATTATCCAACAAGCCCACATTAACACCAGTCATGGTGGCGAAAAGAAGACTTACAAGGAGGTGTATGAACAATATGGAAATATTCCAAGATCAATTGTGTCCTTATATATCGTGCATTGTGAGCGCTGTGTTGAAAAGCGTGGCAGAAAAGAAACTGCAGCAGGAGTTGTAGTCAGACCACTGTCCATAAGAGATATCAATGAAATAGGACAAGTAGATCTGGTCGACATGCAGACTATGAAGGATGGAAATTATCGCTTTATTCTACACTATATGGAATATCTAACGAAGTTTCATGTGATTCGTCCCCTGAAATCAAAGACAGTAGCTGAGATTACCAATGAACTTCTTTTCATCTTCTTGGATATAGGGGCACCACACATCCTTCAGTCTGACAATGGACGTGAATTTACAGCTGGAGTGATCTAAGAACTTGCCTCACTATGGCCTGAACTCAACTTAGTAAATGGGCGTCCTCGGCCTCCCCAGATTCATGGTAATGGGGATGTGAAACTCAAGCTCGTGGCATGGATAAGAGTCAATAATTATGCTAAATGGAGTTATGGTGTCCGTTTTGTTCAGTGGGCCATGAACAGTTCATATCATGAGGAAATCAAGATGACTCCCTATCAAGCACTCACTGGCAACAAGCCAATATGTGGTCTTAAGTCGAATTTACCAGATGCATTCATCAGGAAAAAATATCGTCTGGTATTGAAGAAGAAGAACTTGAAAGGCTTATAGAAGTTCCACTTACCGGACATTCAGCTTGGAATGAACCACATCTAGTTGCAGACTCTCAGAAGTAACCTGCTATGGAACAAGAAAATATCTCAACTGTAGTACTGCATCCAGCAAAACAGGAAAGAAAAGAAGCTGAGTATGGACTTCAAAAGCAAGCTCAACAAATGTTAGCACGCAGCACTAGATCAATGCGAGCAGTTGATGTTGGAGACAATGTGTCTGTACCGGTGTCTCAATTTGACCGTAATAAAGGAGACCCCCCTAACATAGTAGGTGTTGTATTAGCAGTTGAAGACAGTGGTTACGCGATTGGCACAAAAAGTGGAATTATCAATGGTAAACTTGTCAGAAATCAATTCAAATTTGTTCAGCACACAGGACTTTTGATTGAAAATATCCCTAAACAAAAGTTAAGTATTCGCGAACTAGTTCGAGCAGGAAGCGTGTGTGGGTGGCCAAGGATACCAGAGAGTCTTTACAGGAGCAATTGCTTGTTAAAGCGGTGTTCCTGTTTGAAAGCTAGCCTTCGATGCAACAGTGCTTGCCACAACCACATATCATGTGACAATATTGACAAATAATTACTGTAAATTTGTTTGATATGTATGACCATTGCTTACATAGACGTGGAATTTGTCTATATTTTTAATGATTAAAACAGCTGTTTAAAATTTTTTTTATTTATTTTATTAAAAGTTTTTTTTTTTTTTTCAACTTACAATAATTTGTATTAGTTTTCCTTATTTTGACTCCAATGCTGCTAAGAAAAAAATATATATAACCAGTTTGTGTATGTCCGTATTTATTGCTGTTCAGTTTTAGTTGTGTTTAAAGTAGCTTGTTTCATTAAGTAAAGTCCTTTCGTGTTGGTTAGTTTTGCTCCCTTCCTGCACAAATACTTTGATGGTCGTTTAACGATCGTTTATTTAAATTTCTCTTAATAATATTGTATGATATTGAAGTGCAGAAAGATTTGATCTTGGAGCAGCAGCGCGAGATTCGTATATATAAAAAGATTATTTTTGTACCAAAGATATATTATCATGCATCATTGCTGCCCAT
>NC_090751.1:77534400-77544400 GCF_036898095.1 Palaemon carinicauda
TTCAACTTCGAATTCTCGTCTAGAATTTTTTTTCTCTGTGCTAATTCCGTTTTCTTTCATAAGTTCTCGGGAAATATCTTTGTATTCCATTTTCTTTCAGAAGTTCTCGGGAAATATCTTTGTATTCCGATTTTTTTCAGAAGTTCTCGGGAAATATCCTTGTATTAGTATCATTGTTTTGGGGGATTTTGTTATAATCTTTATCACTTAGTGTTTATGCGTTTACGCAGCGGACGTCTGTATTCATATAGATATTTTGATAGGATTGCAAGGGGTCGTAGAGATAGAAAAAGGAATACCGTAAACATGACGCCCCCTGTGAGCCCCATCCCTGGACCGAGCAACCCAACCACAGGACATGGTAACCCCCTCCCATTGTGACACTAGTAAATGCTCGCTCTGCAATCCTTCTTTTTCAGGGTTGGGTTAATGGGTTCTTGCCTCAGAATGTGGAGTCATGGATTTCATCCATCGATGCCCATTTAAATGCTAAACAAATCATAGACCCGTTTGTTCAATTACAAGAAGCTAAAAGTTTTATAGACTTTTCTAAAGGAGATGCGAGTGCGTATTTGAGGGGTGTTTCATTTCAAGAAGCAGTTACCTAGGATGATTTCAAAGTTAGGCTACGTGCGGTCTAAGGAGGTGAAGAAGACTTAGATATAGTTTTAACATTAAGAAATACACTTAATCAAGCCACTATGACTCGGCTTAATGTTATTGAGAGAGCAGCTCTCATAGCCGATACACTTAACGAATATCAAGATATTTTAGGTAATTCCACTTGGGTTACTAGAGGTAACATCTCCGTGAAAGATTTCTTACGATTAATGTATTTAACTTGCATGACACTTATGTTGCCTGAAGCTTTAGTGCGGTGTTTTGATAAAAAGTTAATGCCAGCAAGTACGGAATTGGATGTATATAAACAGATAAAGAAACATATGTCTAAACGTCCTAATCTTGATACCGCGTTAACCCAAGTTTTTGCAAAAAATGAAACAAAGCCACAACAAGTCAACGTAGTTAATAATAGTCAAGTTGCAGGAATGACGTGTTATAATTGCAAATATCAAGGTCACTTAATTGCGGACTGCAGAACGAAATTCTGTTCATTACATTCATATAGTCAGTGCTACTCGCGTAAGACACAACAGAATCCTAGAAATACACAGTCAATTCCACAGTCAGTTCCATATGGAAATAAAAAGAAAAATCCTCATTTCAATAAGAAAAAACAGCCAAACGTCAATGTAGTTCAGAATCCAAAACAAACAAACACTTCTTCGAATAACGCTGATCCTGGATTGTCAAACCAGACCTCGCAAGGTCAGACTAATTTTCAGAATGTGCAGAGCAAAGTAAATACCACATAATTAACTCCATTGGGGAAGAGAGTGATGTTGGGTCAAGGTTATTCATGTCAACATCAGTAGTATTGAATAATCAATTTAATGTTTTACCAGATCATTGTGAGGCAATAGATTTTCGTATGAAACACATGGCCGAATTAAATAAATCAGTGCAGGCTCCCGTAGATTTGCAACGAATTCATACAATAATAAGCCAAAATGAGTTACGACCAACATTTTATGATGTAAATTTAGAACACAGATCATTTACATTATTTTTTGACTCTGGTAGTCCACGTAATATCATGGATTTGAGGACACATCCTTTGTTGTTTTAAAACTTCCCAATAGAAAAATCCGGAGTAAGACTCTCGGGTATAAGAAATAATAGATTAAATGTAATAGGCGTAGCTCATGTTCAGTTCAAGGTCGGTAAGCGCACGTTTGCTGATACATTTGTTGTTGTACAAAACATTGATATGTATCCAGCTGTAATTATAGGATACCCATCTATGGGCAATCAAAACATTATCTTAGCCCCTGCCAAGCACGGCGTGTATATCAAAGGAAAATTCTATAAGTCTTCTAATACCTTTAAATCAGTTTTGGATAAAAAGGAGACGACAAATAAAACAGTGACGTACGTTGAGGAACCAATAACTTGTCTCACTAATAAAGAAATAATATACGCGACCCAATAGAATTCTCGTTCACCCGTAATATCATCTTGCACGCAATCTATCGAGCTGAACGTATCTTCGAATTATAATAGTGCAAGTAAAGAAAACATTACCGGGATCTGAAATATTAATCCTTTCCGACACTTTGAAAACTAACGGATAGTCTGTCACACAAGCTATTTATACAGTAGGCTCACAACAACAATGTAATATTGAAGTCTGTAATCATTTAAATACCACTTTAGTAATTCACAAAAATCAACATATCTTGGATGTAGAAGTTTATAAACATCGTATTCTTACCATTGCTGAAATCAATCACGCTCAATCAGTTGCTGATGAATCCCTTTTGCAATCTATTAAAAATAAAATCAATAAAGACATTCAAGACGAAGAAATTCAGCAGAACATTTTTGGACTTTTAACTGAATATCATGATGTTTTTTCCACTACGGATGGATCATTAGGAAAAACAGATGTGATCGAGCATCAAATAAGGTTAACGGACAAGCAGAAAATTATCTATGTACCCTCGTACAGACTCCCTATGAAATTCCAGAATGAAATAAATGATGAAGTAGGTAAAATGCTAGAAGAAGGAGTCATTAGGAAATCGAACAGCCCTTATAATTTTCCATCAATAGTTATACCGAAAAAAGATCGAACATGGCGTACCTGCGTAGACTTCCGTCGCCTAAATGAGGAGACGATCCCTGATCGATTCCCAGTGCCATGTACTGACGATATTTTGTTAGGTCAGAATAAATATTTTACCAGTTTGGACTTACTTAAAGGCTTTCACCAGATATCATTAGAAGAAAATAGTATCCCATACACAGCTTTCAGCGCAGCCAGGGGACATTATGAATTTTTACGGATGCCTTTTGGTTTACGTTGTGCTCCCATAACATTTACAAGAATGATTAACATAGTGTTTGGAGACTTGCTAGGGGATATATTGCATGCTTATATGGACGATCTTGTAATCTTTTCCAACACCTTAGATGAACATCTACGTAAATTAGAACTAGTACTACAGAGACTAAGACATCATAACTTAAGATTAGTAAGTGTGAATTTTTCAAAACAGAATTAGTCTATTTGGGTTTTACGGTGTCAAGCCAAGGTCTTAAAGTAGTCAGTGATAAGGTGTCGGCTATCCGTAACTTTCCGATACCTACTAATGTCAAGGGAATACAGCAATTTCTGGGTTGTAGTGGATATTACAGGCGTTTTATACGCAATTATTCAATAATAGCTGCTCCCTTAACTGATCTTACGAAGAAGGGCGTACATTTCATATGGTCTGAGCAGCATCAACAGGCGTTTAATACCTTGAAATATGAGCTATGTAGTTCTCCTATCTTAAAATTTCCTGACTTCGGTAAGGAATTCTTCATTGCAACAGACGCCTCAGACTTAGGAGTAGGGGGGGTATTGCTTCAGCAATATGGAAAACAATTTTTCCCGATAGCTTTTTATTCTCGAAAACTGAGAACTTCCGAAAGTAAGTATGCCATAATAGACAAGGAAGGGCTAGTTATTGTTAATTCACTAGTGCATTTTAAGTTCTTAATATACGGTTATCCCCTTAAGGTTCTTACTGATCATGAACCACTAACCGACTTCTTTAAAGGCTTCAGCCACAGCTCCAAACGAACTCGGTGGTATTTGATCATTCTAGACTTTGGCGCGAGAATCAGGTATTTACCCGGGAAAGCAAATATCATTGCTGATGCATTATCACGCAACCCCGTGTCATCTTGTACGGACCCTTTAGCTGAATTAATAGATATATCAACATCCATGCCTATTGGTAAAACGATATCTGAAGATTTGGGCTGGAGTGCTGAATTATTACAGACTGAGCAAAGAAAAGATCAGAAATTAGAAAAAATTAGAAATGCTTTGAAAGGCAATCATAAGGAAAAGGAATATATAAAATATAAGCAGCAGAATTATATAATCAAAGATAATATTCTTTGTAGGACCGTGACAAGGAAAACCCGCAATACACCACATGTAACTAACAACCAGGTAGTGGTACCAATCTCACTTATTTCCACTGTCCTAAATTGGTTGCATGCAGATCTATTGCATGGATACCCGGGGTTCTCATTAATGTCACAGAAAGCCAAATCATTGTTTTATTTGCATAAGATGCTTACAGATATAAAAAACACATAGCTAATTGTCACACATGTCAGGAAAACAAAGGGCATATGAAAACACCTGTCAGCCTAGGGGCTTATCCCGTGCCCAATCAACCCTTTGAAAGGATACATTTAGATTTATTAACAGGATTTTACGCGTCAGACAGAGGAAATAAGCACCTCTTAGTAATTGTAGATGCTTTAACTCGATATACAGAAGTAATAGCGCTTAAAACTAAAACTGCGATTGAATGCGCTAGGAAGTTTTACCAGGGTTACATTTGTAAACATGGAATTCCACACATGATAATCTCAGACTCGGGTGGAGAATTTAATAATCACTTTCTTACCTCATTGTGTGAATTCCTTAGCATAAAGAAAATAAATACCATGATATATCACCCAGAGTCGAATGGGCTAGTGCAGTGGTTCTCAACCTTTTTTTCAGGCGACCCCAATCATGCACCTCAAGCTATGACCCCGACCCCACTAGTTTAGTTGTATAACTATTCTTATATATTACTAGTTGTTGGCTGTAAAAGTAAGGGACAGTGAATATCCTTCTATAAGAGGGGTACTATAAGATTGGAAAAGACAAAATTAACATCATTAAATTTTGTTATAGCATTATAAATTCTAAGGCTTAATATTAATCAAAAACCCCACTTCTGGAATAATGTTTTATCACATTCCACAAAAACAAACTAAAAGTATATATAAAGGTTTTCTGTTACATGGTAAACTGATTTTATTGGGAGCCTTGGTCCTGGATCATAAGGCTAAGTTTCTCTATTCGTGGTTCAGTCTTAGAAAGAGGGTAGGTAGCAAGGAAAGTGAAGGGGCAAGGAACAAGGAGAAGGCAGCGTAGAGAGGAGGGGAAGGGTCACGGAAGGAGTAACAAGGAAAAGAGATGTAATATATTTGCAAATCACAGTAAATAAGACTAAGCAGAAACGAAAAAATCAATGATATACAGCACTCCAAATCTCGCCAAAACTACAACCTCAAAAACCAACCATATACAATCCTCCAAATCTCTAAATAACCGCCAAAACAACACCCTCCAAAACTAATGACATAAAATCCTCCAATTCTCTTAACATGCCAAAACAATAACTTCAAAAACCAGCGACATAAAATCCTCAAAATCTCTAAACAACTGCCAAAACAATAACCTCCAAGACCAATGACATAAAATCCTTAAAATCTCTAAACAACTTCCAAAACAACAACCTCCAAAACCAATGACATAAAATCCTCCAAATCTGTAAACAACTGCCAAAATAACAACCTCAAAAACAGGCGACTTAAAATCCTCCAAATCTCTAAACAACTGCCAAAACTATAACCTCCAAAACCAATGACATAATATCCTCCAAATCTCAAAACAACTGACAAAACAACAACCTAAAAAATCGGTGACTTAAAATCCTCCAAATCTTTAAACAACTGCCAAAACAACAACATCCAAAACCAATGATGTAAAATCCACCAAATCTCTAAACAACTGCGAAAACAACAACCTCAAAAACCGGAGACTTAAATCCTCAAAATCTTTAAATAACTGCCAAAACAGTATACTCCAAAACCAATGACATAAAATCCTCCAAATCTCTAAACAACTGCCAAAACAACAACCTCCAAAACCAATTACATAAAATCCTCCAAATCTCTAAACAACTGCCAAAACAACAACCTCCAAAACCAGTGACATAAAATCCTCCAAATCTCTAAACAACTGACAAAACAACATCCTAAAAAACCAATGACATAAAATCCTCCAAATCTCTAAACAACTGCCAAAACTATAACCTCCAAAACCGATGACATAATATCCTCCAAATCTCTAAACAACTGCCAAAACAACAACCTCCAAAACCAATGACATAAAATCCTTCAAATCTCTAAACAACTGCCAAAACAACAACCTCCGAAACCGATGACATAAAATCCTCAAAATCTTTAAACAACTGCCAAAACAACAACCTCAAAAACCAATAACAAGATCCTCCAAATCTCTAAACAACTGCCAAAACAACAACCTCCAAAACCAGCGACATAAAATCCTCCAAATCTCTAAACAACGCCAAAACAACAACCTCAAAAACCGGCAACATAAAATCCTCCAAATCTCTAAACAACTGCCAAAACAACACCTCCAAAACCAATGACATAAAATCCTCCAAATCTCTAAACAACTGCCAAAACAACAATCTCTAAAACCAATGTTATTAAATCCTCCAAATCTCTGAACAACTGCCAAAACAACAACCTCAAAAACCAGTGACAAAATCTTCCAAATCTTTTAACAACTGCCAAAACATCAACCTCAAAAACCAGCGACATAAAATCCTCCAAATCTCTAAACAACCGCCAAACCAACGACCTTTTCGACCGAGTGACCAGCGCCGCAGACGTGCCAACTTCACAAGAACATACAAATAAAATAACACATCTAATAACGCAATTATTTTGTTAAATGACATAATAATCGAAACAATACAAATTCACAAGAGGTAAATAAAAAGGAAGGGGAGTAGTAAAGATGAGGAGAGGAAGGGAAGTGGCAAGGAAATATCGAAGAGGAGGGGAGGGGGTGCAAGAAAGAGGAGGAGAGGAAGGCAGGGGTAAAAAAGAAGCAGGGGGAGAAGGGGTCTGGAAAGACGGGGAAGGGGGGAGAGGAGCAAGGAAAGGGTTGCGAAGGGAAAGGGTAAAATGTAGGAGGAGAGGGCATGAAAAGTGCCCCTCTCCTTCTCTTCCTCTTCCCTTACCCATCTCTCTCTTTAAATAGGGGGGGGGGGGTGGTTACCATGTGGTTTTAGAAGCCTCAATTATGAATACTGTGATAGGCTATCACTCACTGACATACTGTGGTGCAATACTTCTTCAGAAAGGGAAGTACTCAGTTTCTATTGTTGGCATACCACTTTTTCGTGAGTAATTAAGAATTTAAAAAAAAACAAAGACTGAGTGCAACCTATGCAGCACATTCGCAATCACTATACAGGTATAAATGCATCAACTATATAAGAAGAACAAATAGTAAACAGTGTTTCCCGCTGCGGCAGTACAGCGGGAGTCGCTGCCTGATTGGACGTGGAGGGTAATGCTATTCACGTATCAAATGCATACTGCACTCAGGGATACCACTATTAAAATTTTGTTTTTTTATATTGATATATGAAAAGATAGATCTATAAAAGTCGATAGATAAAAATCCCCAAATACTTTTATACATTTTTTCTTGACTGCGAGTTCTGCCATATTTTGAATTTTTATTTTTATTTTGATATTTTGAGAGTTTGGCGACCCCAGGAAAAGCACTTGGCGACCCCACTTGGGGTCGCGACCCCAGGGTTGGGAAACCTGGGGCTAGTGGAAAGAGCGAATAGGAAGGTTTTAAATATATTAAGAGTAACAGTAGGGGGATCAGACCCCAACTGGGATATTGCAATACCTGCGGTACTGAGTACTCTGAATCATTCATATATATCAATTAAAATGTCACCGCACGAGGCATTATATGGTACCCCAGTTAGAACACCTTTCCATGTATTAACGCCTACAACTAATCTATCAAATCCTTTAAAAGAATGTATAAATGCAAGCAAAAGTCGTTTTGATATCCTTCAAAAGAATTTAGAAGAATCACAAATCATAATGAAAAGGAATCATGATAAAATAGCGAAGCCAACTAAAACATATACCGTGGGTGATAATGTATACATACAGGTAAATGTACGTAAAGGACTCAATTATAAACTAACACCTAAGTTTGAAGGACCATTTAACATTTTGGAAACATTAACGGCCAATAGGTTTAGAGTTCAAAACGTATCCCAACCCACTGATGAGAGAATCGTACCATTGGCTCACATAAGAAATTAAAATAAGAGGGAAAGGAGTGAGGGAAAGATTTTCATTTTTTTTTGTGTACATTATATGTTAAAAGTTTTTCTTCTTAATACAGGAGTAATTATATATATTTTTCTCGTTACAGGTTTCCAAGATGAAGTTTTTATTGTTAGGAGTGATATTGTTCGCTCAGACATTTTTCTTGTGTGGGATGAGCTCTAAAACTAAAAGTATAGATTTTAAATATGGCACTATAGTTTGAAAGACAAGAAGACATTTTTATTACATCAAGTAACTTGGTTGTTAAAGTGCGTATGCAAGCAATTTTTCTCCCAGAGAATAACGTCACTAGCTTAAAGAGCGCCATTTCAAGGTTTGCTGTTTCATTAAATGAAATGCATAGAAGACATTTTCCTTTTAATATAGAGAGTTCGCTTGCATCGACACTAAAAGTTACAGAGATGCTATCTGACGACTTGCAAAATAAGACTTACGAGGCAGAATCTTTGGCTTGTGACCTTTTGATGTGGACAGTAGGACACGATAATCTTGAGAAACGTAACCCGTTTATTTTTGCTGCACTAAACATCTTTGGTTCTATTGCAAGTTTAGGCTTAGGAATTTCCAATCATCTTAAGATTAGTAATCAAAATAAGAAAATTGAGTTTTTGATTCATGAAGATGAATTGATTATGTCAGAACTAAGGAATCAGTTAGCTTCAATCAATCAAATTATGAGTTTGGTAAATGAAAGTAAAAGATTTGTTGGCAACGTTAACGTATTATGATTCAAAAATAGATCACATACATAATAGAATTGCACATTTCATTGAGAAATCAAAAGACTATGTGGAAGCTATCACGTTAGCGACTAAAGGTGTACTGTCACCTCATTTGTTGCCAATAAGAGACTTAACGTTAATTGTGGAGAACGGACGGGAGAAATTAGGTTATGTTCCTTTGTTAGACGCACTTAGGTTAGAATTTTATGACAGCCTAATTACAGTAAGCGTTGAAAATCAGAGGATTATGATTACAATTCCCTTTGATTCTTCCGATGCCTGGCAATCTCACAGGATATCACCATTTCCGACTTTGATGACGAATCACTCAAATCCAGTAATATCCAGTTTGACAGGACACTTATTGATTTCCCCAGACAAGGAAACATATACGGTCATTCAAGACTTAAATCAATTAACTCACTGTTCAGACGCAATGGATAGAAAAATATGTACAGCTGACTCATTTGAATTCCATAAAAACTTAATGGATTCAAGCGAGTTAGGTATAGTGCTAGACGGTGCTCTCTCCCATGCACATGAAAATTGTCTGGAAAAGCTTTATCCCTTTGACGATAATAAGTTTAATTGCAGACTGAACAACGGCTCGTGGATAACATATGACAAGGCCGGCTTCAATGTATTATGCCCGGACGGATCCACGTCCTATTCCCAAATCTTCGTTGCAGCAGATGGTTGTATCGGGACGTCCCCGAATTACATGGTTCATGGAATCAAGACTATCATCAGAGAACGAGCCTATTTCGCGAACTTCACGTGGTCGACAACAATTCCATCTTTACCTCTCCCATACAATGCACGTGTGGCTAAGCGGTTGATGAAATTGACCGAGATGGACCACCCAACACCGACTTATGAAGAACATCGATTCTACATGTTACTAGCAGTAATTAGCGTTACGGTAATGATATTTATCGCCGTTAACATCCTTGTTTGGCGTAGGTTAAAGAGTAATAAGATGGAGATCAAACAGAACGTTTTGCCATGTCCAGATAAAACTCCTTATTTAATTCAATTTAAAGCCGTTTGAAACTGGCCCCTTCATTCGTTCAAAGGAGTAATATTGTCTTGGAAATGTGTTGTGCACGAAAAGCAGTTAGTACGCTAGTAATATGTAATTGAAGAGACTATAGAACATTTGCATTTTAAAAAACATT
>NC_090751.1:77551900-77556900 GCF_036898095.1 Palaemon carinicauda
GTGCTACAGATACTGTATGTAGGGAGGGGTCCTACAGCCCTTTCTTAGAAAGGCAAGGGCGGGTCCATCAGGACGACATGGCCATCTCATCCAAAAATAGATTTTTCGCTTCGCTCAAAATCCGTTTTTTGGGCTCAAGCCATGTCGTCCTGATGGAAGTGTACCAGAGCATTACTGTATCTGTGGATTCTCAGAACGTGCTGTACTCCCCGGAGGTAATTTTTTCCCGGTCGACTAGACCTAGAGACCTAAGATGTTACCGTTATACATCTTTTCAACTAACTATAAACTATGTTAGAGCTTCCTGCCCCCTACAGGGAAGAGTCCTACTAGACTCTGGAAAGTCTCGAAGAGTACATATATCTATGTATGAATACCAGGCAAGCTAATATAGTGGTCTCGCCCTATGTTAAGTAAAGCATAGTTTGTATAGAACCACTGCGTCAATATATATTGACCAGTAATCCGCACAATACTTGTATTGGACAAAGGTTTATATCCGCATAGGAAGAAACTAATAAAACCGCCCTCGTCCCTCTATGGGACGGAGTCCTCCCATTAGGGGACTACTTAAACCAATGCAACATAGCTTGCATAACAGAACAAATCTATCAGAATTATCCCAGATAAGATACATAGAATTAAAATGCTTAATTATACCAATAAATTGACACAGGTGAAAGAGACGCAAGGTTCTCAAGAACAAGTTTATTGACAGATAATAAACAGACAGGTTAACAACAATATATATATATATATATATATATATATATATATATATATATATATATATATATATATATATATATATATATATATATATATATATATATATATAAAAGAGGATAACCCAAAACTTTAAGCATAAGTATGATAGTAAACAGAACTTGTTTATCTGAAAGAAAAACCATTAAACACCACTTTAATAAGATACCAAGGTATCAAGTCATAAAAGTCTGTATTACAAATCAATCACATTAGCGTTAGAAACGCTCGGCACACATGTCTGAACTTATGCTAGGTTCACCTTTGAAAGAAGGAACAGTCTATATGGGCACTTGGTGCCCTCATTTAGTTTGTAGTACAGTATGTACCTACACACTCACCCTGGACTTAATCGTCCCAATTAAGACAACTGTTCCTCGCAGAGTTAAACAGTAGGGTTAACTACATGACCCACTGCTACCACAGATCTCTTAAGTTCCTCTACTTGCTTCGCATAGTAGCGAAAGAACACCCTAGAAGACTTCCAGCCCGTGTATGACCGGAGATGTTCAAAATCCATACAATTAAAGAAATTTAGGGATGAGGCAACTTTCCTCGGATCGTGACCTGCGGGTGTACTGTCAGGATCCGCTCTGCGAATAAAATATGTGATTTTCGCTCTGAGTTGATTCAGAGATAAATTTGAGCCTGATGTTTCTCCCCTGAATAGTTGACCACCCTTGAAGTCTGAAGTTCTACGAAGATAGACCTTTAGGCATTCTACTGGACATAGAGATGCATCTTCTTTCAGAGGGCAGATCCTCCAGGGACCCCACCTGTTGGTGGGTAACTTGGCGAGAAACGTAGGATCCGGAAACAGGTTCAGTTCTTCCCCATCCAGGAACTGAACACGACCTGCCTCTCTCGAGAGGCTACAATCTCACTAACCCTGGCCCCGGACGCGAGTGCAAAATTTCATCAGTCTCCCTCCTACCGGTATCGTTTCACTTGGACTGCCGTCCTGAGGTCTTGCCTCCCTGACCACGACCACCTCTGAATCCCCTTCCCCTTGAGGGGCGCCTAGACGAGCCTCTGGCTGCTCCTCTAGGTTTTGCACGAAAGGAAGAAGACTGTCCTTCGAACGTTGGGGTGAATGTGGTTGACTGACCTGGCACAGCCTGGGGTACCCACTGAAAAGTAGTCGGGGTTTGTGCCACCATCTGGGGCACTAGAGGCAAAGGCAATTGCAGTTGCTGTTGCTGTCTATAAGGCTTGGCTGGCCGAGACGGTAGCCTAGTCCTCATATTCTTCCTCTTTGGTTGAGGACCCTCATCCGGGGAAGATTTTCTTTTGATAACCAGGCCCCACTTCTGGAGAAGGTTTCTATTCTCCACGGCGGCCTTATCAACAACCTCTTTGACCACATCGGTAGGGAAAAGGTCTTTTCCCCAAATGTTGGAGGAGATTAACTTCCTTGGCTCGTGTCTCACCGAAGCCCCGGTGAACACGAACTCCCTGCAAGCTCTCCTTGCCTTGACGAAGCCATAAAGGTCCTTCGTCACTGTGGCTAGGTGAGACTTAGCCACTACCATGAACATTTCATGGACCTTAGGGTCACTTGCCATCGTCTCAAGAGTAGTCTGATGAGACATTGAGGCAGCCAGTCTTTCTTTTGTCTCGAACTCTCTTCGTAAAAGAGATTCGGACAGCTTGGGGAGGTCCTCGCTGAATTGCCGTCCGGCAATATCAGCCTCCAACTTTCCCACTGAGAATGTCAGATGGACATCCTTCCAGTCTTTGTGGTCCATAGGCAGGGCCAGCGACAAGGGTTTACACTCCTCCAGGGAGGGGCAAGGCTTGCCGGCCTCGACTGCCTTTAGGACAGCCGCAAACCCTTTCTGTAAAAAGGGGAAGGCTCTATCAGGAGAGGACACAAAAGAAGGGAGCTTCTTGCTCAATGCAGCTACCTTCGAATTAGAGAAGCCCCTCTCTTTCATCGAGGATGAAAGTAGGGCTTGAGCCTTAACGTGGTCCATAATAATGACCTCCTTCGGCTCTGTCTCCTCCCTTGAAGCTGGTTCTTTTCTCAGCCGGACATAGCAGTCCGGATATGATGCCTTGCTGGGCCAGAATTCTACCTCCTCTAGGGGAACTGAACCCAGCTTATCCGAGATGACGATCTTTCCAGTCGTCATCGGCATGTGCTCAGCATACCTCCATGGGTTAGCATCTGAGCATATGGGAAGGTCTTTCACATTGAGCCTTTTCTGGGGCCCATGTGATTCTGCCAGGGACTGCATACGCAGTTCCATTGCAGCCGCCTTCTCCTGATTCTCCTTCTGCATTTGTTGGATCATTCCAACAATCGAAGAGAGGGCCTGTCCCAGTTCTACTGGGAGACCAGCCGATGTTGAGAGGATAGGCTACGGCATCTGAACCGGAGTAGCCGACACCTCGTCGACCTCATCCTCTACGACATCCGGGGTTTGAACTTGATCCTGACCTTCTGCCAGGAGGTCTTCTTCCAAACGTTCGTCCAGGTCAGACATCCTGTCATCCAACTGGATGTCTTGCATCGCGACTGCGACTTCCACGTCCACCTGGACTTGATCTTGAGGGATCTCCTCTTGAGGCTGGGGAATCACTGCCTCAGCTGATGCCTGGGGAAAAAGATACGCCCTCATCTTCTCACTTGGAAGATAAGGGCCAGAGGTGTTCTTCTTGAAGCCCCTTACCCAAGTACGAAGCTTTTCCCTTGCTATATCCCTTGATTCCGCCGTTCTAGGGGAATCAAAAGCCTCAGTAATCAGGTTAGTGCATACAGTACATACCTGAGGGTCCCAATACTGGAGATCATCCTTGGAGACAGCGCATGCTGCGTGTCTCCTACAACACTCATGTCCGCAGAGGTTCTTGCTGCGGACATTGCAGAAAACATTTCCGCACTTCGGAGGGTCCTCCTGTAAAGAGAAGAACTTTCCATGAGTATCAAGTGAACTATGTATCACTGGATATGCATAGTATAGCATAACAATTCATAAAGGAAAGACACACACTTGTGTTTCCCTCACAACCCATTGTTGCAGCCTTCCAGATAATAAAATCAAAATGGTTTATCTCTTCTAGAGTAACCAATGCAAGGTTTCCAGAGGAAACAGGTGGAGCTCACACCTAAGCAATGATTTTAAAATCCTGGATAATAGACAGGGAAGAACTCTGCTTCCTATCTGAGGGCAACAGCAAAGGGCTGTGTAAGAAAACACAATAGTGTTAGAAGATACAGTGCTGTACCTAAACCTTTACTATAGTTTTCTTCTTACTGTATATGCTATACAGAAGAATACTAGTACAGTATAGGAGGATGTGTGCCGGCCTGCCTTTGCCGGCCGGCACACACCACAACTAGCTTTAAAGTATACTACTTAACAGCTATAGGGCGGCAGCACTCTGGTTCAAATGCCTGTGCCGGTCGGCAGCAACTGCCGGCTGGTAACAGCCAGTGTTGGCCGGCAATGGCTGCCGGCCAGCAACTACACAAGGTAGTACCCAGCTGCCGGCCACACTCTTGGTGACCGGCAGACAAGGACTGACATAAGCCGGCCGGCAAAGGTACAAGACCGATGCCATCCGGCAGCAAAAGAACCAGAAGACTACACCTGCCCGGCTGCCGGCCTCATAGGCCGGCAGCCGGGACAGGTACAGCACTAGAAGAAAATAGAATGGATGCCGGGATAAGAGTGTACACAACCTCCAAGCCCGACAACCGAAAGAGTGCATATAAGGAAGGGGAGAAACTAATTCAGGCTTCCTTGACCAATGCCGTCCGGCTCTGCCGGCAGGCATGGATGAGGGACCAAGAGAGGTCCGAGCAGCACTCAAAAACATAAGTCCCTTGCCGGCCAGCAGCTCTGCCGGCCGGCAATGGGCTGAGTCAATTCCACATCACAACCTATACTAGGTCCAGAAGTAGAACGATGTACAGTACAGTAAGACCCCTGCCGGCCAGCTCTGCCGGCCGGCAAGGTACAGTACAGTAATGGCTAGGCCATTACGGAGATAGAGGGGGAAGGGACAAGAGGGTCCTGCCAACCTTGCTTTAGTGACAGATCACCCGCAGCCAAGAAACTTATCTTAGCCTAAGGGAGATCTAAGGGGAAAGGCCAGCAATACTTGCCAGCTTCCAGAGCACCAAAGCAAGGAAGGCGTTGCTACTCCTAAGGGAAGAACTTATCCTCCCCCGAGAACAGCAACAGGACTTAGTCTGGTCGATCACAAAAGAAGGAATCATAACTACA
>NC_090751.1:77564400-77589400 GCF_036898095.1 Palaemon carinicauda
GAAGTCTATCATACTTTTCTCTTATTACAGAATTGTTCATTTTCTTTCTTACAATTATTTCTTTCTTTCTTTCCTTAGATATAGACAAGTTTTACTTCTCTCACTTCTGTGGTGGCTTGAATTTTATTTGTTTAATTGTTACATGTTTAACTAAATTAGCTTTTTCACTGAGAATAAGATCTATTTAGTTTTCCTTTTCTTTATTTCGACGTTTCTTTTCTATGTGCATTTTCTATGTTTATTATTATAAAGAAAGGTGTTCATGATTAATAGATGGTTTTTCTGCAAATTTTACATGCTTGTCTCCTATGATTTCTCTTTTCCCAATTCCAAACTGGCCTACAGCTGATTTCTTTCCCTTCTTTTGAGCTTATATAGAAGTCACCCAAAACAAATGCAAATAGAGTCCTATGTTCTTTTTTTCGAAGATATCTCCAGATCTTCATAAAAAAGTTTCTTTTTCTTCCTATGTATTGAACGTTGTTGGTGCATATGTTTAATGATATTCATTTTATAATTCTTATTTAGTTTGATAATCAATCTTGGAGTTCTATCACTGAAACTATATAATTTTTCTGTCATCTGCACAATTTGTAATATCAAGAAAACCCAAATTTCTGTTCTATGAAGCAAAATATATGACCCTCTTTTAATTTCATATAAGATTCCCCAGTTCTTCTAATTTCACTCAATCCTATTATATCCCAAATCATATCTTTCAGATCTTCTGATTTAGAACACACCAAGGTCCTATTCCCTAGACAGGGTCCTGACATTGTACTTTGCGAGGTTCAGTTTCCAACGGCGATCTTTTCTACTCCGCACAAACGAACAAACAAACACATACATACACACTGAATACATACATACATACATACATACATACACACACACACATATATATATATATATATATATATATATATATATATATATATATATATATATATATATATATATACAGTATATATATATATATATATATATATATATATATATATATATATATATATATATATATATATATATATATATATATATATATATTGTTTGGCTAATTGAACGGCATTTTACAATCCTTGATTTTTTATGGCCATTGTAATATTGTCAAATGTATGAAGTGCTTCTTTGTATGCAATGTTCTCATCTTCATACCTTATGCACATACTGTTTAAAACAAAACACAAATAACATAATTATCAATTAAAATATTGATTATTGTCTTCTATAAACTAGATATTCAATGAAATTAGAAATATAAATGACATTAAAAATTTAAAAATGAAATTAGAACTGGAAAACAAAATATATATATAAAAGATCATAAATGAAAACATAGTAGGCTTAGAAAACCGATTGCCCTAACTTCATCGGTATTGGGAATGAAATTATAGCAAACAATCAACATTGTAAGTATGATTTTGGTTAAATTAATCAAGTAGGCCTACCAGTATTTTATGATAGCCATTCTGTACAAATTGTATTTGTTTAAATGGAAAGTGTCAAAAAAATATGATTTTATGGTTGCTACAATCAGCTGTCAGATACCAGGAAATCGCATCTAAGGGTATATCTTCATCAAAAATATCTGGGGGAATACGTTCTCAAACTTCACCCACCCCTACCCACAAAGTCACTTCTACGCCCCTGGATATATTCCATTTCAGTTTATCAATTTTCTTGGACAGATCCATATTCTTTTGAATACGTGGCTCATTTGTAATAACCTTTCAGTAATCTGGATATTTCTCATATTTAAACACCAGATACTGAAACTTTCTTAATCAATTTTACTAACGTAATATTTTTAAATCACAATCAAAATATGAGGTGTACTAATAACTGTAGTGTAAATAACTGATAATTACCTGTAACTTCTCATGATAACGAGAACAACAAGTAGCCAGGCCAATGTCATGATTCGATGGGACAGACTCTTAGGTATGTTACTCACGTCTAGAAAAAAATAAATTCTTAAGTATACATAAATATATTCATAACCTAAGGTGTATATTTTCTTTCCAAATTATAGTACAATGGTATTTAAATATATTATCACCTATAGCTTATCATCATAATCCTTAACAAAGTTGAAAACTTTATGATTTATGCATTAACTCCTTTAAGAATTGCTATTGGAAAAAAAAAATTGATGTTTCATACATTTTAAAAGATATAATGAGTTTCCAACTTAAAATGATATCATTAATTTTTCATTTAGAAGGATATGAATTGTTTCTAACATGGAGAATATAAGGAGTTTCGAATTTTTCATGACATTATGTTCGAATTTCGAAGGATATAGTGAGATTTAAGCGTTCAAGGATAAAAGCGGTTTTAAGCTTTCAAATACATAATACATTTTTAAGCTTAAAGTATATAAAGTTTCTATTTATGAAGTAGTTAAAGTGTTTAAAATTTTAATGATATAAGGCTATATTTTTTAACGATATAAATAATTTAAGATTTTGAAGCATATAAGGATTTTCTAGCTTTGAAGGGTATGATGATTTTTTTCCTTTTTTTTTTAGAACATAAAAAGTTGCAATTTGACAGAATATGAAAATTCATAAGGTTGAATAATATAAGGAATTCCTAATAATGTACGATATAAAGAATTTTTAATTTGGAAGACTTAAGGAATTTCTAATTTCGATAGGTATAATTATATTTTGATTTTGAAGATAAATGGAGTCTTAGTATCCAGATTAATAGATAACTGTTTTCAATAGTGTGAAACACGAATGAAAGGTCTCTCCAAGTACAGCTTAAGTAGAATGAAAACTCTAGCTGCCATATGTCTCTAGAAATTAGAGACTACAGAATAACCCCTTTTCGGGTAGCCTATTATATGTACATTACTGTAATACCTGAAGACTATGTGAAGTGTCAAATGGTATCTATATTTAAGCAAAGAAGGTGACATCATGAAATACAGCAACTACAGGGGAATCAAACTAACAGGGCATGGTTTGAAAGTTTCAGAGAGGGTACTATATGAGAAGTCGAGAGAGATTGTAAAGATTGGGGAACAGCAATATGGATTCATGAGGGAGAGAGGGACTGTGGATACCATCTTTATAGTAAAGCAGTTACAGAAAAAGAGACGAGAGGAAAAACAGAAGATAAATGCTTTTAGAAATTTAGAAAAGGCAAATATTAGAATACCAAGAGAAGTAATGTTTTAGTGTATGAGGAAGAGGAAAGTCTCGGAGAAGTTTGTTATAATGTTAGAGAAAGCACACAAAATAACAAGGACAAAAGTAATAACAACGTTTGAGAAACAGAAACCTTCAAGGTTAGTGTTGGATTACACCACAGTAAGTATTAAGACCGTGTTAATTGAAGGGATCAGACATGAAGAGTTGAAGGAGTTGCTATATGCAGATTATTTGGTGATTATTGCTGAAAATGAGGAGGAATTACAGAGAAGGGGGGTAGAGTGGAAAGAGACTTTGGAAAGGGGTGGCTTGAGGTAAATGTCGATAACACTTAAGCTATGGTGAGCAGTAAGGAAGGTAGGGACAGGATACCCATACTCGAAAGTAGAGGAGCAGTTATACAACATGTGTAACAGTTAGATACCTTGGATCAATTATAAATTCCGGAGGGAGGATGTGAGGCTGAAGTTAAGAATAGGATAAAAGCAGCGTAGGGAAAGTAGAGGAGGTAGCAAGAGTGGTATGTGATAACAAAATGATAATACAGATAAAAGATGACATTTATAGCAAAGTAATAAGACCAGTGTTGATGTATGGCTCAATAACGGGCTTTAAGACAAAAAGTGGAAGCAGAGCTTAAGAGAACAGAGATGATCTTGCTGTTGTGGAATATGGGGATATCACTTCTTGAAAAAATGGAAAAATATGAAATGAAATGAATAGGATAGGTAGTAAGGATTACAGAGATAATAAAAGTATCATGACTGAGATTTTCACTGAGCAAATTAACTATATTTAGCATATAGAACAAATGAAATATATTTATTTTAACTTTTTAAAAACAATCATAAAACTACATAGAGATAGTGAGAGAATCCTGATTGAAAAAGGAGTTATTTTATGTTGGTTAAATATTGTCTGGTGATTTCAGCATATTACTCACCTGGAAATAATAATACAGTAGTTTGATGAGGATATTAGATCCCAGCCTCGTAGCCAACTTGTCCTCTGGGTTAGATGGGTTATTAGAATACATTTAATGTACTTGTGATTACATTGCTCTGTGACTCTGGGCTTCTAACTTCCAACTCCCAACTGAGCGTCGAGCGTCTCGTAAACAATCTCAAAAAACAAAATATCAAAACAAACATAAGAACATCGCTCTCAAAAGACTTATATACTACTGCAATACAAAAGTAAAAAGAATCACATCCTATCTTTGAGGTAATTAATAAATGCTTGAACCCTAATATCAAAATATATTATTTCATTTATGTACAATGTATAACATGTTTTATCATTGCAATATGATGCAATGTTGCGCTCAATACACGTAACATTTGAGGTAATACAGTAAATTATTACAATAATACATAACAGTCTCCTCCCCCTTAACTTGACATTGTAAAAATCTTTATAAATCTAATCTCTCAGAGGGCTTTCCTCTATTAATCCTATTAGGAAGCACTTTAACCTCATCTTGTACTGGTACATAAATTGGTTCTGAATCTACATTTGATGTTGGAGCATCTTGGTTAATATTTGACTCATTTGATCTAACTACTTCTGAAAGTTTCTCATCTCTAACATTCACATGCTCTACTGTATTTCTGTTTAATGGCTGTAATTGATCAACATGACGTTTTACAATATTTCCACCAACTTTAACATTATAATGTAAATTTCCTATCACTCTTTCAATCTCTCCTGGTACCCACTTCTCTGGAGTGTTGTGCGATCTTACCATGATATCAGGTAAAGGTAAAAATTTCTGAACTTTGGTATACTTTCAACTTGTTTATACCCTTTATCTTCTAAATCACTTTGCAAACTTAGATACAACAATTCCAACTTACATTTTATCCTCCTCCCCATAAACAAATTTGATGGTGCCACGCCTGTTGTGCTGTGCGGCGTTGTTCAATAAGACAATAAAAACTTTGATACATGCAAAAATATGTTACCCGAATTTGCTTTTCTACACTTCATATTCTGTTTAAATGTTTGAACAAACCTTTCAGCCTCTCCATTGGTAGAGGGATGATATGTTGCTGAAAATGTATGTTTTATACCATTGACGTTACAAAATTCTTCAAACACTTGTGAGGTAAATTGTGGACCATTATGTGTAACAACTCTTTCTGGAATACCATGTGTAGAAAAAAAATTGCATTAACTCTTTTATTGTGGCATAAGATGTTGTCTTCATTGGAATGACTTCTGGCCACTTATTGTAAGCATCTACCACTATCAAAAACAAATAATTTAAAAACGGACCTGCAAAATCTATATGCCCTCTTTGCCATGGATACCTGGGTAACTCCCATGGGTGCATTCTAGCAAAATGTGGACTGTTCTGTTGCATAACACAATTCATACAAGTCCTTATATAAGATTCCACATCTTTATCTACACCTGGCCATCATACAAAAGTTCTTGCAATTGACTGTGATCTTACAATACCTTGGTGATCAGCATGTATTTCAGACAAAACTTTATTCCTTAGTGAATTAGGAATAACTACCCTTGAACCTCTCATCACTATTCCTTGTGTGACACTCAGTTCATACCACATATCCTTATAGGGTTTACAATTTTCCTCTTTTCCACATAGGTCCCTACCTGTCATTAAACTCTCTAAAACCTTACTAAGTATTGGGTCTCTCTTGGTACTGTGTGCTACATCCTTTGCTGTAATGGATAAATCATACACAGAAATTAACAGATTACTGTCATCATACTCTTCTGGAACTCTGTCTACTGGTAATCTAGATAAAGCCTATGCATTACCCATCTTTGATGTTGGACGGTATTCTATATCATAGTGGTACGCTGCTAACGTAATTGCCCAATGTTGTAGTCTTGCAGCTACCAACGTAGGTAAACTTGGTTTTGGACCCAATATTGCTAATAAAGGTTTATTATCTGTAACAAGTGTAAACTTTTTCCTACCATAAAGATACATATGAAATTTCTTAAATCCATACACTAATGCTAAACCTTCTTTTTCTATTTGAGAGTAATTCCTTTCTGCCTTGTTCAATACTCTAGAAGTGAATGCAATTGGTTTTTCTGTTCCATCTGGCATTACATGAGATAATACTGCACCTAAACCTATGTTTAATGCATCAGATACTGATTTAACTGGTAAATCCATTTGATAATGTACTAGGAATATAGGTGATGTTATTTCCTGTTTGATTCTTTCAAAAGATTCCTGACACTCTTTTGCCCACTTCCATTCTACACCCTTATTCAACAAATTATACAATGGATGTGCAATTGTAGACAAATTCTGAATGAAATTCCTATAAAATGTTACTAAACCTAAAAAAAATGATCGTAATTCCTTAACATTTTCTGGTACTTCTGTTGATTGCACATCTTTAATCTTCTCTAGTTTTGTGAACACCCTTGCCATTAATTACAAAACTTAAGTATTCCTCTGAATCAACTTCTAAAATACATTTGCTCTTATTTACTCTAATATTATGTTCCTTTAACATCTTCAGAACTGTTCGCAATCTTTCTCTATGTTTTCTTGTGTCTTTACCAGCAATTAAAATATCATCCATGAAAATGAATACTCCTTGCATTCCTGAAAAAATCTTATCCATAGTTTGTTGCCATATAGCTGGCCTACTTGCAACTCCATAAGGCCTTAACAAACCTAAGGATGTATTTACTGTACACAATTCTTGTGAACTTTCATCCATAGGAAGCTGTTGAAATGGTTGTCTTAAATCTATCTTAGAAAAAACAGTACATCCTGACATAATTGAAAACATGTCTTTCGGATTTGGTAATGGATGTTGAGCTACTTGCAGTTGTGGATTCAACGTTACTTTGTAGTCTCCACATAGCCTAACCTGACCATTTTCCTTCACAATAGGTACTAATGGAGTAGCCCAATCTGAATATGCAACCTTTTCCCATGAACCTTCATTTTCTAATCTCCTGATTTCTGTTTCAACTGCACTTTTCAATGCATACGGAACTGTTCTGGGAGCACAAAATCTAGGAACACTGTCAGGTGTCAAAACTAAAATTGCCTTTGCATTCTTTACTGTACCTACTTTATCTTGAAACTCTTATATGATATTATCCACAGACATTTCATTTTTGTGTTCATCTTGTCAACCTGTAACCTTCAAAATACTAGACCAATCTAATCTCAAATACCCCAGCCAATCCAAACCTAGCAAAGTTTATCCTTTACCTTTTGCTTCTGTTAATGGTATTCTTTCTAATTTCTGTTCTTTGTACTGTACTTCTACGTTCGAAGCACCTACTACCTGAATATCAAACCATTATAACCTTTCAAAACTCTATTTGTACCTTCTAATAACAAATTAGGAATGCTTTTAGCGGTTTTCTCAGACATAATGGATACACCGGCTGCTGTGTCAACTTGCATCAAAATTGGTTTACCTTTTATGATTACTTCTACCATGATAAGTTTCTTTGCATTTTTGTAGACAGAATTTATGCGATACGTAAAATCAATTTCTGACTTTTCCTAATTATCATGAACACTTTCTGCATTATTCTCTTGTCCAATAGTATCAACTGTAGCATTTATTTTCTTTGCGTATTATTTAGGGAATCTACAAGCAGTTGCAAAATGACCCATCTTTCCACAAATCTGACATGTTTGTCCAGTAGCAGGGCATTTCTCTGCTTCGTATGTAAGATGATCAGTTTTACCACACCTATAACACTTGGGTTTTTCCTGTTGTTACTGTGTACAGGCCTGATTTTGATATTCATGGACATTAGGGAAAGACACTTTTCTATGACTAGGCTTTGACATATTCCTTCTCTGATTCTCATTGTTTTTCCACTTGGAACCTATTGTACTAATTTTAGAATTTTCCATTCTATTGCTTGTAGAACTACCTATTATGCTACTTTGCCTATTTGATGTTTCTAAAGCTCGACTATTATCAATACCTTTTCTAATGTTAAATCTTTGTCTTACAATAATCTCTTTCTTAGCTCTTGTGATGTACAGTGTGCAATAACTTGATCTATGATAACATTTTCTAACTCTAGAGATTCACATGAAACTGCTAAATTCTTTAGTCTAGTCACAAATGCATCTAGACTTTCATTTTCTTTCTGATATGCCTGTGCTGTAAATTGATACCTTTCAAAAAATTTATTGACCTGAGGAGCAAAATATGTGGTGAGAGCCTTAATTGCAGCTTCACTTGTGTCATCTGTAGGCTGCAATGTCTTAAACACTTCCCGAACTTCTCTACCTGCTGTATGAAGCAGTAATGCCTACTTTTGGGTATCCTTCATATTCCCTAATGCTTCTAAATAAATCTTGAATTCCTCACACCACTGTTACCATCGTGTTGCAACAGAATTGGGTTCAGCTGTGATGCTAACTCGTTCAGGAAGTTCAATGTCAAGAGGCACTTTGAACTCTTACCTGGATTAGGTTAGGCTACTGTTCTAAAGTCACTTTGTAACTTCCTACCTTTTTTGTATCCTACCTAACTTTAAAATTCACTTTGTTTTCTTGTTTTGTTTTGCTTGTGTTTGATGAAATTCTTCTGGTCGGCTGAATGGGTAATCTTCATTGGGCATTTTCTTCTGCTTCTCTTGCAATAATTTTTCTTCTGCTTCTCTATGATTTCTGCGTGTATTCGTCATTATGTTGGTTGAATATTGTCTTGTGATTTCAGCATATTACTCACCTGGAAATAATAATACAGTAGTTAGATGAGGATATTAGATCCCAGCCTCGTAGCCTACTTGTCTTCTGGGTTGGATGGGTTATTAGAATACATTTAATGTACTTGTGATTACATTGCTCTGTGACTCTGGGCTTCTAACTTCCAACTCCCAACTGAGCGTCGAGCGTCTCGTAAACAATCTTAAAAACCAAAACATCAAAACAAACATAAGAGCATCGCTCTCAAAAGACTTAAATCCTACTGCAATACAAAAGTAAAAAGAATCACATCCTATCTTTGAGGTAATTAATAAATGCTTGAACCCTAATATCAAAATACATTATTTCAGTTATGTACAATGTATAACATGTTTTATAAATGCAATATGATGCAATGTTGCGCTCAATACACGTAACATTTGAGGTAATACAGTAAATTATTACAATAATACATAACAAGTTAGATGGGAGACTAAATTTCTTCTAGATATTTTACAGCATTTTTTTTTTTTTTAATTTCGATCCATAGAATATAGGAATTAACATTAATGGGTAATACCTCAACAACTTAAGATTTGCAGGTGACATAGTTCTACGAATGAAATAAAGGGGTTGGACGAACCTCCACAGATTATTGATAACTATCTGTAATTTGGTCAGACAATGACTGTTTCCCCAAGAATTGGGACCGAAAAAAAAAATATGCATTGGATGGAGACCTTTTGGTTAAAGAAATAAGATTATGAAACGCAAAATGCCACTTTCTCTAAAAAGAAAGATGGTGGTACCAGTATTAACATATGCATCAGAAACTTGGAGCCTTGCTAAAACCTCAGAACATAAGCTAGTTACAACTCAACAAGTTATGGAAAGGATAATAATGAGAATAACACCAAGAGACACAAAACGAGCAACATTGATACGCCAGACCTACTAGCTTCATCAGTTTTACCTGTGGCTTATATTGAGAAAGCCTGTGTGACATCAATCTTTCTGATATAGTCTACATTATATTTCAACTTTATGTGCAAATGTATATACATTTTTGCCTTTATATATGTGTGTATATATATCATATATATATATATATATATATATATATATATATATATATATATATATATACATATATATATATATATATATATATATATATATATATATATATATATATATATATATAGATAGATAGATACACACACACACACACACACACACACATATATATATATATATATATATATATATATATATATATATATATATATATATATATATAAACATATATATATATATATATATATATATATATATATATATATATATAAACATATATATATATATATATATATATATATATATATATATATATATATATATATATATATATATATATATATATATATATCAATCATCAATCTTTTCTTCCTTCTCTTGTTTTGTGTGCAATCTGTAGGGACCCATTATATTATTCCTAATATAGATCTATTAACTGTCAACATTCTCATTATACGTAGAGCTTTTGTTAGTTCATATTTGCAGGTACACAACTGTGTACAATTAAGGCTTATGCAATTCCATTTGCTTTGTCCTTAGCATCCAGTTTTGCAGCCACATTTTGTCAATTGCTCAGAAAATTGAGCAATGGGTGGAAGGTTTGTCCAGACAATTGGCAAGTCCCTACGATGATTTTGCCAGCCCATTGTGTATCTATCACATAGATCCCAATTTTTCAGGTTTGAATGTATATTTGAACACAGTTTCCTGGCCAAATACGCAGGGAACTTGAAAGGAAAAACGTTTTACATGCCTAACAAGGGATGTGCTTTTTATTGTAATAGCATTACAAGACCTTCACTTAGGGGAAAACACGTCAAACCTTGGTTCATCAACCTTGTTTGTAATAGGCTACTGACAAATTTCTCAAGGATGTTGAGGTCTACATTGTATATGATAGGTGGGTATTGGCTGAGCTTTTTGAATACAGGGCTCACTTCAGGGATAACCTCCCAAGCTTGCCATGCACCTTTCTTGTCTTTACTATGAAAAGCTGATGCAGCATTATGGTTATTGAAATCATGAAAGAACAGCATACCCCCTGAAGAGTTGCCAAAGCACCGACTGCAATAACAATAATATGTGTGTTGCATGCCTTAATCAACACAGACTTCATCTGTTGATAAGCTGCATGAAAAACTTGTCTAAAGATTCGGTTGTCATCTTCTTCATGGTTGCAAAGACTGAAGCCCTCAAGGCTGATGGGTTTGTTTGGAAAAGCCTGATCACCTTTGGGCATAACTATAAAATTTCTCGGACACAGTGTCATTATCTGTTCCGTTAGGAACCCAAAGAGCTCAATTTTGTTGTTGGTGTCTCGTAGGAAGATTTTCAGTTGGGTGGCAGGATTTTCATTTTTTTTTTTTTTTTTTTTTTTTTTTGTGGTAAATCTATGTCGATGTCTCTTACCTCTCTTTGACTTGGTTTAAACTTTCAGGTTTGAAGTCCAGTAGATATAAAAAAACGATGTCTGTTCGCTCATACTTTAATGAGGATGTCTGGATCCATGAAACTACATCTTGGACAACATAATCCTCAAAGGTCTTTGATGTCTTTGGAAACAATGAATATACAAGAGGAGAGCCATCATCTACTGTGTGTCAGGAGGAGAAATGATAGCTTCCAGAATGTGTGCTTGCTGTGACCTCTGACCAGAGTGGAGTTTCCTTATGTCCCTCAGTGCTACAGGGAAACATTGATTCTCATGCTTGAAGAACTTAAGCAGGCTAAATTTCGTAAGTGACAGGATATAAAAAGCTGTAAGAACAGATGCCCGTCATCTTTGATTACCTGCTTCTTGATGTCACTTGAAGTTTCAGCCGTCAAATGGCAAAAGAAGTCAACGTTTTTCTTTTGAATGGGCCTAGAGAAGGAGGTCTCATTACTAGGAACTTTGAAAAAGTCTATGAAGGCCACTTAATTTTTCTAAAAGGGAGTTTTTATAAGCTCTGAAGCACTGGGATGTGCGATAGCTTTTGGGTTTAATGATAGATCCTTGGACTCCTCCTGGAAAGGATTCCTATTATGGATTGGGTTTATTAATGACTATTGAGATCAACATCTTCATTTTCTACTTAGAGCTGAGATACCAATTGGTTGACTAGCTGGCTAACATGTGGTGCAAACACCTTCAACAACTGCATTGGCCTGTTTGGGAGCTCAGCCAATGGTAAGCCTAAGAAGACCCCAATGAGACTTGTGGACCACAAACTTAACCACCTGAAATCCACTTAACACCTGAGGATGATTTTGTTGCAAAGAAACTATTATCTCTGAGTGGATTGGTAGCCATCGAGCATCATTCATATTGTTATTTGCAAAGAAGTGTTTAGCAATATAGGCTAAAGATAGCCTCTCAGAAAAATCTGATTGAGATAACATAAGCTCCCAGAATTGAAACTGAGGACTCCCCTTTCTGTGTGTCTCACATCAATCTTCTAAACTAACTAACTGAAGTTATAGGTAAGATATATACAAGGCTTATTAGATAGTGTTTGGGATAATAAAGTTTACAACAAAAATACAATTGGTAGACGACTACAACAGTTAGTAAACTACCACTATAACTAATACACTACAAGTTGGTACTGAACCCCATGCTGAGTCTCACAGTAGTGTTGCCACCAGTAAGCCTAGTTTGTGCTTTGAAATTACGCACGCACTCACACACACACACACACACACACCAAAAAAAAAAAAAAAAAAAAAAAAAGAAAACTAGACCGGAATCCCACATTTCATTGGGTGATCGTTGATGTTGCCCTTCAACCAAATGCAATATCTTTGATGAGGCAGATTCCTAAAACGATATATATATATATATATATATATATATATATATATATATATATATATATATATATATATATATATATATATATATATATATATATGTATATATATATATATGTATATATATATATATATATATATATATATATATATATATATATATATATATATATATATATATATATATATATCCTAACTGAAAAGCTTTTTAAAAAACCTTGATTTTTCATAGCAATTGCAATATTGTTAACTTTATGATATACTTATCTTTTTGTGAGGTATTCATCTTCATAACCTATCACCTAATTTTAAAACCAAAGACAAATAACATATTTATCAATTAAAATTAAATCATCACTTAATTCTCCTCTATAAACTAGAAATTAAACGAAATCAAAATTATAAACGTCACTAAATATTAGAGATAAAATTGGAACTGAAAAAAAATGATAAATATAAAAAATCGTGGGTGAAAAATATATCAGAATTCAAAAACTGATGGTCATAAATTGACCGATATTGGGAATGAGTCTATAACAATCATCATCATTAGTATGTTCTCGGTAAATTCATCAAGAAGGCCAACCGGTATTTTATGATAACCATTGTGTACTAATAATAAGTGGTCACATGAAAATCGTCGAAAAAAAAAATATGATTTCTTTGTTACTACAATCAGCTGTCAGATGCTATGAAAGGGGCTTCCTCGTAAAAAAAATAAAAACAAAAATTTGGGGACCCCCCCTCTCGGTTATCAGTGACTTCTTAAACTTCAGCCACTCCCCCCCTCCTAAAACACTCCTACAGCACGTCCCTGCACTCACAATTAAACAGAATTATTTCTATTTTCTATAAACTACTGTATTTATAAATTTTAAGAGCAAATTAGTTCATATATTAAGAATATATCTGATATAAAATGTAAAAAATTAAAAAATATCACTGGTAAAAATATCGCCCCCCCAGAAAAAAAAATTCCAATCAAACACTATCTTCGTATACTAGCAACACCAGCTTATTTTTGCCTCCCTGATTCGAGAAGGTATACTTGTCAGTTAACATACAGTGGCATTCTTGTTATACTTGACGTTGTGATGATGGAGCATCATGACCACATAAATTTTCGAGGTAAAAGACAAAAAACTAAAGTAGTTATACCGAGAGTCACAATAGAATTGCATTGAAATAATATCCTCCCAATCGTATTTAGCCGTAAATCAAATATCTAGCCGGACAACGTTTCAACGAGAAGAGCCTCACGAATCGGCCTATAAAAGGACGACCACGTGGCACTACTGGAGAGAGGGATCAATAGATCATTTCTTCAGTCATATCACAGCCTATATCAACTGCTATGAAAGTTGAAAAAGAACTAGGTCTTCAAATCTCTCATCTTACGTTAAGAAGGACATCGTACAACAAAGGAATTCATCACAGAAGTTTGGGTATCATACTCTCCCTTTCTCAAAATCACTAAGAGCAACAACCATTATCTGTTCTGAAGTATTTACCACTTCAGTCACATTCCTGGGATAATAACGTTGTATGGTGTGATGAAAAGACTCCCTAGCTGGTGACCTAATAACACAAGATAAGTAATTAATCCCTATACTGTCATGCAGACTTAGGCCTGTTTTTTTTTTCTTTTGTTTTTTTTTTATTTTTTTTTAAGGACTGCACTGATTAAATATCCACATGCTCGCAGAAATACAATATTTATTTTTGCTTTCAAGGATAACAATTTAAGCCTAGTACAATTCAAATTACCTAACTATCGAAAGTGAGAAACTCTTGACATCATAAAAGTCACAGTGGAGGAGTAGAAATACCACAAGTTTTAATTAACCTAATCTTGATTTATTTTACAAATTTACATGAAATGAAACGGACATCTGAACAAACACAAAAACGGTATCAAAATAAAAAGCAATTCAAAATAATAAAAATGGTTACTTAGACACGTGGTCTTCAATAATTAATAACTGAAATTGGGTCAGGAACGTGGCCTGTGACCCCGAGACTGCTAGTCTTGAAAGTTAAAATTATATCGAAAAAAATACATATACACACAATTCCACCGCACACAGCCCGAAATGTGTAATAGCCAGTCAACCTAACTAAGTTAAAATTAGTCTAAGCTAAGAAAAAATGGGGGGGGGGGGGAACTAAGTGGCTACGTTCTGTACTTGCACTCTTTGGATGACAGTCGTTTGCCCTTAATTGGCTGTTGACCTGGTTGCACTTTGCACTTTTGACTTGCTCACCCCAAAAATTCTCTCTTTGGCAATTAAGGTTTACCAGGCTCTTCTTCTCTATCTCTCCGACCGGCAGTACTCCTCTGTGAGTCGAGTTTTGGGAAGGGGGAGGGGTGGGAAGTTGGGGGATGTGGGGGGGGGGGGGGTAAGCCAGAGGTGCACAGATCCACTAACTGGCCACTCGGCCAAGTAGGTAAGACAGCCACAACTGCTTCCATATGAATGGGCCGATGTTAAGGTTGAGAGGGATCCCCTGGCTTCACCTTCCAGACAGGCGAGAGTCATGATGCGCAAGGTAACCCAGGTGAGGTGCCAGGACAACATATTGTTGCAAGGAGTGCATAGGAGGCAGGATTTTGTACTAAATACTCAGAGTAATCTTGCTGCTCTGAGAGAGTTCGCATATACAATAATCCTACCTATTCTGGCTTGCTAAACTTTGATAGTTAACATGAAAAATAAGCAATGGGCTGGTGCGATGGGCAAACATCTTAAAATTAACAAACCTTAATTGGTATTGAGAAATAAAAGCTGCTTTCAAGTCAGCAGTATTAAGATTACTGTATATTCAAATCAGTTTAATATTTAGTCTCGACACGCGTCGTTTTAGGAAAGAACCAACATACGCCGGGATAAGCCCCCTTGCTGTGCGTATCTATGCTGTGACGTCACGAGCATGGCGTGCGCTACTGTCAACAGATTTAGTATTTTTAAAATAGTCCTCCCAATGTTTTGATAAAGAAAACTTAATGTAGGAGAGGACGTTTAAGGGGTAGCTTCAGTATTATTAGGAGAGAGCCAAAAATACGAATAAAAGAAGAGTGAAAAGAAAATTCTTCACAACTATTTTTCCGTATTAAGAGCCATTGGGCTTATAGCACCTTGCTTTCCCATCTAGGGTTGTAGCTTGGCTAGTAATAATAATGATATTAAAAAGTAATTTAGAATCACAATAGGCTTGATATCACACATGGGGAGTCGTATATATTTCTACAGGGAAATTACTGTTTTCTTTTAATAAACAATCATTGAGCTGACACTGACCATTCACCCGGAAAAGGCCTTCTGTGGTTCTACAGTCAATCACTGATACATATTATCACATATAGAGGATAGCAATAACTGAAATAGAATATACTAACCGGCGACTTCACAAGAGTTTCTAACGAACTACATACGATCAATTTTTCAATTTATTGCATCGGTCTCGTCGCCTATTAAGAAAAAAGAACAATTGTTTTATTTTGTAGTGTTGTAGTGACCTTCTCCTAGAAGTGCTTCTTTCTTTAGTGTAATGGAGTTAACGTCTTTAATTTATCTTTTATTTTTGTTGTGCATTTGATTTCAGACTTTGAAGTAGATTTTTGCTTGTTTTTGTCCAGTTTTGTTTGCCTGTCTTTTGAAGGCTGGACTTAGGATGTTTTCCTCCCCTCGAAAGGGTAGTTGTAGTTTTAAATTGGTACGTCACCCATGTAAGTGTTTTCATGTTGATGGTCTTTCGGCTGTTCATCGCCTGTTTTGTTTTCATCTCCACTGGTGATGTGTGGCCCTTTGGAGTGAAAAAAAAAAAAAAAAAAAAAAAAAAAAAAAAAAAAAAAAAAAAACAGTTAGCGGCTCAGAGAGAGGTTTTCAACTCCCATATTTCCTGATGGCTTGTGGCAAGTTTGATGAAATATTCTGAAGACGTCCTCGATGTTTTTGCAGCTGGTGGCATCTTGGAGGTGTTCCTTGCCATCCCTTATGAACTGTATTTTGCTGACGTTTCTTCAGTTCGTGCAAGGGGCCGTGTGATGCCCTTCCTTGCATTTCATACATTTGGATGAGAGCCTTATCCGTCGTTGCCCTTGCCCTCAGCTTGCTGAACCTCTGGAGTCGTTAAGGGGCCTCCCAGGGGCGGAGAAAAGGGTAAGATCTGAGACCCTGTGTGATTTGTCGTGACCATTCCTACCCATAGACGACTTATGTTGAGTGTCTCCTACTATGTGGCACTGCTGAAATTTACGGTTGGATATGAATCTACGTGACGTGTTGCTAAGGGATTAGGATTTGTGGAAGAATAGTTAATTGATATTAGCAGGGTGATGTTTATTTTCAGTAATGACAATGTATGTTTATTGTCATTTAATTGTGTGAATCAATTAGGTCTAAGGTTATTTTCTTACTTTGTCTCCTTCTATCACAACGACCCGTGCATATGTGGTTTCCATCTCTACCTAGTAACTTTTTCTTTTACTTTAGTGTGCTAGTTAGCTAGGCGAATGTGTCTTTGTAGAATTGTAATTATCAGTTTTTTCCCTAAAGTAAAGTCTTAAAGGGATTTCTTTGTAATTTTAAGTTATTAATTGTAATAAATAATTAAGTGTTTGTTTAGTCTCTGTATCCTTCTCTTTGAGGACATTCCTTGGATTGTTTTTGTTCTGGTACGAGTACTACTCATTATCATAGTGGTAAGGGCTTTATGGTAGATAAAGAATCTGTGAACTCGTCACCATCTCTTAAGAGTTTTCAACATAAAATGGCGACCTTGACAGGATCTATTACCAGACATTAACGTTCACAGGATTTTTATAAGGAGGAGTGTAGAGAAAAGTGGGAGGATAGTTTTGCTTGTCAAGTTTTTAAGTGATAAGAGTATTTTCTCCCCCCCCCCTTCTCTCTCTCCCTCATTCCCCTTTTAACTTAGAATATACCTTATTTCGAGCTTCAAGTTGAGAAGGCTGCGGCCGAATTTCTCAGTAGCCCTGGTTGGGAAGACAATATTTTTTTATTTGAAGCGAGAGGAGTTGTGGTTCTTGTCTCAGATTTGCATTTGGAACTGCCATCAGAAATTCGTAAGGGACAGTTACTTAATGAAGTACTGAAAGCTGCTAAAGAGCACCAAAAGAGAGTAAGTGTTTCACATATGAACAAAGAAGAAGAACAGGGCAAAGTCACTAACGATGGAAACCAGGAACTAGATAAAAGTAACATTCTTCAGGTTGTAAGTTGAAGAAAAAGCTAAAGAAAGGGAACACGAGATTAACTTGCAGAGAGTACGTAACAGTAATAATAATAGAAATAGTAGTTCTGGGGGATAATTTTAATGTAATGTCAGCTTTGAAGTTGGTACCTTTGTTCAATGAGGAAGATGTTCCAGAATTTTCCACTTCTTTCGAGAGGATAGCTAAAAGGTTGTTTTGGCCAAAGGGCATGTGGACCACTATGATTCAGTGTTGATTGAAAGGGAAGGCTCCGCGTGTATATAACACACTTAATGAAAATCTTTGTAACGATTATGACACAGTGAAAGCCATAATTCTTAAGGCCTATGATTTAGTTCCTGAGGCCTATAGGCAGAAATTTCGCAATTTTAAGAAAAAGTCCGGGATGACATTTGTGGAATTTGCGAGGCAGAAGGAGCAGTTTTGTGAGGACTGGTTGAAGTCAAAGGATATTGATAATTTTTCTAAATGAAAAGAAATGATTTTGGTAGAGGAATTTAAAAGACTGTGGTTAGGGAGTTAAAAATACATTTGGACAAGTTGAAACTGGACTCCTTGCAGGAGATCGCTATTGTGTCGGACGAGTACTCCCTTGCCCACAAGCAGGAAAAAATAACTAGGGAAGTATTTGTAAACAATAGGAAATTTTTCAGTGGTAGTTGGAGAAGGAATAACCAGAACAGACAACAGGAGTCGGAGAAACCCGATTTTGACAGAAATACGAATAATAGGAATAGTGATAATGATAATGAAACTAGTAGTAGTTTAAATAATGGTAGTTCTCGCAGTTATGTTAATACTAGTAGGAATGTAGGTAACAGTAAGGCTTTGGAGTCAGGAATAGTCTGTTTTTGGTGTAGTAGAAGAGGTCCCGTCGAGTCTCAATGTTTCTCGAGAAAGAAATATTTCGAAAGAAACCCGAAACCTGTCAGCGTTGTAACAGCAGCTAAACTGCCAAAGGTAGACGAATCTAGATGACTTAGATTAAGTAAGTACATAACTGATGGATCTATTTTCACGGATAAGACTAAACAGATTGAGACAAACATTAAAGTATTGAGAGATACAGGGGCTGCTCAGTCATTAACTTTACGAGAGTCTGTCCTGATGGATATGTATATAAGAATGATGAGTATGTCGTATTGGGTGATTTCTCGAACACAGTGGATTCATACTCATTAAAAACCTTTTTTCTTGATACTAACTATTTTTCAGGTGAGGTAAAGTTGGCTGTTGTTGAAAGTTTGCCAATTCCCAAAATAGATGTAATTTTTGCTAACGATTTGTCCATTACAGATGAATCTTGTATCTTTCCAATTCTGTCTGTGGTCGAAGTAGGGGACGACCACTGTCCTATAAATGATATTTTAAAACCTATCTCTGTGATAACGAGGTCAAAGGCAAAAAAGGTTGACCTGGCCGAGGTTGAGTTGGATTTGGATGTGATTGATGGACAAGACTGACTTTGTAACAAATGGTGTACTTAATTTTCGAGACGTGGTGTGGGATTCCAAGGCTTTTAGAAAAGCCCAGACTGTTGAATTTAATGACGTATTTAGTAGTGATATGAGTGATTTATCTAAGTCAGTATTCTGTAAAGAGAAAGGGTTGCTTTACAGGGTTAGTAGGTCAGCTGTTGCACCTGCTGACTAGGTAGAAGTTTCTCGTCAGTTGGTAGTTCCTGATGAGTATAGGAAAAAAATTTTGTTCCTGGCTCATGAAAATAATCTTGCTGGGCATTTTGGGGTCAGGAAAACGTTTCAGTAGGTCGCACAACATTTTTATTGGCCCCGAATGCGACGAGATATAAAGCACTATGTACTTTCTTGCAAAGTGTGTCAGTTGGTGGGGAAGCCCAACCAAAAGATATGTAAAGCCCCACTCATTCCCATACCTTCAGTTGGGGAGCCTTTTGGGGAGGTTGTGATCGATATTGTTGGTCCTCTCCCGCGGACGCACGGTGGTAATGAGTAATTATTAGCAATTGTGGATCGGGGGTATTCGGAGTAAAAAGATCGTCGATAATATTATTGGCTTCTTTACTAAGTTTGGTATACCTCGCACTTTGCAATCTGATTGTGCTACTAATTTCATAAGCAAGTATTTTAAGAATAAAATGTCTGAATTAGGGGTAAAACACATTACCTCTTCCCCATATCACCCTGAGAGTCAGGGCCAGGTAGAACGGTTCCACCAGACCCTAAAGTCTATTTTGAGGAAGTTTTGCATGGAGTTAGGAAGAGAGTGGGAAAAGGAGGTCCTGTATGCCTTATTTGCCATTCATTCCATTCCTAATGAGGCTTTGGGATACTCTCCTTCCGAGCTTGTTTTCGGGCATTGTGCGTATGGGCCCTTGGAAGTTGTACGTAAACATTTGGAGGGGGTGACTCCCGAGATCAGCATTCTTGATTATTTGTCAAGACTTCAAAAGAAATTGAGAAAGACTTGGGAGTTTGCTAAAGAGAATTTAGCAGAAAGCCAGGAGGTGATGAAAAACAAATACGATGTTGGGACTTAAAAAAGGGTGTTTAAACCTGTAGATAGTGTTTTAGTTTTATTGCCCTACCCAGGAAATCCTTTGAGGGCACAGTTTCCAGGGCGCTGGAAGGTTATGAAGAAATATAATGATGTGAATTATTTGATAGAGACCCCAGGTAAAAGAAAAAAAAAAAAAAAAAACTCGCGTATGTCATATTAATATGCTCAAACCTTATGTAAGTAGAGATGTAGATTTACTTGGAAATGTAGACATTGATCCCGTCACCTAGTCAATGTAGAAGTATACATAGAAGTAGATACAGTAGAGTCAGTAGTTAGTAATAAATTATCTGTTACACCTGATGCCTTGAACAGCAATTCTGAAATTTTGAATAATTTACAAATTAAATTTCAGCATTTGGATCACTACAGGTTTGTATCATTAATTAGCCTGATTAATGAATACAGAGATATTTTTCAAGACACTCCAGGTAGGACTATGGTTTTAGAACATGATGTGGATGTGGGGGACTCAAAACCTATTAAATAATGCCCCTACCAACTTAACCCAGTAAAGAGAGACATAGTGAGAGAGGAGGTGCAATATATGTTAGATAAGGATTTAATTGTATCCAGCAGTAGTCCGTGGAGTTCGCCTGTGGTGTTAGTTAAAAAAGAAGGCGGACAACATCGTCTATGCTTCAATTATAGAAAGATAAATGCTGTAATCAGAACAGATTCCTTTCCTCTACCCAGGGTGGAAGACTGTATTGATCGTGTTGGGTCTGCCAAATTTTTGACAAAATTGGATCTTTTAAAAGGATATTGTCAGGTCGGTCTTTCAATCTGGGCGAGACAGATTTCAGCCTTTGTGACAGGTGAAGGCCTTTTCGAATGCAAGGTAATGCCATTCAGAATGAAAAATGCTGCTGTTACCTTCCAAAGGTTGATGAATTACATAACACAGAATTTGGAGGGTTGCGTTGTCTACATAGATCACCTTATCATTTATAGTGATGATTGGAAGACTCATCTTAAAAGATTGAGAGCTTTGTTTCGGGCTTTGCGGAAGGCTGGCCTAGTGGTAAATCTGAAAAAAAGTGATTTCGCTCAGGCAAAGGTAATTTACCTCGGTCATGAGGTGGGCCTGGATAAGGTCGCCTCTAAGAAGGCTAATGTGTAGGCGGTTGCAGATTTTCCAGTACCTTTTAATAAAAGGGGCGTTAGGCGTTTCCTAGGCATAGTCGGATACTAGCGGAAATTTATTTGCAATTTTTCTGACATAGCTAACCCTCCTATAAACCTGTTAAAGAAAGGTGTTAAATTTAACTGGTCTGCCAATTGTCAGGGGGCTTTTGAAAGACTGAAAGCCACCTTGATTGGTTACCCATTGTCACGCTCCCCAGATTTTAAATTGCCTTTCAGGTTAGATACCGATGCTAGCGACTTGGGACTCGGTGCTGTTCTATTACAAGTTGATGACAACGGAACGCTACACCCTGTTGTTTATTTCTCCAAGAAATTGTCGAGAGCAGAAAGAAAATATTCTACAATAGAAAAGGAGGCATTGTGTCTAATAAAGGCAAGGTCCCATTTTGACGTTTATTTATGTAATTCTAACTATCCTATTGTAGTTTATACTGACCACAACCCCTTAGTCTTTATCCAACGTTTCAAAGATAAAAATATGCGAATTCTTAGGTGGAGTTTGACTCTCCAAGAGTATGATCTTGAGATACAGCATATACCAGGCAGGGATAATGTAATTCCCGACGTTTTGTCTAGGTCCTTTACAATAAAATGAATTGTCTGCAATAATAACCATTCTGTATTTATTTTAGTCTTCCACTTTTGTTTCTTGCTATGTAAAGTAATTTTATTTCGTTAGCACTTTGAATTCAAAAAAAAAAAAAAAAAAATCTTTTCGATAATTTTTTATCACTTTTTTAGGAGGTGTAATGGAGTTAACGTATTTAATTTAATTTTTATTTTTGCTGTGCATTTGATTTCGTACTTTAAGATAGATTTTTGCTTGTTTTTGTCCGGTTTTGTTTATGTCTTTTGAAGGCTGGACTTAGGATGTTTTCCTCCCCTCAAAAGGGTAGTTGTAGTTTTAAATTGGTACGTCACCCATGTAAGTGTTTTTATCTTTTCATGTTGATGGTCTTTATGCTGTTCGTCGCCTGTTTTGTTTTCATCTCCACTGGTGATGTGGGGCCCTTTGGAGTGAAAAAAACGGCAGTTAGCGGCCCCTTATAGAGAAGTTCTCAGCTCCCCTATTCTGAAGACGACCTCGATGTTTTTGCAGCTGGTGGCATCTTAGAGGTGTTCCTCGCCATCCCCTATGAACTGTATTTTGCTGACGTCTGATCAGTTCGTGCAAGGGGCCCTGTGATGCCCTTACTTACTTTTGGATGAGAGTTTCATCCGTCGTTGCCCTTGCCCTCAGCTTGCTGAACCTCTGGAGTCGTTAAGGGGCCTCCCAGGGGCGGAGAAAAGGGTAAGATCTGAGACCCTGTGTGATTTTCCCTGATCATTACTACCCATAGACTACTTATGTTGAGTGTCTCCTACTTTGTGGCACTACTGAAATTTAGGATTGGAGTTGAATCTATGTGACGTGTTGCTAAGGGAATAGGATTTGTGGAAGAATAGTTAATTGATATTAGCAGGGTGATGTTTATTTTCAGTATCGCAATTTATGTTTGTTGTCATTTAATTGTGTGAATTAATTAGGTTTAAGGTTATTATTAGAGTTAGCTCATACTAATTTTTTTTTCAGGTCATTTGGGTGTGTTAAAAACTTTTCTTAGTTTAGCTAGGTATTTTTGGTGGCCTGGAATTAAATTGTGTGTGAAGCAATTTATCAGAGTGTGTGAGACTTTTCAGGTTATGGGAAAACCAAATCAGGGGATCCCAAAAGCCCTGTTGTATCCCATACCCGCTATAGGTGATCCTTTTTCTAAATTAGTAATTGATGTGGTAGGTCCCTTACCCAAAACTAAAACAGGTTACGTATATTTACTAATTATCATGGATAGAGCCTCTCGCTTTCCTGAAGCTATACCTACGAGGCGTATTACTTTCCAAGTTGTCTTTAAAAAATTAATGGATTTCTTTTTCAGGTATGGTCTCCCTCGTGTAATTCAGACCGACTGCAGGACGAATTTCACGAGTAAGGTATTTAGGGGTAAGTGTGCTGAACTGGCCATTCAGCACGTTACCAGCGTACCTTATTACCCGGAGAGTCAAAGGATGGTGGAAAGGTTCCAGCAAACCCTCAAGTCTGTCCTAAAGAAACATTGTTATGATCATGATAGTGGCTGGGACAAAGCCCTCCCTTTTGTCCTCTTTACTATCAGGAATGACCTTAACTCTTCCACTGGTGTAGCTCCTTTCGAGTTGGTATTTTGGCACAAGGTTCATGGACCATTGGAAATTGTTTTTGAAATGCTCAAATCCTACCTAAAGGAGGAAATAAATGTTAAAAGGTTTGTGGAAGACTTGAAGGGAAGAATGGTTATTGTCTGGAAGTTTGTTAAGGAAAATTTGGAATGATCTCTGTTAGTAATAAAGAACAACTTTGACAAAAAAGGTAAAGATACATTCATTTGAACATGTGGAGTTGGGTTTTGTGTTGAGTATGGACCTGGATAATTTTCTCGAACCAAGATATAAGGGCCCTTGGAATGTTTTGTGGAAACTGTCAGAGGTTAACTATGAAATTGAGGCTCCCGGTTCAAGCCGTAAATGTAGAATATTTCATGTTAATCGTCTGAAACCTTATATTGATAATCAAGGTGATCCATTAGCAATAGTGTCTGGGTCTGTGTCTGTGGTATTGGATGTGCCTCCCGAGGACTCTGACGAATTATGGTGTCAGTTTCCTTCGGATACTATTGGAAAATTTCGAGATGTTGAAAATTAATTCAGTTTATTTAGATGTCAGCAAATGGGAGGATGTGCTTAATTTAATCTGGTCCTTTTCAGACCTTTTTCAGGATGCTCCAGGTAGGACAAATATTTTAAGTCACGACAGTGATGTAGGTGATGCTTACCCTGTGAAGCAGAGTCCTTACTGGCTGAACCCAGTAAAATGGGATTTGGTCAGTAAGGAGATAGAGTATATGTTGAAACATAACCTTATTCAACCATTTGTAAGACCCTGGAGTTCTCCTATTGTATTAGTAAAGAAAGCAGACGGTAGGTTCCGCATGTGTGTGGAATACAGTAAAGTGAGCACCAATACGAAAATTGATTCTTTTCCTCTCCCTCGTATTGATGATTGTCTGGATCGGATTAGTTCTGACAAATTTATTACTAATTCAGATCTTTTAAAGGGTTATTAGCAGGTTTTATTGTCTGACCGAGCTCGTGAAATATCCGTATTTGTCATTCTGTTTAGCCTATAAGTGTTTAAGGTTATGCCTTTTGGAATGGAAAATGCTGCCTGTACTTTTCAAAGGCTCATGAATAGGGTAATTTGTGGTTTGGAACGAGTGGAAATTTATATTGATGACTTGGTAGTATATAGTAATGAATGATATACCCACATGTTAAGGTTACGTAAGGTTTTTGAAGCCCTTAGGT
>NC_090751.1:77601900-77606900 GCF_036898095.1 Palaemon carinicauda
GAAACGCTTTCTCACCGCTAGGGAGAGAAATCATGAACTGGAGGGTCCGAGTTTTCTGTAATGAAGCGCAGACAGTTGACTTCTGGACTCGCTGGGTCAGAACTGGATCTGGTAGTGTTACAAACTTCAGCTACAGTTCCAGTGCCAGGAGGAACCACACGCTGTTCGGCCACTTGTGGGCCACTATTGCCGCTACCCTTTGAAGGATCTCAGTTTGTTGAGGACCCTCAACAGAAGGTTGTGAGGAGGGAACAGATAAATCTTGGACCATCTGTTCCAGTCGAGGGACATTGCGTCCACTGCTTCCGCTAAGGGGTCCTCGTACGGGGCACGTACAGGGGCAACTTCTTGTTGTCTTTCGTCGCAAAGAGGTCTATCTGCAGTTCTGGGACTTGATTCAGAATGAAGGAGAATGATCCTGCGTCTAAGGACCATTCCGACTCTATTGGTGTGAACCTGGATAGAGCGTCCGCTGTCACATTGCGGACTCCTTGAAGGTGAACTGCCGACAGGTACCACTTCTTCTTTTCCGCCAATCGGAAGACGGCCAACATCACCTGGTTGAGAGGTGGTGACCTCGATCCTTGTCGATTCAAGTATCTTACAACTACCTCGCTGTCTATTACCACTTTATGTGGAACGAATGACGTGGGGAGACTTTCTTTAAGGTAAGGAGCACTGCCCTAGCTTCTAGAAAGTTTTATGAGAAAGGTCTTGAATAGCCTGGACCAAGTCCCCTGGACTTTTTTCCGATGAGAGTGACCTCCCCATCCCTCCTTTGAGGCGTCTGAGTGAATCGTCACCAACGGGGGAGGTGGCTGAAGAAGAACCTGACTTCTTTAGATGTCTGGCTTGGGACCAAGGCCTGAGAAGAGTACTTAGCCGAAGCGGCTGGTCTTCTCAGATCTCTTCACGCGTTTGATGCATAACTTCTCCAAACTCCGATTGCATCCTTTAGCTGTGCTCTTAGCACTGGGTCTGTCACCGAAGCAAACTGGAGAGAGCGCAGTACTCTCTCCTGCTCGTGTCTTGATATCCTTTCGGAATCTTGAAGTCTCTTGTCAGAACCCGCTATCTCCTTCCTTTTCTTCGCCGGGGTGGAGAAACGGTGTGACAAAAGTTCCCAGTGGATCTTAGCCACTGGAACTTTTGAGATGGAGAAAGTCGAGACTTTTTCTGTTGATCTTGAAGCCTAGGTACTCTAAGAACTGGATCACTTGACTGGAAGCTTGCAAGCATTCTGTCTCGGATGCTGCCCACACCAACCAGTCGTCCAGGTAGGCTACTACCTGAATTCCCTTTAGGCGAAATTGTTTGAGAGCTACGCTCGCAAGCTTCGTAAAAATCCTTGGGGCTATGTTTAGCCCGAATGGCATGGCTCCGAAGGCGTATAGTCTTCGTTGTAGCCTGAACCCTAGGTAGGGGGAGAGTCGATGGCTAATTGGAATGTGCCAGTAGGCGTCTGATAAGTCTATAGAGACGGAATATGCCCTCTTGGGCAGTAAGGTCCTTATGTGTTGCAGTGTTAGCATTTTGAATTTGCAATTCACTATGAACTTGTTAAGTGGCGACAAGTCCAGAATGACTCTGAGCTTTTCCGAGTCTTTCTGGAACACAAAACAGCCTCCCTTAGAAATTGATGGGCTTCTCCCTTTTTCTCCAACCGTTCTTGAACGTACTCCTCCATAACGGGGGTGGAGTTTTGGAAAAACCGAAGGTACGGGGGTGGAGTGCTGTACCAGCTCCCGCCCAGTCCATTCTTGAGTAGGCTGTGGGCCCAGGGATCGAAGGTCCACCGATCCCGAAATTTCAGAAGTCTCCCTCCTACCGGTATCACCTCACTTGGACTGCCGTCCTGAGGTCTTGTCTTCCTGACCACAACCACCCCTGAATCCCCTTCCCCTTGAGGGGCGTCTAGACGAGCCTCTACCTGCTCCTCTAGGCTTTGCTCGAAAGGAAGTAGACTGCCCTTCGAACGCTGGGGTGAATGCCGTGGACTGTGTCGACACGGCCAGGGGTACCCACTGAAAGGTGGTCGGGGTTTGTGCCACGATCTGGGGCACTGGGGGCAATGGCAATTGCAGTTGCTGTTGCTGTGTAAGATGCTTGTCTGGCCGAGACGGTAGCCTAGTCCTCATAGTCTTCCTCTTTGGTTGAGGACCCTCATCCGGGGAAGACTTTCTTTTGATAGCCAGGCCCCACTTCTGGAGAAGGTTTCTATTCTCCAAGGCAGCTTTATCAAAAACTTCTTTGACCAAGTCGGTAGGGAAAAAGGTCTTTTCCCCAAATGTTGGAGGAGATTAGTTTCTTTAGCTCGTGCCTTACCGTAGCTGAGGTAAACACGAACTCCCTACAAGCTTTCCTTGCCTTGACGAAGCCATAAAGGTCCTTCGTCACTGTGGCCAGATGAGGCTTGGCCACTACCATGAACATTTCATGGACCTTGGGGTCACTTGCCATCGTCTCGAGACTAGTCTGAAGAGACATTGAGGCAGTCAGTCTTTCTTTTGTATCGAACTCACTTCGCAAAAGAAAGTCAGACAGCTTAGGGAGGTCCTTGCCGAACTGACGTCCGGCAATATCAGCCTCCAACTTTCCCACTGAGAACGTCAGATGGACGTCCTTCCAGTCTTTGTGGTCCATAGGCAGGGCCAGCGACAAGGGTTTACACTCCTCTAGGGAGGGGCAAGACTTGCCGGCCTCGATTGCTTTTAGTACAGCCAGAAACCCTGTAAAAAGGGGGAAGGCTCTAGTAGGCGAGGACACAAAGGAAGGGAGCTTCCTATTCAATGCAGCTACCTTTGAGTTAGAGAAGCCCCTCTCTTTCATCGAGGATGAAAGTAGAGCTTGAGCCTTAGCATGGTCCATCACTATGACCTCCTTCGGCTCTGTCTCCTCCTTTGAAGCTGGTTCCTTCCTCAGTCGGACATAACAGTCCGGATATGATGCCTTGCTGGGCCAGAATTCCACCCTCCAGGGGAACTGAGCCCAGCTTATCCGAGATGACGATCTTTCCAGTCGTCATCGGCATGTGCTCAGCATACCTCCATGGGTTAGCATCTGAGCACAAGGGAAGGTCTTTCACATTGAGCTTTTTCTGGGGCCCATGTGATTCTGCAAGGCACTGCATTCGCAGTTCCATTGCAGCCGCCTTCTCCTGATTCTCCTCCTGCATTTTTTGGATCATTCCAACAATAGAAGAGAGGGCCTGTCCCAGCTCTACTGGGAGACCGGCCGATGTAGAGGGGCTTGAACTTCATCCTGGGCTTCTGCCAGGAGGTCTTCCTCCTGACACTCGTGCACATCAGATATCCTGTCATTTAGCTGGATGTCTTGCATCGCGACCGCGACTTCAGCATCCACCTGGATCTGAACTTAGGGGATCTCCTCTTGAGGCTGGGGAATCACTGCATCAGCTGATGCCTAAGGGAAAAGATACGCCCTCATCTTCTCACTTGGAAGATTAGGGCCAGAAGTGTTCTTTTGGAAGCCCCTTACCCAGGTACGAAGCTTCTTCCTAGCTATTTAAATGTCTCATTAATCAGGTTAGTGCACACAGTACATACCTGAGAGTCCCAATACCCGAGATCATCCTTGGAGACAGCGTATGCTGCGTGTCTCCTACAAAACTCATGTCCACAGAGGTTCTTGCTGCTGACATTGCAGAAAGCACTTCCCCACTTCGGAGTGTCCTTCTGTAAAGAGAAGAAATTTCCATGAGTATCAAGTGAACTATGTATCACTGGATATGCATAGTATAGCATAACAATTCATAAAGGAAAGACACACACTTGTGTTTCCCTCACAACCCATTGTTGCAGCCTTCCAGATAATAAAATCAAAAATGGTTTATCTCTACTAGAGTAACCAATGCAAGGTTTCCAGAGGAAACAGGTGGAGCTCACACCTAGGCAATGATTTTAAAATCCTGGATAATAGACAGGGAAGAACTCTGCTTCCTGTCTGAGGGCAACAGCAAAGGGCTGTGCAAGAAAACACAATAGTGTTAGAAGATACAGTGCTGTACCTAAACCTTTACTATAGTTTTCTTCTTACTGTATATGCTATACAGAAGAATACTAGTACAGTATAGGAGGATGTGTGCCGGCCTGCCTTTGCCGGCCGGCACACACCACAACTAGCTTTAAAGTATACTACTTAACAGCTATAGGGCGGCAGCACTCTGGTTCAAATGCCTGTGCCGGCGGCAGCAGCTGCCAGCCGGCAACAGCCAGTGTTGGCCGGCAATGACTGCCGGCCAGCAACTACACAAGGTAGTACCCAGCTGCCGGCCACACTCTTGGTGACCGGCAGACAAGGACTGACATAAGCCGGCCGGCAAAGGTACAAGACCGATGCCATCCGGCAGCAAAAGAACCAGAAGACTACACCTGCCCGGCTGCCGGCCTCATAGGCCGGCAGCCGGGACAGGTACAGCACTAGAAGAAAATAGAATGGATGCCGGGATAAGAGTGTACACAACCCCCCAAGCCCGGCAACCGAAAGAGTGCATATAAGGAAGGGGAGAAACTTAATTCAGGCTTCCTTGACCAATGCCGTCCGGCTCTGCCGGCAGGCATGGATGAAGGACCAAGAGAGGTCCGGGCAGCACTCGAAAACATAAGACCCTTGCCGGCCAGCATCTCAGCCGGCCGGCAATGGGCTTAGTCAATTCCACATCCCAACCTATACTAGGTCCAGAAGTAGAATGAGGTACAGTACAGTAATACCCCTGCCGGCCAGCTCTGCCGGCCGGCAAGGTACAGTACAGTAATGGCTAGGCCATTACGGAGATAGAGGGGGAAGGGACAAGAGGGTCCTGCCAACCTTGCTTTAGTGACAGATCACCCGCAGCCAAGAACTTTGTCTTAGCCCAAGGGAGATCTAAGGGAAAGGGCCAGCAATACTTGCCAGCTTCCAGAGCACCAAAGCAAGGAAGGCGTTGCTACTCCCAAGGGAAGAACTTATCCTCCCCCGAGAACAGCAACAGGACTTAGTCT
>NC_090751.1:77611900-77619400 GCF_036898095.1 Palaemon carinicauda
CAAATATGTCATAAATAAACTATAAAAAGACTCATGTCCAAATGGTCAACAGAAAAGCATTTGCTCTAATCTTGAACTTTTGAAGTTCTACTGATTCAACTACCCGATAAGGAAGATCATTCCACAACTTGGTAACAGCTGGAATAAAACTTCTAGAGTACTGCGTAGTATTGAGCCTCATGATGGCGAAGGCCTGGCTATTAGAATTAACTGCCTGCCTAGTATTACGAACAGGATAGAATTGTCCAGGGAGATCTGCATGTAAAGGATGGTCGGAGTTATGAAAAATCTTATGCAACATGCATAATGAACTAATTGAACGACGGTGCCAGAGATTAATATCTAGATCAGGAATAAGAAATTTAATAGACCGTAAGTTTCTGTCCAACAAATTAAGATAAGAATCAGCAGCTGAAGACCAGAGAGGAGAACAATACTCAAAACAAGTAGAATGAAAGAATTAAAACACTTCTTCAGAATAGATTGATCACTGAAAATCTTGAAAGACTTTCTCAATAAGCCAATATTTTTTTTGTAATTGAAGAAGACACAGACCTTATATGTTTCTCAAAAGTAAATTTGCTGTCGAGAATCACACCTAAAATTTTGAAAGAGTCATACAAATTTAAAGAAACATTATCAATACTGAGATCCGGATGTTGAGGAGCCACTGTCCTTGACCCTCTTACAATCATACTTTGAGTTTTCTTAGGATTCAACTTCATACCCCATAGTTTGCACCATGCACTAATTTTAGCTAAATCTTTAAGGGATTCACCAACCCCAGATCTACATTCAGGGGATGGAATTGATGCAAAGAGAGTAGCATCATCTGCATATGCAACAAGCTTGTTTTCTAGGCTAAACCACATGTCATGTGTATATAGTATGAAAAGTAATGGGCCAAGAACACTACCCTGTGGAACACCGGATATCACATTCCTATAATCACTATGGTGCCCATCAACAACAACTCTTTGAGATCTATCACTTAAAAAATCAATGATAATGCTAAGAAACGACCCACCCACTCCCAACTGTTTCAGTTTGAAAACAAGGGCTTCATGATTAACACGGTCAAAGGCAGCACTAAAATCAAGGCCAATCATACGAACTTCCTGACCACAATCAAGGGATATCTGTACAGCATTGGAGATTGTAAGAAGGGCATCACATGCTCCAAGGCCCTTACGAAAACCAAATTGCAAACTAGGGAGTAGATGATTACCTTCAGCAAACCTATTAAGACGTTTTGCCAGGAGACGTTCAAAAACTTTAGATAATATGGGAGTTATGGAAATTGGGCGGTAATCAGTGGGACTTGAGCTACCACAAACACATTTACATAGAGGAGTAACATTACCAATTCTCCAACAAGTGCTAAAAGCTCCTCTTCTTGCTAACTTGCGCAAAATAACAGATAACTTTGGAGCTAAGAAATCTGCTGTCCTTATAAAAACCAAAAGAAAAATACCATTTGGATCTATTAACAAAGAACTGCAACAAAACTGGAAATGACTGGTGCATTAGACTATTTTAATGTTATTTGAGGTATACAATCTTCATCAAGAAAGCATAATATATAGCCCGAATGAAATGGTGTTTGGATGAGAAATAAGAGGACCAATTAAAATGTTGTCAGAAAAAAGGAAGGATCAAGAGGAAACGGTTAGAGAATATGTCAAGAACTTGAGGAAAAGAATCAGCGAAATAAGTTTTCCCTCGCAAACCTGAAAACGTGCTAAGGAGAAATGACGAAAAGGTTTGGTATGAAAAGTAAGAACAGAGAGTTTGCGGTAGGACAACAGGCGTTGGTTTTCTCATTGATAAAAAGATTCCCTTTCAGCAACAAGTTCCAAGTACCATTCCAGATTTTGGAGAATATCAATGACCTAACCTAGGTTATCGAAAAATCAGGAAGAAAGAAAAGTCAAAGAAAGGTAACGTTAACTTGTTGGAACCGATACTGCAAGCACTGGATTTCAGCAAGAAATTCCTTATCTAAGCGGATGCTTCGGACGGCGAAATTGGGGCTATCCTATTGTAAGAAGGCAAGAAAGGAATTCTTTACCCTATCGGTTTTATGTTGTCGAAGCTGGAAAAGCATCAATGGCCTATTCAACAGTTGACAAGGAATTGCTAGCGCTAGTAACAGCGATAAGGAAGTATGAAGTTTATGTAAATAGAAAGAATGCCGAACTTACGGATTACTCGGATCACAATCCTTTAACTTTTGTTGATAAAATAAAAGATGATAATCAAAAGTTAACTCGATGGTCATTATGTTTGCCACCATATTGTATCTGCTGTCTTTATAAAAAACAAAGGAATAATACCATTTGGGTCTACACCTCCATAAGCATCAAGGTTCATCAACAGAGCTTTAATCTCATGAGATCAAAAAGCTAAACTAGTTAGTTTAGCCTCAGGAAAACAGGAATGAGGAAGTTCAAGTTTTTCATTACTCTGTTTACTGTCAAAAACATCAGCCAAAAGGGTTGACTTTTCCTTTGGACAGTGAGTGACTGAGTCATCTGGTTTAAGTAAAGGAGGAACTGTTGCATCTACACAAAAGAGTGCAGATTTAAGGGTAGACCACCATTTATGTTCCTGAGTTGTACCAGAAAGTGTTTCTTTTATGGTTAAATTGTACTCCTTTTCAGTTGAGGCATAAACTCTCTGAGCAAAAGCTTGAAGCTGACTATAGTTGTTCCAGGTCAAATCTGATCTGTTACCCTTTCAAAGGTGATAGGCCTCCTGCTTTTCCATATGAGCACGTCTACAATCATCATTGAACCACGGTTTGTCCTTCACTCAGTACCTTAGCACACGAGAAGGGATATGCCTATCAATTATGTTGACTAGATTCTCATTCAAAGGGACAACAGGATCTACACTATTATATAATTGAGACCAATTCAAGCACAAAAGATCATGCAAAATCCCATTCCAGTCTGCTTGGAATTTCATATAAATTTTACAAGAATATAATATATCAGGGACAGCTGCACAGTCTTCACTAATAATGAAATCAAGGCATGATCAGATGTCCCGACTGAAGAACCAACCTTACTAGTTATAACGCCAGGTGAGTCAGTGTATACGAGGTCCAAGCAATTACCAGACCTGTGAGTAGCTTCATTTATGATTTGCTCACAGCCTGATTCAGAGGCAAAGTCTAAAGCTTTTAAGCCATGGCGATCGGTAGGAGAGATGGAACTTAACCACTCCCTATGGTGAGCATTAAAATCACCAACAAAGACAAAAGAAGCCTTTCTATCATCTTCTTGTATCTTAGCCATAATGGTAAGAAGACAATCGAAGATAGAATCATCCATGTCTGGATTCCGGTAGATCGAACACAAATAAAAGTTGTTTTGCCTGCCACAAACTTTTATTACCTGAATCTCATGACATCCACATTGATAGCAGGACTTATAAAAAGAAGGGTACTCGGTCCTAATATACACCGCCATTCCCCTGGCCCTAGGGATGGCATCACGTTTCAACATTATTGGCTTCTTAAAACCAGTTATAAGGAGCTCAGATGAGTGCCTCATATTAGAAACCAAAGTTTCTGAGCACAAAAGAATATCATACTGTCTGGATGCAACTGTAAGGTCTTGGATATTTGCATGAAGACCACGAATATTACAATACAAAAGATGACATTGACGAAATCTAGGGCGCACTGGTTCCGGATTTCGCTCAATGTCTCCAGACAGCATAAGAATTAATAGAAATAAAAAAGAGACACCATACTTGAAAACTAGATTAACAAGAATTATAACAAAAAAAATATGTACAGAATTATAAATAAAGTGATTGATGATACACATAGACTATAGTAAAAAGTCGGAAAGACTGGTCAACATGGAGGAGCCGATACACCATGCAAGGCTAAATACCCTCCAGGATAGCCACTTCAACTGAAGGAAGGACAGTAAGGATGGTTTTGAGAAGAAAGAGTCAGAAAAAGGAAAAGACAACCTCTTGATAAACCCCCAGGCATCCTTGGCCCTTCTATTAAGCCTGCGCAACACACCATTTCATAAAAACACGAGGAAGAAAAAAAAATAATAAGATAGAATAGTGTGCCCGAGTGTACCCTCAAGCAAGAGAACTCTAACCCAAGACAGTGGAAGACCATGGTACAGAGGCTATGGCACTACCCATGACTAGAGAACAATGGTTTAATTTTGGAGTGTCCTTCTCCTAGAAGAGCTGCTTACCATAGCTAAAGAGTCTCTTCTACTCTTACCAAGAGGAAAGTACACTGAACAAATTGCAGTACAGTAATTAACCCCTTAGGTGAAGAAGTGTTAAGTATCTCATTGTTGTCAGGTGTATGAGGAAAGACGAGAATATGTAAAGAATAGGCCAGACTATTCTGTGTAAGTGTAGGCAGAGAAAAAATAAGCCGTGACCAGAGAGAGGGATCCAATGCATTACTGACTGGCCAGTCAAAGGATCCAATACCTCTCTAGTGGTAGTATCTCAACGGGCGGCTGGTGCCCCGGCCAACCTACTACCTGACACTCTGATTCAGAAAGGATTTCCACTGACGAACAAGCTGATTTGGTGTAATATTTTGAAGACTTGATCCATGCTGTTCTCCTCTAACACTTCTTTCTGAGTTTTTGATGGATAGTTCATGGTATTAATCAAACACAATGTCAATTCTCTGACAAGAGCCTCCCTCTTTCATTATCATAGCAAAGACTGTTTGAGCAATGTCACCAAAAGTGTTCTGATCCCCTTTCACCTTTTGTACTAACATCATGCCATCGATTACAGAAGCCGAATGTAAGGGCATTTCCTCCTCTGGTGTGATATCCTTGTACAATGCTTTAGCGAGGATTGCTTTGTTTGTCTTTCTTGGCAAACCCTCAGGGGTTGCTAATGCCCATGGCATTGGTCCAAGAGGATAGGACAATATATCTGCCATTTGAAGATTTCGACTTTGGGCAATTACAATGATTCTCCCAAACAATGACCTGTCTTCCTTCAATATCACTGCTCTTCCAGTATGAGTCTTCACCTCTTTCTTCCTGCACATGTGGCTAAAGGTTTTCAGTTTATTGAGCTTGACAGTATCAAAGAATTGTGTAACAGGGGGATCAAAATCTAGTCTTTCTTGCTTAAACTTGGTGTAACACTTCTCTCCAACATCTAGAGCATTAAGTAAATCTGAAGCAACTTCTGGAGTGGCAGTCTTTGCTGTTGGGATGCTCATCATGTCCTGTTGACTGGAAAATGGGTTTACCCAGCTTTCAATTGCACTAACTATTGCCAAAATTGTTTCCCCATCTTTCTCAGATCTTGGGTGCTGGAGATCATAATGAACTGCATCTGATTTATTCTCGTGAACTATGTCTCTTAACTGACCTAAGAATGCACTTCTGTGCTCAGAAGTTATGTAATAGCGTTTGACTGCCCCTGACTTCAGACTAAATCTCGTTGTGCCTCCTGGTGTTTGAGTGTCTCTGTTCACTGTAACTTCGAGTGCCTGATCTACTGGAAGACAGCCAAAAGTATTAGTGCTTGACATCTGGACAGAAAAGCAACCATCCCTGAAAGGTTCATACACTCCTGGATGTGTCTCACTTAGGGCTGACATGTTTATGTTAAATCCTGTATAGCTTGGTATGTTCTTATTTTCCATATTTGATTGTCTGAGAATGATCCAGATTAAATTATTATTCGGAGCAGATTCTGCAGCTTCATCAGCATCTTTATTACTCGTTCTTGGTGGCAAAGGTTGTGGACCTACTCTCTTTCCAACAATGTAGGTTTCTAGTTCTGTGTGCTGTGTAGAAATAGTCCTTTGTTTTTGCTTATCAATAACTGGAAGAGCAGGCTTTGGGAGAAGAGGCCCAATTATTTGGCGTTGCACAGTAATGCCATTAACACGATGAGAAGTTCCCTGACCTGTCAAAGTTTCTTCGAGTCTGTCGATGTTATTCCATGCTAAATTTGTGAAAATATATGGCTGCAAAGGAGTAGGTAAGACCACCGTTTGGTTCTGTGTTGCGGCTAATTTTTGCAGACAAAGTGCTGTGTCATTTTCTTCAAGCTGTGAGTAAGAGATCCCATGTCCAAGTCTGTTTAGCATCCGAATCAATTCAGTATTGCCTGTTAATGTTTTGACAGCATATGGAAGCAACAAATGTTTTGTAGGTTTCTGCTTTTCTCGTGTTCTGGCATATATTAGATCCTGATCAAGAGACTGTATTAGAAGTTTCACTCTTTGAGATGGGTTTTCTTTTTCAGGTTCGCCAGTTAGAATACCAGTCAATAACTGCTGAAGAAGACATGGTAAATTCATTGACTCGTTTTTAAGATCTGATGGATGGTAGGGCCACGGAGATGGCAAACAGCTTTCCTGTATTGATGTCTGAACATAAGATGATGCCTGGTGAATGATGCACTTTATGTCAATAGATTTTGATCTCAGAGTTTTCAATTCATTTCGAAGATTTTTGTTTTCAAGGGCCATGTCTTGCATTGTAATGCTGTCTGGAATTGCTAACAACTTTCCAGCTTCATCTTTATAAATGTGAATAATGTCTCCAAATTCTGAGTCCAGTCTCCGTTTGATGTGTTTCTTGGTGGATTTATTCATTCTGTAACCTCTGGAATGCATGAAGTTCTCCATTCTAGCTGCAAGTGTGGCTACAGGAACAATTAGGTTATCAGGCAACATTTAATTTCTTATAAATGTAAAAAGGTCAACATAAGCCTCAGATTCAACCTCGTTGTAAGCTATATCATATTCATTCTCATTCTTGTTTGTTCTAGATTCTTGAGACTTTTTTGTTTTTCGGGTATAATTTCGGTAGCAAGAGTGTTGGTTATGAGCCTCTGCAGCAACAATGTCTCGACTTGTTGCTGCTAATATCTTGTCATCTTGTTTTTCCCTTGCACACTGTCGAAGCCTCTCATCAACCCTTAACTGCCTAGTCAGGATAAGATGTTCACGAGTGGATGTTCCTTTCAAACACTTATCTTTTTCACAAAATATACACTCAGGCTGGTATACTCGGGATGTAGATGGTGTTCTCTTACGTCTCTTTGCTGCTCCACTGCTGCGTGGATCGTCTTCTGAATTTTCAGCTGATTTTCTTTTAAAGTTATTCAGATCTCTTTTTAGTGTAAATCGGCTTCTACATTGTCTGTGGTAACAAATGTTGGGCATCTCTTGCTCATGTAGACTGCAATTTGGAGAATTGGTTTATGATTCCTCTCTCGGGCTGCATCAAGAAGCACCAACCATGAGTCATAGTCCTTAGGTGTTACAGTGTTGTTGGGTCATTATCATAATTTTCAATGTGGATACTGCATTTTTCTTTCGTAGAGTCTGTCTTGACAAAGTAGACCTACTATTCTCCAGGACTATCAGCTGCATCTGCCCACAGCGCAAGTAATCTAAAAGAAGAGAAACTGAATGCGTTATTTTTTATTACTGTTATATACAGTAAATGAAAGATTCAGGAGCGT
>NC_090751.1:77624685-77632185 GCF_036898095.1 Palaemon carinicauda
GTCTTTCAGTTAATCACTATGAAATTTCCTGCCCAAAAATAGTACCAACCAACCGCTCCGGCTTATGGACTAATATATATATAACGGATTTTGAGCGAAGCGAAAAATAAATTTTTGGGTGAGATGGCCATGTCGTCCTGATGGAAGTTCCTATAGGGTAGCTTCCTAGGGTATATTACAACTACGGCGATATTCCCAGAGAATTTACCTTAAGGTACCAGAATTCTAACTCCTGGAGCGAGTATCCCTCGTGAAAGGGATATTGCGACATATCAGAGGACGTATTCTAGACACGTCACATGGCAATCTACATCCTGGACAGAGATTTCGTCTTGTAGGAGGTGATTGGCGAGATACGAATTCGGGAAAGAAAAAGGGGAGCCGCTCCCAAGGCTTCCCTATCCCCCGATTCGTATGCGTGCCTGGCGCCAATCCTGGCGCCATCTGTATTCCTTGTAGCGTACACGAGGTGCTACAGATACTGTATGTAGGGAGGGGTCCTACAGCCCTTTCTTAGAAAGGCAAGGGCGGGTCCATCAGGACGACATGGCCATCTCACCCAAAAATAGATTTTTCGCTCCGCTCAAAATCCGTTTTTTGGGCTCAAGCCATGTCGTCCTGATGGAAGTGTACCAGAGCATTACTGTATCTGTGGATTCTCAGAACGTGCCGTACTCCCCGGAGGTAATTTTTTCCCGGTCGACTAGACCTAGAGACCTAAGTTGTTACCGTTATACATCTTTTCAACTAACTATAAACTATGTTAGAGCTTCCTGCCCCCTACAGGGAAGAGTCCTACTAGACTCTGGAAAAGTCTCGAAGAGTACATATATCTATGTATGAATACCAGGCAAGCTAATATAGTGGTCTCGCCCTATATTAAGTAAAGCATAGTTTGTAAAGAACCACTGCGTCAATATGAAATATCGACCAGTTCTCCGCACAATACTTGTATTGGACAAAGGTTTTATATCCGCATAGGAGGAAAACCAATGCAACATAGCTTGCATAAAGGAACAATTCTATTAGAATTATCCCAGATAAGGTACATAGAATGAATGCTCAATTATACCAATAAATTGACACAGGTGAAGGAGACGCAAGGTTCTCAAGAACCAGATTATTGACAGGCAATAAATAGACAGGTTAACCACAATTATATATATATATATATATACATAAGAAGAGGATAACCCAAAACTTTAAGCATAAGTATGATAGTAAACAGAGCTTGTTTGTCTGAAAGAAAAAACATTAGGTGCCACTTTTAAGATACCGAGGTATCAAAGTCATAAAAGCCTGTATTACAAATCAATGACATTAGCGTTAGAAACGCTCGGCACACATGTCTGCACTTATGCTAGGTTCACCTTCGGAAATGGAACAGTCTGGATGGGCAACACAGTGCCCTCACTTAGTTTGTAGTACAGTATGTAACTACACACTCACCCTGGAATTAATCGTCCCAATTAAGACCACTGTTCCTCGCAGAGTTAAACAGTAGGGTTAACACCGCGACCCACTGCTACCACAGATCTCTTTTAGTTCCTCTACTTGCTTCGCATAGTGGCGAAAGAACACTCTGGAAGACTTCCAGCCAGTGTATGAACGGAGATGTTCAAAATCCATACAATTAAAGAAATTTAAAAATGAGGCAACTTTCCTCGGATCGTGACCTGCGGGTGTATTGTCAGGATCCGCTCTGCGAATAAAATATGTGATTTTCGCTCTGAGTTGATTCAGAGATAAATTTGAGCCTGATGTTTCTCCCCTGAATAGTTGACCACCCTTGAAGTCTGAAGTTCTATGAAGATAGACCTTTAGGCATTCTACTGGACATAGAGATGCATCTTCTTTCAGAGGGCAGATTCTCCAGGGACCCCACCTGTTGGTGGGTAACTCATTCTTGGCGAGAAACGTAGGATCCGGAAACAGGTTCAGTTCTCCCCCATCCAGGAACTGAACACGACCTGCCTCTCTCGAGAGGCTACAATCTCACTAACCCTGGCCCCGGACGCGAGTGCAAAATAGGAAAATAACTTTTTGTGTCAAATCCTTTAACGCACACTCTTCATTGCTCAACAGAGAAGCGAAATGAAGAACTTGTCTAAAGACCATGAAATGGGCTTTGGAGGTGCTGAAGGTCTGAGCCTAGCACAGGCTTTCGGGACTTTATTAAAGATCTCGTTACCTAGGTCGACCTGGAAGGCATATAGAATGGGTCTTGTCAAAGCAGACTTACACGCTGAAATCGTGTTCGCTGCCAACCCTTGACCATGGAGGTGGAGAAGAAAGATAAGCAGAAGTCTGTCAAGATCTCCTGCGGATTCTTCGCCTTGACAAAAGGCCACCCATTTTCTCCAAGATGACTCATATTGCCTTCTAGTAGATTTGCACTTATATTCCTCAAGGAAGTCTATACTGGCTTTCGAAATCCCGAAACGCTTTCTCACCGCTAGGGAGAGAAAATCATGAGCTGCAGGGTCCGGGTTTTCTGTAATGAAGCGCAGACAGTTGACTTCTGGACTCGCTGGGTCAGAACTGGATCTGATAGTGGTACAAACTTCAGCTACAGTTCCAATGCCAGGAGGAACCACACGCTGTTCGGCCACTTGTGGGCCACTATTGCCGCTACCCTTTGAAGGATCTCAGTTTGTTGAGGACCCTCAACAGAAGGTTGTGAGGAGGGAACAGATAAATCTTGGACCATCTGTTCCAGTCGAGGGACATCCCGTCCACTGCTTCCGCTAAGGGGTCCTCGTACGGGGCACGTACAGGGGCAACTTCTTGTTGTCTTTCGTCGCAAAGAGGTCTATCTGCAGTTCTGGGACTGATTCAGAATGAAGGAGAATGATCCTGCGTCTAAGGACCATTCCGACTCTATCGGTGTGAACCTGGATAGAGCGTCCGCTGTCACATTGCGGACTCCTTGAAGGTGAACTGCCGACAGGTACCACTTCTTCTTTTCCGCCAATCGGAAGACGGCCAACATCACCTGGTTGAGAGGTGGTGACCTCGATCCTTGTCGATTCAAGTATCTCACAACTACCTCGCTGTCTATCACCACCTTATGTGGATCGAGTGACGCGGGGAGACTTTCTTTAAGGTAAGGAACACTGCCCTAGCTTCTAGAAAGTTTTATGTGAAAGGTCTTGAATAGCCTGGACCAAGTCCCCTGGACTTTTTTCCGATGAGAGTGACCTCCCCATCCCTCCTTCGAGGCGTCTGAGTGAATCGTCACCGACGGGGGAGGTGGCTGAAGAAGAACCGACTTCTTTAGATGTCTGGCTTGGGACCAAGGCCTGAGAAGAGTACTTAGCCGAAGCAGCTGGTCTTCCCAGATCTCTTCACGCGTTTGATGCATAACTTCTCCAAACTCCGATTGCATCCTTTAGCTGTGCTCTTAGCACTGGGTCTGTCACCGAAGCAAACTGGAGAGAGCGCAGTACTCTCTCCTGCTCGTGTCTTGATATCCTTTCGGAATCTGAAGTCTCTTGACAGAACCCGCTATCTCCTTCCTTTTCTTCGCCGGGGTGGAGAAACGGTGTGACAAAAGGTCCCAGTGGATTCCCAGCCACTGGAACTTTTGAGATGGAGAAAGTTGAGACTTTTTCTGTTGATCTTGAAGCCTAGGTACTCTAGGAACTGGATCACTTGACTGGAAGCTTGCAAGCATTCTGTCTCGGATGCTGCCCACACCAACCAGTCGTCCAGGTAGGCTACTACCTGAATTCCCTTTATACGTAATTGTTTGAGAGCTACGCTCGCAAGCTTCGTAAAAATCCTTGGGGCTATGTTTAGCCCGAATGGCATGGCTCCGAAGGCGTATAGTCTTCGTTGTAGCCTGAACCCTAGGTAGGGGGAGAGTCGATGGCTAATTGGAATGTGCCAATAGGCGTCTGACAAGTCTATAGAGACGGAATATGCCCTCTTGGGCAGTAAGGTCCTTATGTGTTGCAGTGTTAGCATTTTGAATTTGCAATTCACTATGAACTTGTTGAGTGGCGACAAGTCCAGAATGACTTTGAGCTTTTCCGAGTCTTTCTTGGGAACACAAAACAGCCTCCCTTAGAAATTGATGGGCTTCACCCTTCGGATCACCTTTTTTCTCCAACAGTTCTTGAACGTACTCCTCCATAACGGGGGTGGAGTGTTGGAAAAACCGAAGGCACGGGGGTGGAGTGCTGTACCAGCTCCCGCCCAGTCCATTCTTGAGTAAGCTGTGGGCCCAGGGATCGAAGGTCCACCGATCCCGAAATTTCAGAAGTCTCCCTCCTACCGGTATCACCTCACTTGGACTGCCGTCCTGAGGTCTTGCCTTCCTGACCACGACCACCCCTGAATCCCCTTCCCCTTGAGGGGCGTCTAGACGAGCCTCTGGCTGCTCCTCTAGGCTTTGCTCGAAAGGAAGTAGACTGCCCTTCGAACGCTGGGGTGAATGCCGTGGACTGTGTCGACACGGCCTGGGGTACCCACTGAAAGGTGGTCGGGGTTTGTGCCACGATCTGGGGCACTGGGGGCATGGCAATTGCAGTTGCTGTTGCTGTCTAAGAGGCTTGGCTGGCCGAGACGGTAGCCTAGTCCTCATAGTCTTCCTCTTTGGTTGAGGACCCTCATCCGGGGAAGACTTTCTTTTGATAGCCAGGCCCCACTTCTGGAGAAGGTTTCTATTCTCCAAGGCGGCCTTATCAACAACTTCTTTGACCAAGTCGGTAGGGAAAAGGTCTTTGCCCCAAATGTTGGAGGAGATTAGTTTCTTTGGCTCGTGCCTCACCGTAGCCGAGGTAAACACAAACTCCCTACAAGCTCTCCTTGCCTTGACGAAGCCATAAAGGTCCTTCGTCACTGTGGCCAGATGAGGCTTGGCCACTACCATGAACATTTCATGGACCTTGGGGTCACTTGCCATCGTCTCGAGAGTAGTCTGAAGAGACATTGAGGCAGTCAGTCTTTCTTTTGTATCGAACTCACTTCGCAAAAGAAAGTCAGACAGCTTAGGGAGGTCCTTGCCGAACTGACGTCCGGCAATATCAGCCTCCAACTTTCCCACTGAGAACGTAAGATGGACGTCCTTCCAGTCTTTGTGGTCCATAGGCAGGGCCAGCGACAAGGGTTTACACTCCTCTAGGGAGGGGCAAGACTTGCCGGCCTCGATTGCTTTTAGTACAGCCAGAAACCCTTTCTGTAAAAAGGGGAAGGCTCTAGTAGGCGAGGACACAAAGGAAGGGAGCTTCCTATTCAATGCGGCTACCTTTGAGTTAGAGAAGCCCCTCTCTTTCATCGAGGATGAAAGTAGAGCTTGAGCCTTAGCATGGTCCATCACTATGACCTCCTTCGGCTCTGTCTCCTCCTTTGAAGCTGGTTCCTTCCTCAGCCGGACATAAGAGTCCGGATATGATGCCTTGCTGGGCCAGAATTCCACCTTCTCCAGGGGAACTGAGCCCAGCTTATCCGAGATGACGATCTTTCCAGTCGTCATCGGCATGTGCTCAGCATACCTCCATGGGTTAGCATCTGAGTACAAGGGAAGGTCTTTCATATTGAGCTTTTTCTGGGGCCCATGTGATTCTGCAAGGCACTGCATTCGCAGTTCCATTGCAGCCGCCTTCTCCTGATTCTCCTTCTGCATTTGTTGGATCATTCCAACAATAGAAGAGAGGGCCTGTCCCAGCTCTACTGGGAGACCGGCCGATGTAGAGGGGCTTGAACTTCATCCTGGGCTTCTGCCAGGAGGTCTTCCTCCTGACACCCGTCCACATCAGACATCCTGTCATCTAGCTGGATGTCTTGCATCGCGACCGCGACTTCAGCATCCACCTGGATCTGAACTTAGGGGATCTCCTCTTGAGGCTGGGGAATCACTGCATCAGCTGATGCCTTAGGGAAAGGATACGCCCTCATCTTCTCACTTGGAAGATAAGGGCCAGAAGTGTTCTTTTGGAAGCCCCTTACCCAGGTACGAAGCTTCTTCCTAGCTATTTAAATGTCTCAGTAATCAGGTTAGTGCACACAGTACATACCTGAGGGTCCCAATACCGGAGATCATCCTTGGAGACAGCGTATGCTGCGTGTCTCCTACAAAACTCATATCCGCAGAGGTTCTTGCTGCTGACATTGCAGAAAGCACTTCCCCACTTCGGAGTGTCCTTCTGTAAAGAGAAGAATTTTCCATGAGTATCAAGTGAACTATGTATCACTGGATATGCATAGTATAGCATAACAATTCAGAAAGGAAAGACACACACTTGTGTTTCCCTCACAACCCATTGTTGCAGCCTTCCAGATAATAAAATCAAAATGGTTTATCTCTTCTAGAGTAACCAATGCAAGGTTTCCAGAGGAAACACGTGGAGCTCACACCTAAGCAATGATTTTAAAATCCTGGATAATAGACAGGGAAGAACTCAGCTTCCTATCTGTAGGGCAACAGCAAAGGGATGTGCAAGAAAAAACAATAGTGTTAGAAGACACAGTGCTGTACCAAAACCCTTACCATAGTTTTCTTCTTACTGTATATGTTATACTGAAGAATACTAGTACAGTATAGGGGGATGTGTGTCGGCCTGCCTTTGCCGGCCGGCACACACCACAACTAGCTTTAAAGTATACTACTTAACAGCTATAGGGCGGCAGCACTCTGGTTCAAATGCCTGTGCCGGTCGGCAGCAACTGCCGGCCGGTAACAGCCAGTGTTGGCCGGCAATGGCTGCCGGCCAGCAACTACACAAGGTAGTACCCAGCTGCCGGCCACACTCTTGGTGACCGGCAGACAAGGGCTGACATAAGCCGGCCGGCAAAGGTACAAGACCGATGCCAGCTGGCAGCAAAAGAACCAGAGGACTACACCTGCCCGGCTGCCGGCCTCATAGGCCGGCAGCCGGGACAGGTACAGCACTAGAAGAAAAATAGAATGGATGCCGGGATAAGAGTGTACACAACCTCCAAGCCCGGCAACCGAAAGAGTGCATATAAGGAAGGGGAGAAACTAATTCAGGCTTCCTTGACCAATGCCGTCCGGCTCTGCCGGCAGGCATGGATGAGGGACCAAGAGAGGTCTGGGCAGCACTTGAAAACATAAGACCCTTGCCGGCCAGCAGCTCTGCCGGCCGGCAAGGGGCTGAGTCAATTCCACATCCTAACCTATACTAGGTCCAAAAGTAGAACGACGTACAGTACAGTAAGACCCCTGCCGGCCAGCTCTGCCGGCCGGCAAGGGGCTGAGTCAATTCCACATCCTAACCTATACTAGGTCCAGATGTAGAACGACGTACAGTACAGTAATGGCTCGGCCATTACGAAGAAAGAGGGGGAAGGGACAAGAGGGTCCTGCCAACCTTGCTTTAGTGACAGATCACCCGCAGCCAAGAAACTTATCTTAGCCTAAGGGAGATCTAAGGGGAAAGGCCAGCAATACTTCCCAGCTTCCAGAGCACCAAAGCAAGGAAGGCGTTGCTACTCCCAAGGGAAGAACTTATCCTCCCCCGAGAACAGCAACAAGGA
>NC_090751.1:77637185-77639685 GCF_036898095.1 Palaemon carinicauda
TGCAAATTCCTAATAAAATGTTCAGGATGCAACATTGATGTAAATTATACTGACACAATAGTGAGAGACGTATTAGCACGCGGCATATGTGACCTTGAAATACAATTAGATCTACTTGGTGATAAGAATCTGGACATGTCATTAGAAGAAGTTGCGCAGTTTGTCGAAGCTAAAGAATCTGGTAAACGATCTGCCTCCCGACTATTCGACTCTCATGAGGTCCAAGCAGCAGCCAGTAGTTCATACAGAAAGGCAAAACAAACCGCTGTCAAAGATAAAAACGAAGTTTGCTCATACTGTGGCAAGAAAGGACATGGTAAAAACACTCCTGCATGTGCAAGAAAATCAGAATGTCTAGCTTACGGTCATAGATGCAAACACTGCAACCGAGAAAATCACTTCGAGAGTGTTTGCCGTAGTAAGGGCAAACCAAAAGTGAAACCCACTGCTCACAATGCCAATGACTACGAGAATGCGGTGTTCAACACCTTGTGCAGCGTATCATCAATCTCTAAACGACACACTGACAAGACATTGGCTTTGGACCACCATCTGTATGACAACTTATCTGATACTTGGATAAAGAGACCTTCCAAATCTCAACCTTTCATAAATCTGACAATCAGAACATCACCTGAGGATTACGAAGCCTTTGGTTTCCACCTTCAAGCTGGTACACATGCTGTTCGTATATCTGCAATGGCAGACACTGGATACCAAAGCTGTCTCGCAGGTATTAAGGTCATCCACAAACTTGGCCTCAAGCAAAGTGACCTCATTCCTGTAACTATGAAAATGCACGCTGCAAATAACAGAGGCATTAAAATCCTCGGTGCCACAATCCTTTGTATCTCCGAAACAGATGAGCAGGGGAACCTTGTTAAGACTAGGCAAATGACATATGTCACCGACAACTCGGATAAGCTCTTCATCAGTAGGGAATCCTGCATCGCCCTTGGCATGATATCTGATAGTTTTCCGACTATTGGTGAAATCTATGACACACAATCGGAAGCTCCGGATGCCACCAACAATGAAGTAGGAAGCGTTAGTGGACTAGCCAATCAATGTGACTGCCCAAAACGTCAACTACCACCCCCGCCGACTACAGAATTACCGTTCAGTGCGACCGAGTCCAACCGGTCTAAACTAAAGGACTACCTCTTGGAGTACTACGAATCAAGTACATTCAACGTATGTGACCACCAACCGTTGCCACTAATGGATGGACCCCCAATGAAGTTGATGATCGATCCGAATGCTGATCCTGTTGCTCGTCACACACCAGTGCCAGTGCCGTTACACTGGCAAGAGGAAGTTAAAGCTGGACTTGACCAGGACGTCCGCCTTGGTGTCCTTGAACCTGTCCCAATCGGAGAACCAGTAACTTGGTGCCATCGGATGGTTGTATGTGCTAAGAAAAATGGCACACCTCGACGAACAGTTGAGTTTCAGCCTCTCAATGTGCACGCTAAGAGAGAAACGCATCATACGCCTTCTCCATTTCACCAAGCAAGGTCAGTACCACAAGGAAAAAAGAAAACCGTCTTTGATGCCTGGAATGGATACCACAGTGTACCGATTCAGGAATCTGACCGTCACTTAACTACGTTTATCACTCCTTGGGGACGCTATCGTTATAAAACAGCCCCTCAAGGGTATATTGCTTCTGGCGACGGATATACTCGACGGTATGATGAAATAGTTGCCGAGATACCCAACAAAACTAAATGTGTCGACGATGTTCTTCTTTGGTCTGACTCAATAGAGGAGAGTTTTTTCCAAGCTGTACAATGGCTCGACATATGTGGAAGACACGGCATAACACTCAACCCTGTCAAATTTTGTTTCGCAGAAGACACAGCTGAATTCGCTGGATTTGAAATAACCCCAGACACAGTCCACCCATGTGTAAGATATCTTAGTGCAATTATGGACTTTCCAACCCAAAGAAATATCACCGATGTCAGATCTTGGTTTGGTTTAGTAAACCAAGTATCGTATGCTTTCAGCATGACCGACAAAATGCTACCATTCAGACAGTTATTGAAACCAGGAACACCATTCACCTGGAATGACAATATTAATGCACTCTTTGAGGAGTCTAAAACTGCCATTATCAACGAAATTGAAGAAGGCGTGCGAATCTTTGACAAGACAAAACCTACTTGTCTCGCCACCGATTGGTCAAAATCAGGAATTGGATTCTGGCTGTTCCAGAAACATTGCGACTGTCCAGACAACCGACCATTTTGTTGTCGCACTGGTTGGAAGATCACACTTGTCGGAAGTAGGTTCACACATGCAGCTGAGTCTCGATATGCACCAGTTGAAGGTGAAGCGTTAGCAGTCGTCGATGCTCTTGATAAGGCAAGATACTTTGTTCTTGGCTGTGAAGATCTTGTGGTCGCAGTTGACCATAAACCCCTGTTGAAAATATTTGGTGACAGATCATTGGAGGACTTATCAAATTCACGTCTCAGAAACTTGAAGGAAAAGT
>NC_090751.1:77644685-77659685 GCF_036898095.1 Palaemon carinicauda
AGAAAACTTAAAGAACTTGGCCCCCCCCTGGGTCCATGCGTAACATTTGGTGACCTTACCAGGATCCTATAAAACTAGTATTTTCACGATCCCCAGAGCGTATGCAATTGTATGTAAACAAATAGTGAAGGAGGTGGTAATTATCAGTTTTGCTAGTTATAATATTTCTTTGACAAAATGACTGATACAGAGGAAGTGGCTGGGTTTAATGTTTCGGAGTTTTTCCATAGTCCTGAATGGAAGGAGAAAATAGGTGATCTTAGTGAGAGCCATTTAATGATAATTGGTGAATATCTTGGGTTGACTATTGTCGCAGGAGTGAAGAAAGGGAGTTTGTTGCTTCAGGTAATGAAGGCTATGCAAGGTAGAATAGCAGGTCCTAGTTTAGCTGAACCAGAGTAATTAAGGATAAGATAGCTTTACAAAGGATAGAAATGGAAAAGTTAAAGTTACAGTTAGAAATGGGTAAGACTGAAGTAACTAATAGGGAAAGAGAGAGGCTTCATGAGAGGGAACGGGAAGAGCTTAGAGTAACGCAGGAGCAGGCTAGAGTAGAACAGGAGAAGGTTAGGTTAGATCAGGAAAAAGAATTGGAAAAACTTAGAATAGCGCAGGAGCAGGTTAGAGTAGAACAGGAGAGGGCTAGATTAGAGCACGAAAGAGAACAGGAGAAGGTTAGGTTAGATCAGGAAAAAGAACTGGAAATTAGGAAAATGGAACATGAATTACAGGTACTTCGGCTGAAACGACCAGAAGCGGAAGATAGGTTTAATATTGGCAGCACGATTAAGCTGGTACCGAGTTTTTCTCTGCATTCGAAAAATTAGCGAGAAAACTGAGTTGGCCGGAATCAATGTGGACTACCTTAGTTTAATGTAGATTGATCGGTAAGGCACAGAAGGTTTATGCAGCGCTAAGTGAAGAGACGAGTGCGGAGTACGAATTGGTCAAAGAGATAGTATTGATGGCTTATGAACTGGTACTGAAGGCGTACCATCAACGCTTTCGTAACTTGCGTAAACAGTATAACTGCACATTTGTTGAATTTGCTAGAGAAAAGGTAAATGTGTTTTTAGATTGGTTAAAGGCGAAAGGGATTAATGATTTTGAAAGTTTAAAGGAACGAATATTAATTGAGGAATTTAAGAATCACATAGGGATGGAACTTAAAGTACATTTAGAAGACTTGAAATTAGAAACTATAGAAGCAGTAGCAGTTGCTGCAGACGAATATAATTTATCGCATAAGTCAGTACATCGTTTTTCAGAAAGACTCGATAAATGGGATAAAGGTGAGAAGGGCGAGAAAGCAGCAGTAATGTCTGGTAAGTCGAATAGAGGGAGTTCTCCAAAGAAGGGAAAGTCATCAACGAGTAGGGGGGAAAGTGAAATCATTTGTTTTTTTCTGCAGGAAAAAGGGCCATATTAAGGCTGAATGTACTGCTGGAAAGGGCAGGGTAAGTCAAAGCCGGTAAGCTTGATTGGTAAGGTTGCTGGGAGCAGGTCCCAGGTAAGTAGTTGCTTCAGTAAGTACGTTGCAGATGGCGAGGTTTTCGCTAAAGACTGGTCAGGGTTTGGAAGGAGGGTCAGAACACTACGGGACACTGGCACAGCCCAGTCGGTAAACTTACGGTCCTCATTACCCTGGGACTTCAGAGAGGAGGAGCCAGAGTATGTAGTATTAGGTGGCTTTCCTAATACGGTGGTAGCGTGTCCTCTGGGTGAGTTTTGGGTAGACTCAAGGTGGATTAATGGACCTATGAAGCTGGCAATGGTGGATGTATTACCCAAAGGGAATGTTGATATTGTGTTGGCTAACGATATAGAGGCAGATACGGTATGTGATTACCCGGTTGTGTAATGCAGGTATGCTGACCCCGTTAGTGTAATTGAACTGGTGATGGTTGTAACTCACTCGGCAGCGCATTCATCTGGGATAGAGGATGAAGGGTTAGGCTTGGATAGTCTAGAGGAGCTATCAGAGGGAGGGGTTTCTGGGTTAAGTGCTTCTGCGAGTCCTAGTCTGGTCTCTGAGTGGGATAGCTCAGTAGGGTGGGATAGGGAATCACTTAGGTTAGCTCAGAAGGAGGAGTTTGAAGAATTAGGAGTGTAGGTAGACTCTGATTTGAGTAGACCTCGGTATCTATGGGAAGACGGCATCCTACTGAGGGTGAGTAGGTCAACTATGGCTCCGTCTGATGATTGAGAGGTAAGGAAACAGGTGGTAGTGCCCCATGAATATAGGGACAAGATTTTATGGTTGGGACATGAGGATGTGTACGCAGGTCACTTTGGAATTGGAAACACTTTTAGAAAAATTGCTGAACCCTTTTATTGGCCAAAGATGAGATCTGAGGTAAAAAGGTTTGTAAATTCTTGCAAAACTTGTCAACTGGTTGGTAAACCTAATCAGAAAATCCCTAAGGCACCTTTAAAACCTATACCAACAGTGGGGGGAACCTTTTCAGGAAATTTTGATTGACATTGTAGGCCCATTGCATAAGACCAGCAGTGGTAATCAATACTTACTGAATATAATGGATCGAATGTCTAGGTACCCAGAAGCAGTGCCCTTGAGGAGTTTTAAGAGTAAGCAGGTCATGAATGCATTAACAAATTTCTTTTCCAGGTTTGGTTTGCCCAAGACGACTCAATCTGATTGCGGGACTAATTTTACAAGCAGAGATTTTTGTAAAAGTTTACAGGAGTTGAAGGTCCAACACATCAGGTCATCGCCTTACCATCCACAAAACCAGGGACATATTGAGCGATTCCATCAGGCGCTGAAATCAATGTTAAAAAAATATTATGGGGAAAATCAGGGTGGATGGGATAAAGTTCTCCCATATTTGCTTTTTGCATTTAGGTCTGTACCAAGTGATGTAATGGGTTTCACCCCCTTTGAACTAGTTTTTGGTCACAAGGTGAGGGGTCCCTTGGATGTGATAAGAGAGAGTTGGGAGGGGAGTCACCCTAACATAAGCTTGATAGAATTCTTGAGAGAGTTCAGGAGTAAGTTAACTAAGGCATGGGAATTGGCTAAGAATAATCTAGTAATTGGTCAGGGGAAGATAAAGGAAAAGTACGACGTAAAGACCAGAGTTAGTGAATTTCAGGTTGGGGATAGGGTGCTTGCTCTGCTGCCAATTCCAGGAAATCTCTTAACGACAAAGTTTTCAGGTCCATGGAAGATTTCAAAGGTAGTCTTAACTATCTGATAGAAACACCAGACACGCGACGTAAGTATCAACTATGCCATGCAAATATGTTGAAACCTTTTGTTGAGCGTGAGAGTAGGGAACCCATCTTATTACTCAATAGGGTTGAGCCTACTGTTGTAGATCTCAGCATTGATATGCCATGGCCCAGAAATAATCAGGAAATATTAAGTAATTTGTTGGGGAATTTGCTACACCTAGAAAGGGATCAGAGGGAGTCTGTGGTAAATTTATGTGAATCTTTTCCAGAATTATATCAGGATTCTCCAGGGCTTACCAATGTATTGATTCACGATGTGGAAGTGAGGAATGCTAAGCTCATCAAGCAAGCTCCCTATATGACCAATCCATTAAAAAGGAAGATTATTGATAAGGAAGTAGATATATGTTGGAGCACAATTTAATTGAAGACACTAATAGTCAATGGTCTTCTCCTGTAGTCTTGGTGAAGAAGGAGGGAGGTGAGTACCGGATGTGCTTTGATTACAGGAGAATTAATGCAGTCACTGAGGCTGACAGCTTTCCTCTTCCTCGAGTAGCGGATTGTATTAATGAAAAAGGGAATGCTCAGTATATTAGTAAGTTTGATTTATTAAAAGGGTATTGGCAAGTTCCATTGAGTAAGCGGGCCCGGGAGGTATCCACATTGGCAACTCATGAAGGGTTGTATGCCTGTCAAGTTATGCCTTTTGGCATGAAGAACGCCTCGGCTACGTTCCAGCGTTTGATGAATAAGATTGTGGGTAGACTGGAAGGAGTAGTGGTCTATGTTGATGATATCATAGTGTATAGCCATGATTGGGCTACACACTTAAAGAGTATGGAGAAACTGTTTGTCAAGCTCAAACAAGCAGGGTTAGTGATTAATTTGGCAAAGTGTGACATAGCAAAGGCGAAGATAATTTACTTTGGACATGAAGTAGGTCAGGGTAAAGTACTACCAAAGCCTGCAAATGTTGAGGCAATTGTAAATTTTCAGGTGCCGGATAACAAGAAAGCCATTCGCAGGTTTCTGGGAATAATGGGCTACTATAGAAGATTTATAATAAATTTTTCCCAAATAGCTATTCCTTTGACTAATTTGTTGCAGAAAGGAGTGGAATTCCAGTGGTCGAGCGCATGTCAAGAATTGTTTGATAAGGTAAAATACACCTTATTAACTAATCCAATTTTGAAAGCCCCTAATTTTCAGGTACCATTTAAGTTGGCAATAGATGCCAGTGATGTAGGTGTTGGAGCTGTCTTGTCGCAGGTGGAGGACCAGGTAGAACATCCAGTGGCTTTCTTCTTAAAGAAATTAACTAAGCCACAACAAATTTATTCCATCATAGAGAAGGAGACCTTGAGCCTGATTCTCGCTCTCGAACATTTTGAGGTTTATCTTTCCAGCTGCAGAACACCGATTGAAGTCTGGACGAATCATAATCCTTTAACCTTTTTGAAAGAAGTTTAAAGAGTTGCAATCAGAGATTGTGTAGGCGGAGCTTATTGTTGCAGGAATGCAGTCTGGATATTAAGCACATCTCTGGAAAAGAGAATGTCGTTTCAGATGCCCTATCGCGCTAATTTCTTGTAATAATGAAATTTTTCTTATTCCAGGAAATTGTTTTTTCTTTTTGTTGTTGTTATTGTTGTTGTTGTTGTTGTTAGGATGACACACTAGTTGTAGTATTAAAATCATTAGTGTTGAGGTTATATTTTGAAAGGTAAAGTAACTAGTGGGTTTTGATAAACTAAATAAGGGTTGCTTTGACCTAAGACTTTATCTATAAATTTTTATTCCATAAAAAAATTTATTTAGGGGGAAAATGTCACAAACTTTCGCGGGGTTTTTGGTTTAATTCTCATAATTGGTAAAGTAATATTTTAAGTGTCTCCTAAAGTCACTTTAATTTAATTTTCTTTTCATCGTCATCTAGTGGTTTATGAGTTAGGCTCTAAGATTGGTATGTCACCCATGGAGTGTTTTGTTTTGTTTTCCATGTTGTGTGTGAGGAAGTGTGGGGCAAAGTGAAGTGGGACCTTTTTTGGAGGTAAATGGGGGTGAGGGAATAAGCTGCCATCTTCAAACTTGAAGGACTCACTAAGGGCTGGCTCTTCAACTGCTGGAGACTACTAGTGGGAGTAATCCAGTGTCTCCAGTGAAGGAGGCAGTGGAGGATTTGATTGCCCCCTTTGGAGGAGCAGCTTAGCTGCAGTTGAATGCTCTCACTATCTCCTGTGCATAGTGAGGATTTGCCGTAATTGTGTGAGTGCTATCAGCGGGGAGAAGGACTCTCCACGGACCAGAATCCATCGTTACTGAATTCAGGAAGGCTGAGACCTATCTTCCGTATGGTAAGGGTAGCGATTTTGGTTTGCCCCCATTCATCCCCAAAGGAGTAGAGGGCGGTGCCTTTAGTGTTTTTTCACCTCTGTTTGTGTCACGCTACGTGGTTGGTGTAAGCAAGGTCTCGTCCACGATTGGTCCTCGGACTTTATTCGTCTTTTTGTGAAAGCCTGCATTAGGAGTTTTTATTTTTGTGTAAATGGAGGTTCACTATTATTGTGATTTATATGTATTGTGGGGATGGGAAGCTTCGCATAGATTTGTATAAAGAGGGGTAGAGTTAAGGTTCCGAGACTTTCTTGCCCTTTTCTATCTCCGTTAATGTAATTGTGTAATTGTCGGGTGAATGGTAGTTTGCGAGGTTATTCGTTCCCTTTACTGATGTCTTGCCTTTCCGTGTCGTTGCTGACGAATGTGTCTTATATATGTTTGGTGTAATGCACTTGTGGTTTGATATCTGCCTATTTAAAGTGATTTTTGTGTTATTTGTTTGTAAATAAATATTTAATGACTCTTGCCGTGTTTTATGATTACCCACTCCTTTAGTATCACTGTTACATATAATTGCTAGATCTGACTGTGAAGAAAACTTAAAGAACTTGGCCCCCGCTGGGTCCGTGCATAACAATATATATATATATATATATATATATATATATATATATATACATATATCCATATATATATGTATATATATATATATATATATATATATATATATATATATATACGAGTATATATATATATATATATATATATACAAGTATATATATATATATATATATATATATATATATATATATATATATATATATATATACATATATCCATATATATATATATATATATATATATATATATATATATATATATACATATATCCATATATATATATATATATATATATATATATATATATATATATATATATATATATATATACGAGTATATATATATAGCCTATATATATATATATATATATATATATATATATATATATATATATATATATATATATATATATATATATATATATACATATATCCATATAAATATATATATGTATAAATATACACACACACACACATATATATATATATATATATATATATATATATATATATATATATATATATATATATATATACATATATATATTTTTTTTTTTTTGGGCTCAAGCCATGTTGTCCTGATGGAAGTTCCTATAGGGTAGCTTCCTAGGGTATATTACAACTACGGCGATATTCCCAGAGAATTTACCTTAAGGTACCCAGAATTCTAACTCCTGGAGCGAATATCCCTAATGAAAGGGATATCGCGACATATCAGAGGACGTATTCTTGACACGCCACATGGCAATCTGCACCCCAAACAGAGATAACACATCGAAGGGGTCAATTGGCAAGAAAACGAAAACGGGAAAGAAAAAGGGGGAGCCGCTCCCAAGGCTCCCTCTTCTCTCGTTTCGTAAGCGTGCCTGGCGCCAATCCTGGCGCCATCTCCATTCCTTTTTGCGTAGCTTAACAACTCGGTGTTTTTTCCTGTGTTTCTCGCAAATCTTGGATTTATTCAGCTTTTCATGGCTTCTCCAGCTTCGTCGGCCTCTGATAAGTTGAGTACCATTTCTTTTATGTATAAATGTAGGCTCTTGGTAAATTTTTAAGTGATTAATAGTATTAATCTATGTTACAAGAGCCGTTGCCTACCGGAGGCGTCATGGACGCTGTCGCTCGCTAGGTATGAGTTTTCGTTAGCCAAAGCGAGATTCCCGGTTGTTTCGCTTTAATAAATTTTAGCTATTTAGCATTACATAGGATTTCCTTTCGTGCTTTTAGTATTATTTTGGCGAAGGATTCGCCAACTCTGGCCTACGCTAGGCCATGTAGCCTAGTCGTTTGGTCCTAGTACTTCCTGCATGATTTTGGTTTTCCGAGTGTTTTAAAATTTTATTGAAGCTTTAGGCTGTTTTTTATACATTTAAGATTATGTTGAATATTTCCAAGATAGTATACGAGTGAGTTTCGGTGATTTAGGTAATCGATTCTCTTGGTGCCTAGGCTAAGTTGCTTATGGAGCCTTAGTATACTTTCTCATACTCCCCGGTTGTTTTCCTTTCTTCGGAGAAGGTATGCAATCCCTTTCCCTCTGTTTAAGCCTTGGGCTTAACCCTAAGTGGTTTATCTGAATTAACTTTCGATAAAACTATACTGGGGTGTTACTATACCTCCCTGTTCCAGTAAGTCTGGTTTCAGAGAGGGACAGAACATCAGAGTTTTTAGTCTGAGTCTGTGTTTGTCTGGCTTGGGGTAGAGTCTCCCTCGCTGGCCTGACACAGATATAGGAGGCTTAGCCTCCTTAGGTCACTGCCGAAGGTTTCTGTACGAGATGATTCCTTCTTTTGTGATCTAGCAGACTAGTCCTTGTTGCTGTTCTCGGTGGGAGGATAAGATCCTTTCCCTGGGAGTAGCAACACCTTCCTTGCTTTGGTTCATTGGGAGTTGGCAAGTATTGCTGGCCTCCCTCCTTGGATCTCCCTTAGGCTAAGATGAGTTTTCTTGGCTGCGGGTGATCCTTCCCTAAAGCAAGGTTGGTAGGACCCTCTTTTGTCCCTTCCCCCTCTATCTCCGTAATGGCCTAGCCATTACAGTACTGTACGTCATTCTACATCTGGACCTAGGATAGGTTAGGATGTGGAATTGACTCAGTCCCTTGCCGGCCGGCAGAGTCTGCCGGCCGGCAAGGGTCTTTTGCTTTGAGTGCTGCCCGGACCTCCCTTGGTCCCTCATCCATGCCTGCCTGTAGAGCCAGACGGCATTGGTCAGGAAGCCTGAATTAGATTTTCCCCTTCCTTATATGTACTCTTTCGGATTGCTGGGCTTGGAGGTAGTTTACGCTCTTATCCCGGCATCCATTCTGTTTTCTTCTAGTGCTGTACCCGACCCGGCTGCCGGCCTATGAGGCCGGCAGCCGGGCAGTCGTAGTCCTCTGGTTCTTTTGCTGCTGGCCGGCATCGGTTGTTTACCTTTGCCGGCCGGCTAATGTCAGCCCTTGTCTGCCGGTCGCTATGAGCAGTGGCCGGCAGCCGGGTACTACCTTGTGTAGTTGCCGGCCGGCAATTATTGCCGGCCGACATTGGCTGTTGCCGGCCGGCAGTTACTGACAGCCACATGCATTTGAACCAGTGTTCTGCCGCCTTATAGCTATTAAGTAGTATACTTTAAAGCTAGTTATGGTGTGTGCCAGCCGGCACATTACCTTCTATACTGTACCAGTATTCTTCAGTATAACATATACTGTAGGAAGAAAACTATAGTATAAGTTTTGGTACAGCACTGTGTGTTCTAACACTTTTGTGTTGTCTTGCACAGCCCTTTGGTGTTGCCTTTCAGATAAGAAAGTGAGTTCTTTCTTATCTATTATCCGGGATTTTAAAATCATTGCTTAGGTGTGAGCTACACCTGTTTCCTCTGGAAACTTTTCATTGGTTATTCTAGAAGAGATTAACCATACGATTTTATTATCTGGAAGACTGCAACAATTGGTTTTGAAGGAAACACAAGTGTGTGTCTTTCCTTTCTGATTTGTTATGCTAAACTGTGCATATCCAGTGATACGTAGTTCACTTGATACTCATGGAAATTTCTTCTCTTTACAGGAGGACCCTCCAAAGTGCGGAAGTGTTTTCTGCAACGTCCGCAGTAAGAACCTCTGCGGACATGAGTTTTGTAGGAGGCAAGCAGCATGCGCTGTCTCCAAGGGTGATCTCCAGTATTGGGACCCTCAGGTATGTACCGTGTGCACTAACCCGATGATTCCCCTAGGACGGCGGAATCAAGGGATATAGCAAGGGAGAAGCTTCGTACCTGGGTAAGGGGTTCCAGAAGAACACCTCTGGACCTTATCTTCCAAGTGAGAAGATGAGAGCGTATCTTTTCCCTAGGGCATCAGCTGATGCAGTGATTCCCCAGCCTCAAGAGGAGATCCCCCAAGTTCAGATCCAGGTGGATGCTGAAGTCGCGGTCGCTTTGCAAGACATCCAGTTGGACGACAGGATGTCTGACGTGGACGAGCGTCTGGAGGAAGACCTCCTGGCAGGAGCCCAGGATGAAGTTCAAGCCCCAGACATTGTAGAGGAAGAGGTCGACGAGGTGTCGGCTACTCCGGTTCAGATCCCGGAGCCTATTCCCTCAACATCGTCCGCTCTCCCAGTAGAGCTGGGACAGGCCCTCTCCTCCATTGTTGGAATGATCCAACAAATGCAGAAGGAGAATCAGGAGAAGGCGGCTGCAATGGAACTGCAGATGCAGAGGCTTGCAGCATCACATGGGCCCCAGAAAAGGCTCAATGTGAAAGACCTTCCCTTGTGCTCAGATGCTAACCCGTGGAGGTATGCTGAGCACATGCCGATGACAACTGGAAAGATCGTCATCTCGGATAAGTTGGGTTCAGTTCCCCTAGAGGAGGTGGAATTCTGGCCCAGCAAGGGGTCATATCCGGACTGTTATGTCCGGTTGAGGAAGGAACCAGCTTCAAAGGAGGAGACAGAGCCGAAGGAGTTCATAGTGATGGACCATGCTAAGGCTCAAGCTTTGCTATCATCCTCGATGAAAGAGAGGGGCTTCACGAACTCAAAGGTAGCTGCATTGAGTAAGAAGCTCCCTTCCTTTGTGTCCTCTCCTGCTAGAGCCTTCCCCTTTTTACAGAAAGGGTTTGCGGCTGTACTAAAAGCAGTCGAGGCCGGCAAGCCTTGCCCCTCCCTGGAGGAGTGTAAACCCTTGTCGCTGGCCCTGCGTATGGACCACAAAGACTGGAAGGACGTCCATCTTACCTTCTCAGTTGGGAAGTTGGAGGCTGATATTGCCGGACGTCAGTTCGGCGAGGACCTCCCTAAGCTGTCTGACTTTCTTTTGCGGAGAGAGCTCGAGACAAAAGAAAGACTGGCTGCCTCAATGTCTCTTCAGACTACTCTTGAGACGATGGCAAGTGACCCCAAGGTCCATGAAATGTTCATGGTAGTGGCCAAGACTCATCTGGCCACAGTGACGAAGGATCTTTATAGCTTCGTCAAGGCGAGGAGAGCTTGTAGGGAGTTTGTGTTCACCTCGGCTACGGTGAGGCACGAGCCAAGGAAACTAATCTCCTCCAACATTTGGGGCAAAGACCTTTTCCCTACCGAATTGGTCAAAGAAGTTGTTGATAAGGCCGCCACGGAGAATAGAAACCTTCTCCAGAAGTGGGGCCTGGCTATCAAAAGAAAGTCTTCCCCGGATGAGGGTCCTCAACAAAAGAGGAAGACTATGAGGACTAGGCTACTGTCTCGGCCAGCCAAGCCTCTTAGACAGCAACAGCAACTGCAATTGCCATTGCCTTCAGTGCCCCAGATGGTGGCACAAACCCCGACCATATTCCAGTGGGTACCCCAGGCCGTGTCGACACAGTCCACGGCATTCACCCCAACGTTTGAAGGGCAGTCTACTTCCTTTCGAGCAAAGCCTAGAGGAGCAGCCAGAGGCTCGTCTAGGCGCCCCTCAAGGGGAAGGGGATTCAGGGGTGGTCACGGTCAGGGAGGCAAGACCTCAGGACGGCAGTCCAAGTGAGATGATGCCGGTAGGAGGGAGACTTCTGAAATTTCGGGATCGGTGGACCTTCGATCCCTGGGCCCACAGCCTACTCAAGAACGGACTGGGCTGGAGCTGGTACAGCACTCCCCCCCCGTGCCCTCGGTTTTTCCAACACTCCACCCCCGTTCTGGAGGAGTACGTCCAAGAACTGTTGGAGAAAAAAGTGATCCGAAGGGTGAAGTCCATCAAATTCCAAGGGAGGCTGTTTTGTGTTCATTCTGGACTTGTCGCCACTCAACAAGTTCATAGTGAATTGCAAGTTCAAGATGCTAACACTGCAACACATAAGGACCTTACTGCCCAAGAGGGCATATTCCGTCTCCATAGACTTGTCAGACGCCTATTGGCACGTCCCAATCAACCGTTGACTCTCCCCCTACCTAGGGTTCAAGCTACAACGAAGATTATACGCCTTCAGAGCCATGTCATTCGGGCTAAATATAGCCCCAAGGATTTCCATGAAGCTTGTGAGCGTAGCTCTCAAACAATTACGCCTAAAGGGAATTCAGGTAGTAGCCTACCTGGACGACTGGCTGGTGTGGGCAGCATCCGAGACAGAATGCTTGCAAGCTTCCAGTCAAGTGATCCAGTTCCTAGAGTATCTAGGCTTCAAGATCAACAGAAAAAAGTCTCGACTTTCTCCATCTCAAAAGTTCCAGTGGCTGGGAATCCACTGGGACCTAATGTCACACCGTTTCTCCATCCCGGCGAAGAAAAGGAAGGAGATAGCGGGTTCTGTCAAGAGACTTCTAGATTCCAAAAGGATATCAAGATGCGAACAGGAGAGGGTACTGGGTTCTCTCCGGTTTGCTTCGGTGACAGACCCAGTGCTAAGAGCACAGCTAAAGGATGCAACCGGAGTTTGGAGAAGTTATGCATCAAACGCGCGAAGAGATCTGAGAAGACCAGTTCCGCTTCGGCTACGTACTCTTCTCAGGCCTTGGTCCCAAGCCAGACATCTAAAGAAGTCGGTTCTTCTTCAGCCACCTCCCCCGTCGGTGACGATTCACTCAGATGCCTCGAAGGAGGGATGGGGAGGTCACTCTCATCGGAAAAAAGTCCAGGGGACTTGGTCCAAGCTATTCAAGACCTTTCACATAAACTTTTTAGAAGCTATGGCAGTGCTCCTTACCTTAAAGAAAGTCTCCCCGCGTCACTCGATCCACATAAGGTTGGTGATGGACAGCGAGGTAGTTGTGAGATGCTTGAATCGACAAGGTTCGAGGTCACTACCTCTCAACCAGGTGATGTTGGCCATCTTCCGATTGGTGGAAAAGAAGAAGTGGTACCTGTCGGCAGTTCACCTTCAAGGAGTCCGCAATGTGACAGCAGATGCTCTATCCAGGTTCACACCGATAGAATCGGAATGGTCCTTAGACGCAGGATCATTCTCCTTCATTCTGAATCAAGTCCCAGAACTGCAGATAGACCTCTTTGCGACGAAAGACAACAAGAAGTTGCCTCTGTACGTGTCCCCGTACGAGGACCCCTTAATGGAAGCAGTGGACGCGATGTCCCTCGACTGGAACAGATGGTCCAGAATTTATCTGTTCCCTCCTCACAACCTTCTGTTGAGGGTCCTCAACAAACTGAGATCCTTCAAAGGGGTAGCGGCAATAGTGGCCCACAAGTGGCCGAACAGCGTGTGGTTCCCCCTGGCATTGGAACTACGGTTGAAGTTTATACCGCTACCAGATCCAGTTCTGACCCAGCGAGTCCAAAAGTCGACTGTCTGCGCTTCATTACAGAAAACCCGGACCCTGCAGCTCATGATTTTCTCTCCCTAGCGGTGAGAAAGCGTTTCGGGATTTCAAAAGGCAGCATAGACTTCCTAGAGGAATATAAGTGCAAATCTACTATAAGGCAATATGAGTCATCTTGGAGAAAGTGGGTGGCCTTTGTCAAGGCGAAAAATCTGCAGGAGATCTCGACAGACTTCTGCTCATCTTTCTTCATCCACCTCCATGGTCAGGGGTTGGCAGCTAACACAATTTCGGCGTGTAAGTCTGCTTTGACAAGACCCATTCTATATGCCTTCCAGGTCGACCTCGGTAACGAGATCTTTAATAAAGTTCCGAAAGCCTGCGCTAGGCTCAGACCTTCAGCCCCTCCAAAGCCCATTTCATGGTCTTCAGACAAAGTTCTTCATTTCGCTTCTCTGTTGAGCAATGAGGAGTGTGCGTTAAAGGATTTGACCCAAAAAGTTATTTTCCTATTTGCACTCGCGTCCGGGGCCAGGGTTAGTGAGATCGTAGCCCTCTCGAGAGAGGCAGGTCGTGTTCAGTTCCTGGATGGGGGAGAACTGAACCTGTTTCCGGATCCTACGTTTCTCGCCAAGAATGAGTTACCCACCAACAGGTGGGGTCCCTGGAGAATCTGCCCTCTGAAAGAAGATGCATCTCTATGTCCAGTAGAATGCCTAAAGGTCTATCTTCGTAGAACTTCAGACTTCAAGGGTGGTCAACTATTCAGGGGAGAAACATCAGGCTCAAATTTATCTCTGAATCAACTCAGAGCGAAAATCACATATTTTATTCGCAGAGCGGATCCTGACAGTACACCCGCAGGTCACGATCCGAGGAAAGTTGCCTCATCCTTAAATTTCTTTAATTGTATGGATTTTGAACATCTCCGTTCATACACTGGCTGGAAGTCTTCCAGAGTGTTCTTTCACCACTATGCGAAGCAAGTAGAGGAACTAAAGAGATCTGTGGTAGCAGTGGGTCGCGTCGTTAACCCTACTGTTTAACTCTGCGAGGAACAGTGGTTTTAATTGGGACGATTAATTCCAGGGTGAGTGTGTAGTTACATACTGTACTACAAACTAAGTGAGGGCACTGAGTTGCCCACGTAGACTGTTCCATTTCCAAAGGTGAACCTAGCATAAGTGCAGACATGTATGCCGAGCGTTTCTAACGCTAATGTGATTGATTTGTAATACAGACTTTTATGACTTTGATACCTCGGTATCTTAAAAGTGGCAATATTTTTTTTTCTTTCAGATAAACAAGTTCTGTTTACTATCATACTTATGCTTAAAGTTTTGGGTTATCCTCTTCTTATATATATATATATATATATATATATATATATATATATATATATATATATATATATATATATATATATATATATATATATATATATATATATATATATATATATATATATATATATATATATATAAAATTGTTGTTAACCTGTCTATTTATTGTCTGTCAATAAACTGGTTCTTGAGAACCTTGCGTCTCCTTCACCTGTGTCAATTTATTGGTATAATTGAGCATTCATTCTATGTACTTTATCTGGGATAATTCTAATAGAATTGTTCCTTTATGCAAGCTATGTTGCATTGGTTTATGCTTTCCCTTAACGGGAGGACTCCATCCCATAACGGGACGGTGGCGGACTTACAAGTTTCCTCCTATGCGGATATAAACCTTTGTCCAATACAAGTATTGTGCGGAGAACTGGTCGATATTTCATATTGACGCAGTGGTTCTTTACAAACTATGCTTTACTTAATATAGGGTGAGACCACTATATTGGCTTGCCTGGTATTCATACATAGGTATATGTACTCTTCGAGACTTTTCCAGAGTCTAGTAGGACTCTTCCCTGTAGGGGGCAGGAAGCTCTAACATGGTTTATGGTTAGTTGAAAAGATGTATAACGGTAACATCTTAGGTCTCTAGGTCTAGTCGACCGGGAAAAATTACCTCCGGGGAGTACGGCACGTTCTGAGAATCCACAGATACAGTATTGCTCTGGTATACTTCCATCAGGACGACATGGCTTGAGCCCAAAAAAACGGATTTTGAGCGAAGCGAAA
>NC_090751.1:77672185-77689685 GCF_036898095.1 Palaemon carinicauda
ATTTGAAAACATATATCTCCCTCAATATTACATATTCCTTAACTAAAATCAACACTGATAAGAACTAATCAACATGAGATATAAATACCTGTATGTTAAGGAAAAGAAAAGAAAAGAAAAAAAAAAACACTACATATTACACAGTTATAATTCCAATATAGGACTTGCCGCTACTTCATTGACTGTACCTTCATACGTTGTGAATGATTAAATTTGGCTTTCATGCTAATATTCACTTCACAATTTGACAAATCCTTTCAACCCCCCCCCCCTTTTTAATATTGCATTTAGAAATGGGAAGATTATATTTTCTTTTTCTTTATATATATCCTATCCTTTTTCGAACTAATCATATATTTTCTTTTAAAAAGATAATTTAGGTAATTTAACGAAGCCATTCACTTCTCTAAGACTTACAATTACATAGATAACATTTATCTTTGCGGATTTGTTTTGTAATAAATGTTACAGTGATTTAAAGGAATCCAATTACCTTTGCTAGTACCCAGCCAATCATTCCGTTCCATGATCCATCACTTTGCGGTGATCCCCAGTAACCATCTCCTTGCACGATGCTGTACCTGATGCAGAAGAAAGTCAGACTGATTTCCACTCGAAACCATTGATATCAAGAAATCATTCAACTTATTTCACTCTTAGAGGTTTTAGATGAACACGTTGATAAAGAAATAATCAACATACGTAAAATTCATGGATAATCCAAGTTCATTGAGGAAGTTTCCCATAGGTCCTCTGACTCTGAGCTGGCCGTCCACTTGGATAACCTCAACATGCGAGGGCCATGACTCGGCAACCACGCGCAGGTGAGGCGAATGCGGGAACCTCCAAACATAATCACACGAAATCCATGAAAAAATATAAAGTGAATGAGTTCCTACGTGGGAAAAAATAGTTTATCATGAAACTACCAAATGTAATCTCTACTTCAGTTACTTGGTCTTTGTTCATCTGAAGACGAAATTCATTCAATGAATGTCATTACTGACTTCCTGAGGTGAGGAATATCCCTTTGATATCTGATATTGGGAATTTGTGTGAAATATCATGTGTAATATAATAAATTCCACTTGAATACAAAGAATTACCTTCACTTTGTAAGTAATTGATCCAGGCACTTGATATAATATTTTTATTTGCAATATGTTACCTTATTATGTTTTGGACGTGGAAATATTCCCATAGGATAATTTGTACTTAAGTTCCCTCATTCTGATTCAATTTAAAAAGAATTAATTTTACCGTACAAATACAACTCTAATAACATTGTAGGTAGATAGAACAAATCCTTAGAGAAAAGTACAATCTTTTATGAGGGAAATTGTATTTTGTGAAATAAGTTTTAGCTAATGATTTGTTATTCAACAGGTAATTAAAGTTATCACATAAAAATGCTGCTACTTAATCCGGTTTAAAAGCAAAAGTAATTAAACAAAGGTGTGGGTCATAATATTCTTGTTAATAATAATTTTACAACTTTTGATGTAAGTTTTAATTTAAGTGAAGAGGCAAGATACGACCAAAACACAATGTAGTGATTATATCCGTCGCAGATCGTGTCAAAAGTTATCTCTGAATTCTTGAATGGTTGGACAGAAGGCAACATAGCCTTAATGAAAACCATTGAAAGGCTGTTATTCAATTCCAGTTTTCAGGATACACTTTCGAGAGATAAGAATCAGTTTGTAGAAAGAAAAAATACTTACTTGAATTTCAAAGGGTTTTCGTCTAGAGATCCCTGGTTGGCTGCCTCAATCCACGAGTCATTCTCAGCAGTATGTCTTTTTGATGTCATTGCTACAGTTCGTTGCACTAAACAAAACGAATTAAACGCAGTAAACGTTAGATATTTTTCAATTAAAAAACTTATGAAATTTTATCCCCGAATCTCCAAGGAATTGACTAAGAAAAACTGTCATTATTGTTTGAAAAAACAATCCATGACAAAAGTTCTCAGTTTTTCTTCTAGATCATCAGCAGTATCAAGTGCGATAGCCCAAATGATATTAGGTAGACAGTCCTCACTCCCAGTAATATTCCCTCAGTCTTACTGTTAAGCTTCTCCCTCTCATACCTAAACTAAAGGGTCAATTACCACGATGAATCTTTTCCAGTAATCTTTATCTTGAGTATCTTTCTCAGTCAAAACCTTATTATGAAAACCATAATTGACTTTATTATGCCATGTGAAGCCTTCACATCCCTCTTGACCTTCACACGTGATATATTTCACCCTAAATTTCGTCATTTTCTCCCCTTACTTATCAGCGCTACAGACCCATAGCAATTCATTCAAAAATTCTCTTAACCTGCTAATAATCATTGTGACCTTAAGTCCTTTCCTTCTTTCTTGTCTTGTAAGCTTCTCATAACGCGAAATTCCAAGAAAAAAATTCCAGCATCCTCATTTCTGCCCCTCCTTTGCTTCTGAACTATGCATTATCAATGACCTGGTTGAAATACAAAAGATCTTAATTTCCAGTTTAATTTCAACCTTTTGTTTCACACTACTCATTTCATATCCCTTAAACTGTTCTTATCCTTATTTAAAATTTCACTCCCTATATTCTAATTTTCTAATTAATTTTATGCGTTTGAAACTCTTATTTTAAAGCTAGTCCCATACCATCTTGTACAATCTTTTTATCCAACACAAATCAAAATATTTCTTCACCTGTCCTCATCATCTCTTCAATTCTTTTCCCATATCAGTTGTAGTCAATAGATTATTTGATTTTCAGAATTCCATAGATAAATAGATACATATAAAAGCCAGCACTAACACCTACAGTGCTAATAAATTCCGTAAGTCAATTGGAGATGCAACCTTTCCACGCCCGCAAAGTATACAATGAGCACAGACATAAACAATAACGAAGATAATATCAGTGTCTTTTTAATGCATCATAATTGTTCAAATCTGTAACTAATTTAGATTTTGTATATATTTTCTTTACCTTTCTGGAGTGATATTGCTGAATGGGAGAACAGAAGCAGCACTGACACTGACGAGACCCTCAAGAAGAACCTTGTAACTGACATTTCTGGGCAATGAAATACATTTATTAGTTTTAGCCTCATCAGTCTTAGGAAATATTATTATTTTTTTTTCCCAATTTTTATATGCTGTTATTGATATCACACCTCAATAATTCAAGTTAAAATGCGTTATTTTGGTTGTATAATATTCAGTGAAAGCAGTGTTCTTTTTTTGAACTGGTAAATTCTGTTAAGATGGGAAGATGGAGGGTTCCTCACCAAAGCAATACAAACGCAGTATTCGATTGGTAGTTTAACCCTTCTAAGGTTTGAAAATAATTTGAACAGCCATTTAAAAAATAAAAAAGGCATCATCGTATTTATACAGAAATCCATCAACCATGTTAAAAAGTTATGGATTATGCAGTATAATATCGACTTATTTTTTTAAACATTATATACTACATAAAGAAAACTTTTAAAAACTTCGAAAATAGAAAAGCCATGATACCATAGGTTATTTCAACTATGAGGCGTTCAGGATAGGGAATTACCTTGAATAGCACTGATATCGTGATGTAAGTAAATTGTGACAAGGTTTCTAAATATAATTCCTAATTACTAACTATAATCAGAATGGGGAAAAGAAGGATCGGATAAGATTGGAGTATGACTCGTAAAAGCAATGAAGACCTTTTTGAAAGAAAGCTGGAGACCTAATGAAGCAGATGTATTATCCTGAACAAAATTTCATAGCCTAGTTGCAGAGAAAAAATCCTGTAAATGATTAACTTTTTGTTCATGGAAAAAGTGGATACGACTCATCGATCAGATACATCGATTTTCTGTACTCCTGGAAGCCTTAAAGTTCCTCTGTATATGGAAAACTAGCAGATTTTGTTTTCCAATTTTTACACTTTTGACTGAAACTTTTACTTTAAGGATAAAAAATCAATACGCAAACTCAATGATTGCTATTACTGCTGTTGAAGAGTCTACATGAACTGAATCTGTTACAAGAATAATAAAAGATGTAGAACTCTTGATTATCATTGCTGCTTTGGGTGGATCAAAGAGAGAGAGACACACACACACACACACACACACACACATATATATATATATATATATATATATATATATATATATATATATATATATATATATACATCTTAAAACCAGGGAAAGAAAATGGAACGAACAAATTAAAGATGCCATCCTCATAAAATTTTGATCAATCATCAAGGACATTTTTTTCTTATATGGTATTTAGTGGGATTGATACGATTTTTGCCGTTTATTCAGATAAGGAAGACTTACACTTCTTTAGAGAAAATTAAGAACTACAAAATCTTGTTGCCATGATTAAGAACCATTTGCTAAACCTAAGATTTCTAAAGCAGACTAGGCTTTCATTCATCATTTATACAGGATTAAGGAATATGAATCCCTTTGCGATTCAAGATATCTTTGCGTTGTCTATTCAGTGAATGAAATCAAACTCGCATTGGCTTCTTTACCATCAACAGTTTAAGTGCTTGACTTCACTCCTTATATACGTATCACCAAGAGCAGAAGTTTCAACCGCCAAAATAGGGCTTGAATGTGATTACAAAAGGCCTGCTAAGAATCTGTACATATAAAGCCCTGGCTATTCCAGACCTGTTAATCATTGTTTCATGGAAATGCCTCAAATGCGGAATAACTACCACATGCAGCTGTAGTGAGGCAGGCTTAAAACGTTCGGTGAAATGTGTTTCTTTCAAGGTGTTCTCGTGTTCAAATGCTGATATCATTATTGATGATGACTGCGATGATTATTTTGATGCTAAATCAGAAATCTTCCAAAAGGCAGATAGTGAAAGAGCTAATATGATAAAGTAATCAGAATAAGATAGAGTAGTCTAACAATATCATGGATAGCAAAACTTCTAATTATACAGCAAGAACCATATAGCAATGACTACGATTGATAAATACACATTTTGGTTCAGGATTTGCCACAAAGGTTGTTACGTCATTAATGAGCATTCACCAGGTGTTCCAAGCTACAATAAAGTAGGAAGCCCATCATTAGGAGACGATTTTCGAAACTGCACAAGGAAATGCGGAGTATAAAAAAATCTGATAACATAAGTGACTGGAAAAATTGTCTGAAGTTAAGAGTTCTCTTTCTTTAATGTACACCCATCAACAAAACCGGTGTCGCCTGGCCAGACCTGACTTGGAGAGATCATGCCCAATCCTGCCCTGAAAGGTGGTCGACATTAAACAACCGAGACATCATGAGGATGGTTCGAAATTACCGATATTACTCAAAGAAATGCGATGATGAATGAAATATATATGAAAAGAGAAAGAACTTTTTTATCCTTTTAAGAAATGTAATCTAATATCATTTCGAAACTAATTCATCAAGTGATTTTATCATAACTTTATATTTGAATTTTCCTATCCTATTTCTAAATAAAATTTTCTTGAATAATATTGGAACCGACTATTCATATTAATATTCATAACACGGAAATACCCTGCGTTTGCATTTTTCTAAGCATTCCCCCTTCTCTCTCTCTCTCTCTCTCTCTCTCTCTCTCTCTCTCTCTCTCTCTGTCCACATACATACACTCTACGCATATTTAGGCGCTAATAATGTATCGTTTCAAATATTACCTATTGGGTCACCAATCATTAATAAGTGGCCTTTGTTCAACATTTCTAAGGTAATGAGGTTTAAAGGTTTAGTTGTTGATTTCAGTGTTTTCCTTTGATTTCGATCATGAGCCACGTAGCTTGGTGTGGTTGGGGTCAGCTTTTGTCACGGGCTACTTGGCTCCGACCCTCTTATAGAAAATAGTATTATTTGCTATATCAATTATAATAGTTTAAGGTTGGAGATTTAAAATACATCATCAGTTAACATAATCTATATTGTTTCAGAAGTGTTTGGTGAAAATAGAATATGTGAAATGACATGCAATGAAAGTGCACATTGGTGCATTATTATAGTGGTGTTGTGGTATATAGGATGTAGGGTATGAAAGATTATACTATCAATTCATTGTTTACTCAAATTATTTGATTCGGCGTCAATAACACTAGATGTCAAAAGGACAGAATACTCCTAATCAATCAATCAATCAATCGATCAAATTATCGGGGCAAGTCACCCAATTCCAAGCGAACCCCCTTCCCTGGTGACGATTGCTCAATGCTCAAAGGTCCGAGTTAGCTGGCTTCACCATCCCCAAGGCAAAGGAAATATTTCCGTAGCAGTGAATCTTCGTATTACTATGATTTTATTTGTCTTTTCATGACCTGATGTCCAACACCTTATAGGTGTTCTCCCCGTAAGCTCTACAAGAAATCCATTACGCTCCATATCTGTTCAATCAGTCTTTTGCATAAGTACTTTGTTATTTATAGCTTGGAAATAATTGTGAACACCTGGAAAGCAAATTGTATGAAATAATGCCATCTTAGTATTTTGTTTTTCATTAACTAAAAAACTTCCACCTGAAGGATCTCATCATAACTGTGAGACCTTTAAACCTCAAACATGTGGGGATGGCGGTAGAAGGATATAACGAGGTGAGGGTTAAAGATGATGGTGGAGAGGTAGCAGTTGGGTGATCTTAATGTATGGCTTAACGAGTTTTGCAAATTAACATTTATGAAGTGATGATGATGATGGTATTACCCCTATTTATAACCTTTGATATCAATGATTCTAACTCGCAATGAAAACGGCCGTATAAATATATATATATATATATATATATATATATATATATATATATATATATATATAAATATATATATATATATATATATATATATATATATATATATATATATATATATATATATATATATATATATACATATATATATATATATATATATCATTAACCCTCACACTTCTTTGACTGATATCGGCAATTTCCCTTCTCCTCACATGCGAACCATCCTAACGATGTCTTGGTTGTGTAAATGTTGGGCCACCTTTCAAGGTAAGAAGGGCATGATGTATCCAAGTCGGGTCTGGCGAGGCGACACCGGTTTTGTTGCTGGGTGTACTTAGGACAGACAACACTTTACCATAAAGGTTATGATGGTGAAAATTTGATCAAATTCTCACCACCATAACCTTTATTTAGTGTAGTTCCTAACGTCAATGTAGTCCTGAAGAATGGTTGCGAAGTGATCAGAAACACATATCGATACCAAGCAATAAATGGAGAAAAGTAAATGTATTTTTGCTGTTATCCTGAAAACTATCTGCAAGACGATCTGTCCGAGGAGAAGCTGTCTTCGATTTTGGACGACGATGAGACGTTGTGTATTCATTATATATGTATTCATGTATGTGTGTGTATATATATATATGTATATATATATATATATATATATATATATATATATATATATATATATATATATATATATATATATATATATATATATATATGTATATATATATTGTAAGGACAGTGAGACAAGCGTCACCAAGATCAACTGATACTTTATTTGAATGCGCACGGAAGTACATTACAAGGTGCGGACGGAAACGTAGGATGACGTTGGCGCCAAGTCAGATTGAAGTGCCCGCCAAAATATATGTGTTTTCTCACACTTACAAATATATGAATTATGGGTTAACAAAAACATGTTATGAAACGATACATATATCAAAATGTAGCTCTGGTAGAGCGGAATATATATACATAGGACACCACAGTGTGGCGAAGAGAGAATTTAAATAAATAAGTAGTTTGTCGATTTTCTGGACGACGAAGGGATCGGTGTCCTTACAAGTACTCCCCCCCCAAAGACATCGGGCGGCGTAGAGGGCTGATGATCAATCTTCGTATCTCTTCGGGCGTCGGAGGGTTCCTCTTGTTTTTGAACGGAGGGGCGCGCTGGCGGTCGGTGTAAGGATCTCTTCCTCTTGTTGTCGTTTGATGATTTTTCCTTCGTTGGGCGGCTTGTTTTGTGGCGGAACTCTGGGTCTGCCAGGTCCAGCGGAGGCGGTGTCGCTTCCTTCGAGAAACGCTGGTTTCACGCGGTCTATTGAGACCCAGTCCTCTTGGCCATGGACGTCGAGAAGGAAGGCTTTCGTTGTCTTTTTAATTACCCGGTAGGGACCTCGATAAGGTCTAGTCAGTGGTTGTCGATGAGCGTCGACACGGACGAAAACGTACCTGCAGTCGTCCAGGCTTTTTGGCTTGAAGTGCTTGGTTCTGTCCTGGTAAGTTTTGAGACACGGCCTGAACTTCCTGGCGATGTCCCTTAGGTGATCCAGCTGCGTGTCGTCGGTTGATGAGGGAAAGAATTCGCCAGGAACTGCGAGCGCTTCCCCGTAAACTTTTTCGGCGGGCGAAGGTTCGCCGTCTGCGCGAGGGGCGGTGCGAAGGCCGAGGAGTACCCAAGGAAGTCGTGATTTCCAGTCCCCGTCGGTGCAGCTCGCCATTAGGGACGCCTTGAGGGCATGGTGCGTTCTTTTGACCATGCCGTTTGCCGCGGGATTGTATGCCGTGGTGCTGTGGAGCGTCGTCCCCATCAGGTTCGCCAAAGCAAGCCATATTTCTGAGAGGAAAGCGGGGCCTCTGTCAGTCGTGATGTCGTCGGGAACGCCAAACCTGCTCACCCAGCTTGACAGGAGGGCTTCGGTACATGCTTGAGTCGTAGCTTCGGTCATCGGCGATGCCTCCAACCACCTCGTGGAGCGATCGATGATCGTAAGTAGGTAGCGAGCGGATCCAGAAGGGGGCAATGGGCCCACGACGTCGATGTGTATATGTCCGAAACGTCTTTTTGGCTGGGGAAAATCGCCCACCCCTGATTCGGTGTGACGGCTGACCTTGCTTGACTGGCAGTTGATGCATGACCTTGCCCAATCCCGGGCGTCCTTTTTTATCCCTGGCCAGACAAACTTTTCAGACAGAAGGCGAGCGGTGGCGCGTCCTGAGGGGTGCGAAAGTCCATGGATGATATCGAATATTTTCCTTCTGCAGGAGGCTGGTACCCAGGGACGAGGGCGGCCCGTGCTGGTGTCGCAAAGAATAGTTACTCCTGCTGGTCCAAGGGGAACCGCACTTATCTTGAGCGCGGATGGCTCCGTCAGGTGAACCTGTGCTTCTCAGTCGGTGCGTTGTTTGGTTGCGAGATTGGCATAGTCGATTCCCAGGTGGATCGCGTCAATTTCAATCCTTGAAAGGGCGTCCGCGACTGGGTTTTTCTTTCCTGGGACGTAACGTATGGTGCACCCGAATTCGGCGATTGATGCGAGATGACGTTGTTGTCGGGATGACCATGCGTCCGTTGATTTCGTGAAGGCGTGGACGAGGGGTTGATGATCCGTTGCAATCGTGAAGGGGGTACCCTCCAAGATGTGCCTGAAGTGGCGGACGGCGAGGTAGACGGCGAGGAGTTCCCTATCGAAGGTGCTGTATCTTGTTTCAGCGGGTTTCAATTTCTTGCTGAAGAAGCCAGCGGTCGAGGAGAACCATCGACGAGTTGCTCAAGCACAGCCCCGCAGGCGACGTTGCTGGCGTCGGTCGTTAGTCGCAGGGGCGCGTTGTCGTCGAAATGAGCCAGGGTGGTGGCATTTGCAAGGGCATCCTTCGTCCGAGCGAATGCCTGTTGCTGGGGCAAGCCCCACTCGAGTTTTTTTGCTTTTCCTTTCAGGACGTCGTCGAGGGGTGACAGGGTTTGTGCGATGTTGGGGATGAAGCGCCTGTAGTAATTGACCATTCCCAAGAACTCCTGAAGTTGGCGGATGGTCGTAGGCATTGGGAACTTCCTGATGGCGTCGACTTTGGTTGTCATGGGTTTTACCCCGCGCGAGGATACACGGTGACCAAGGAAATCCACTCCCTCCGCACCGAACGTACATTTGTCGAAGCGTACGACTAGGCCGTTCTCCTGTAGGCGCTTTAGGACGGTGTGGACGTATCCTCGGTGTTCCTCCTTGGTTTTCGAGAATATCAGGATGTCGTCGACGTAGCAGACGCAGAAAGGTAGGTCACCCAGAATGCTATCCATTAGTCGTTGGAAGGTCGCCCCGGCGTTGCGTAGACCGAAGGTTGGGTATGCGAAGGTGTAGGATCCGAACGGCGTTACAATGGCAGTTTTTGGGATATCTTCCAGGAATACGGGGACCTAGAAGTAAGACTTGAGGAGGTCCATCTTGGTAAAAAACTTTGCTCCGTGCAACGCGTTCGTTAGGTCCTGCATGTTGGGCAGCGGGTAATGATCGGGTGTTGTGATGAGGTTGAGGCGCCTGTAGTCGCCGCAAGGTCTCCAGGACCCGTCCGGCTTTTTAACCATGTGCAGGGGTGATGCCCAGGGGCTCGATGCTTTCTTACAGATACCCATGCGTTCCATGTCCTCGAAGGCGCGTTTGGCATCTTTCAGTTTCTGAGGCGGGAGGCGGCGGAATTTAGCGTGAGTGGGAGGTCCTGTCGTTGTGATGTGGTGGTAGATACCATGCTTGGACAGGGAACCTGGTGAGTGTCGGAGCTCGGGCTTGAAAACCTCAGGAAACTCTCGTAGGAGGTTGGCGTAGGGGTGCGTTGTTACGGTGGATACGGACATTGTTGCAGGGCCGTGTTCTAGGGCGCGAGACTGGCAGGTTCCCGTGTCGATGAGACGTCTGTTAGCGACATCGACGAGGAGTCCATGGTGGGCGAGGAAATCCGCACCGAGGAGGGGGCGATTGACGTCGGCGATAGCGAAGGGCCAAGAATACGAACGGCCCATGATAGATATCTTGAGGGTCTTGATTCCATAGCACCGTATGGGAGATCCGTTGGCGGCGATGAGTGAGGGAGCGTTTTTGTCGGGACCACGGTCTAGGTCGGACTTCGAAGGAGGGAACGTTGACTGCATTGCGCCGGTGTCCACCATGAGTCTACGGTTGGAAATGGTATCGAGGATACAAAAACCAATCTTGTTATGGTTAACTGCGGCTGCGATGGTGGCAGGTGGATGCTTCTGGCGTCGTCTTCTAGGGAAACTGCATGGTGCTCTACATTTCTTGGCGTCACTGCCGAACTGTTGGTGGTAGAAGCACCATGCTGGGTTAGGCCTAGGGTTTGGTCGCGTCGGTTGCGGTGGTTTCTTTCTTGATAGAATGTTGATCTCGTCGTCCTCGAGGGCCATTGCCGAGGAGTCTATGGAAGAGCAGCTGCTGAAGGAGGAGAACGGAGGCGGTGTTGACGATGATGCTCCGAGGCGAGATGCTTTGGAGGCCTCGTGGAGCTTCTGAGCCTTCGACAGGAGTTCGTTCATCGGGAGCGTGTCGGCGTCTGTCAATTGGGCCCGTACGTCCTGTGGTAGGCGTCGAAGAAAGATCTCGCGAGATAAGCTAATCTCACGTCGTCGGCCGTTGCTGTCTGTTTCGGGGAGCATGAGCAGGCCGGTTAGCTCGTCCCACGCCTCGACAGGAGAGGTGTCACCCATGGGCTTGCCGGCGAGGTCCAGTACTTTCTGTGCCCTTGCTGAGACGGAGAGGGAGTAGATACCGATGAGTTTCGTTCTCAGGTCGTCGTATGAAACTTGGCCGGCCTGGGCGTCGAGCCATGGGGAAATCTTGTCAAATACTTCTTCAGGTATGGAGGTGAGAATGATGTCAGCCTTGGCGCAGGAGTCGCTAAGTCTAGCGACGCGGAAGAGTACGTCCGCTCTCAGGAACCAGGAAGCGGTGTTGTGTTGAGAAAAGGGCGGCAGTTTGACTTTGGGCGTGGAGGCGAGGCCGTTGGGTGCGATGGGCGTGTTGCTTCCTGCATCGTGGCCAGACGACGAGTCGGCGAAGAGGTGAGAAGTTGATATGTCGGTTAAGCTCATCCTACTGCCTTACGTTCACCGAAGTGTGGGAGAACTAAAGGCAGGTTCGTGCCTAAGGTAACGGAGTATGTAGAAGGTAGCACGGCCGTAATAAGTCCGTTAATGGCAAAGCCAAAACCGCTGATGCTACTTTCAACTCCGGGGTCACCAGTTGTAAGGACAGTGAGACAAGCGTCACCAAGATCAACTGATACTTTATTTGAATGCGCACAGAAATACATTACAAGGTGCGGACGGAAACGTAGGATGACGTTGGCGCCAAGTCAGATTGAAGTGCTCGCCAAAATATATGTGTTTTCTCACACTTACAAATATATGAATTATGGGTTAACAAAAACATGTTATGAAACGATACATATATCAAAATGTAGCTCTGGTAGAGCGGAATATATATACATAGGACACCACAGTGTGGCGAAGAGAGAATTTAAATAAATAAGTAGTTTGTCGATTTTCTGGACGACGAAGGGATCGGTGTCCTTACAATATATATATATATATATATATATATATATATATATATATATATATATATATATATATATATATATATATGTATATATACATATATATGTATATAAATATATTTATATATATATATATATATATATATATATATATATATATATATATATATATATATATATATATAATTTTCCTTATTAACGTAAATAATTTAAAAGGATTAGGAAAATAAATTTTCCAGTGACTATGGTGCCATCTGTCGGTTGCGCTCGTAGCCAGGTATGTCATACATGTGTATTTTTGTTTTCCATTTCCGTGGTGGGAGAGAGGAGGAGCCAAGAGGCAGTTAGCAAGACTGTTTACCTTGAAAGGTAAATTTTTAATGTACGTAAGTGTTCCACGAATTCGTCTGCAGAGGACACTCTTTCCTGCTTCAAGTGGTGGTGGAGTGACTTGGTGATGGACAGCAACCATTGGCTAATACCAAAGCTCCTGTTAGTCTAGGGACAGACTCGTTTTGACCACTTCGAAGCCTGCAGATGTGACACTGCCGTTCAGTTTTGCCTTGGGGTAAGAATGAAATTGTATAGTTTCCCTTGCTGAACGATTTTGGAAAGCCTGAAGTGTTTTCATCGGTGTGTGGCTGCCGCTGGTACCTGTAATTGTGATCATTCAAGCATAACATTACGTTAATGGTTTGGATCTTGACGGGGCCGTCCTCCAAACCTGATTTAGGGACAAAGACCTGGTGCAAGAGAACTTACATCATCCCACGGAATTAAGCTGTTATTAAATGTATGTAAATAGTTAGGGATTATTAATTTAAACTGTCTCCAGTCTATTCCTTCTATTTTCCTATCACCGTATATATATTGACGTGTATGTGGGGGCATCATTGATGGTTGGTTCTTTGTCTCTTTCTTTTATTTTTTCCGGTGTGCTAGAGTTTGTTTGGGTCCTAGATGCCTTTTTGTAATGCGAATGGTTTATTTTCCTTCCTGGCTGGAGATTTATTTTCATTTGACGAAAATTAGTTTTATGTAATAAACAGGAATTTGAATTTGATTAAGAGTCTTTTTGAAACTTTTCTTCTCGGTGGGTTTTTGATACGTCAATGTCTAGTTCTAGTTGGCTGAATATAAAGAACCTGTGACAACATGCACACACACACACACACACACACACACACACACACATATATATATATATATATATATAACTATATATATATATATATATATATATATATATATATATATATATATATATATATATATATATATATATATATATATATATATATACTTATATATATATGAGTGTGTGCGTGCGTGTGTGTGTGTGAATATATAAACCATTGGTAGGAACATAATATATACACATAGTAACATCCATCGCCTTCAAAAAAAACCTAAAAAGTAATAATTCCATTGGAAAAATCATGTGAATATTAAATCATTATTGATTATCTAATATGAAGTCTTCAGAAAAGTACTTGTGAAAAGCGTTTTTCCGAGACGTAGCCTATTATCTGTGTTTCGAACGGCTCTGATATCGATTCATACCGAAAATGGGTTGTTTTAAATTTCAAACCTGAAAAAATAAGTCAAAGCCTTCGGTTATTTCAATGCGGTGTGCTGAAAACGTCAATTACCTTTCACCAGAGTTCGATCGCCGAATGCGCTTCAGGCGTTACTTAATAATGAAAGTGATAAATTATAGTACTAATTATCTTTTCATCTTCCTATTCAGTCTCTTAACTTCTTCAAATTGCAAATCAGAGCGTTGTACGACTTCAAAACGTTCAGACTCAAATCCATAAATCAAATCATGTAGTTTATTACTATTATTACTCTTATTATTATCATTATTATTATCATCATTATCATCATTATTGCTATTATTATTATTATTATTATTATTATTATTATTATTATTATTATTATTATTATTATTATTATTATTATTATGATTAGTTACTAGGGTTTATTGAAACGAAAAAAGAGTTTTTCCACGAGTCCTAAACGGCTTCGGAAGAAAATCTTCACGGATCTCTGAATGGCTTCAAAAGAAATGGCCATTTCCAAATGCCTTCAGAAGAAACAGCCATAGACTTAGCATGGAGTTCTGAATGACTCCACAACAGATTCTTCCTGGAGCTCCCTGAACGGCACCAGAAGAAAGTTTTCCTGGATCTTCAAAAGGCTTCAAAAGACATAGCCGTAGACTTAGCATGGAGTTCTGAATGACTTCAGAACAAAATCTTCCCGTAGCAGTTCTGAACGGCTCCGACCTAAACTTCAAATGACTTCTGAAGACCTGATCTCTATTTTTCAAACTAAGCATGCAATGAAGTGAACATTGTTAATGTCTATTTTTGGAACGTGGAGCTAACTGTGAGAATTGTGTATTACGACTACAGGATCAACAGGTGGCTCTGCGGAACACCTTCATCTGCAGCTGGTTTTGGTGGTTGCTGCAGAAGTTGTCGAGCTTTGAACATATTACGCACCTTGAATGATCCTTTGCTTGGGCTTTTGAAACGATGTCCTATAATTGGAGACTATTGGAACTAAGTAAATAAGGACGGAGACAGAATGGTTCAACTGAACAGTGAGCGACGTGTGGTTCTTTAACACGATAGTCCGACATTGAAGAAATGACAAATCCAGATCGTATTGGTAATATATTGTATTGCTCGTAGTTTACTTCAGCTTGATGATGTATGCGGAGAAAATTTATTGCATTCATGTCTTTACCCATCGTCCTCATGGACAAAGACATGGATGCCATCTATTTCTATGAGGAATCTGACAAACTGAGGACACACGGCACTGAACTCTAGAAGGAAACTGACGAACTAAGGAAACTGGAAGATGAAATATCAAAGGAAACCAAAAAAGTAAAGAACTTAAAAAACTAGAACATACAGAAGAGAACAGCAACGAAGAGCCTTTAAACGAAGACGTAAAATAGCCTTTAATGCTAGAGGTAAGTCACCTTGAAATAGAGGTAAAAAGAGCCCCTAATAAGAGAAACAAGGCACCTCAAAAATAGAGGTAAAATACCTCTTAATGCTAGAAGTAAGGCACCACAAAATAGATGTTAAAAAACCTTAATGCTTGGAATAAAGCAGATAAAAATAGAGGTAAAAAAGGCCCTAATGCTATAAATAAGGCACCCAAAAATAGAGGAAAAAGAACCTCTAATGCTACAAGTAATTCACCTCAAAATCGAGGACATAAAGCCCTTAATGCTATATATAAGGCTCCTAAGGTCGAAGAGCCTCTAATGCTAGAAGTAATGTACCTCAAAATCGAGGTAAAAAAAGCCCTTAATGCTATAAATAAGGCACCTAAAAAGAGAGTTCAGAGAGCATCTAATACTAAAAATAATGCACCTCAAAATCGACGTAAAAAAGCCGCTAATGCTATAAATAAGGCACCTAAAAATAAAGGTCAAAGAGCCTCTAATGCTACAAATAATGCACCTCAGAATCGAGGTAAAAAAAAAACCCAATGCTATAAGTAAGGCACCAAAAAAAGAGAGGTCAAAGAACCTCTAATGCTAGAAGTAATGCACCTCAAAATCAAGATAAAAAAGCCCCTAATGCTATATATAAGGCTACTAAAAGAAGGCAAAAAGCCCCTAATGCTATAAATAGGGTACCTAAAAAGAGATGTCAAAGAGCCTCTAATGCTATAAGTTATGCACCTCATTATCAAGGTCAAGAAGTCCCTAATGCCATAAATAAGGCACCCAAAAATAGAGGTCAAATAGCCTCTAATGTTAGAAGTATTGCACCTAAAAATCAAGGTCAAAAAGCCCCTGATGCTATAAATAAGGCACCTAAAAATAGAGGTCAAAGAGCCTCTAATGCTACAAGTAATGGATCTCTAAATCGAGGTAAAAAAGCCCCCAATTCTATATATAAGGCTACTAAAAGTAGAGGTAAAAAAGCTCCTAATGCTATAAATAAGGCACCAAAAAAAAAAGAGGTCAAAGAGCCTCTAATGCTAGAAGTAATGCACCTCAAAATCGAGGTCAAAAAGCCCCTAATGCTATATCTAAGGCTCCTACAAATAGAGGTAAAAAAGCCCTTAATGCTATATATAAGGCTCCTGAAATTAGAGGTCAAAGAGCCTCTAATGCTTGAAGTAATGCACCTTAAAGTCGAGGTCAAAAAGCATCTAATGCTATAAATAAGGCACCTAAATATAGAGGTCAAAGAGCCTCTAATGCTTGAGGTAATACACCTCAAAATAGAGGTCAAAAAGCCCCTAATGCTATAAATAAGGTACCTAGAAATAAAGGTAAGAGAATCTAATGCTAGAAGTAATACTCCACAAAATCGAGGTCAAAAAGCCCCTAATGTTATATATAAGGGTCCTAAAAATAGAGGTAAGAAAGCCCCTAATGCTATAAATAAGGCACCTAAAAATAGAGGTCAAAGAGCCTCTGATGTTAGAAGTAATGCACCTCAAAATCGAGTCAAAAAATCTCCTAATGTTAGAAATAAGACACCTCAAAATAGAGGTAAAAAACATAATGCTTGAGATAAGGCACCTCAATATAGAGGTTAAAAAAGACTCTAATGCTAGAGATAAGGCCCCTTGAAATACAGGTCAAAAACCCTCTAATGCTAGAGATAGGGCACCTCAAAATAGAGGTAAAAAAGTTCCTAGTGCTAGAAAAAAGACACCTCAAAATATAGGTAAAAAAGCCCCTAATGCTAGAGATAAGGCACCTAAGAATAGAGGTAAAAAGCTTCTAATGTTAGAGACAAGGCACCTCTAAATATAGGTAAAAAAAAATACCCCTATTGCCACAGATAAGGCACATCAAAATAATGTTAAAAAGCCTCTAATGCTGGAGACTAGAGATAAGGCACCTAAAAATAGAGGTCATCTTCTTCTTTGTCAGCATCTTTTCCCACATTTATGTAGGTTCGATGTTTCTAGCCAGCGTTCTCCATCTACCTCTGTCCCACACTTTATCAGCGGTTAGTCCCTTTGATCGAAAGTCATAAAGCTCCTAAATCTAAAGTTAAGGCACCTAAAAACAGAGGTAAAAAAGATCCTAATGATAGAGATAAGGCACCTCAAAATATAGGTAAAAAATTCCCTAAGGCTAGAGATAAGGCACCTGGCACCTCGAAATCAGAAGTCAAAAAACCCGTAATGCTAGAGAT
>NC_090751.1:77694685-77707185 GCF_036898095.1 Palaemon carinicauda
GCCTGATTTTTTGCTAACACTTCAGGTATATCTATAGGGAATATGAGGGGCAAAGGAATAAGGATTTGAATAATTACAAAATAGAATGTGAAGACAATTATGTTTCCTGCAATGTTATTATTGTTGCAAGAACTAATAGCTGTGTATTATGCATAGACTATGTCTCAGATGCAAAAGGATTTTTCTGTATTTTTGTTATATAGCCTTTGCCTTGAACTCATTAATCCGTAACAAAATTTATACCCTTAAGTTCCTGGATGGTTCCAAATTTAAACCATCTCTTACAATGGTAAAATTTTAAGAAAGAATCAGACCTTAAAGAACATTCAAAGTATGACAGATCTTTCCCAATTAAAAATTTTCTCCATGCCGAGAACCCTTGTAAAGCATAGTGCCATCAGTGCACCTGAAGGAGTTCACTGTAGGCATTACTTAAGAGTCTCTGCATCTTGCTGTCCAACCACTTCTAACTATCATTAATAAGTCTCCTGGAGGGTTTTACCCTATTTGCGAGGTCCACTACCTCACACTCTAACCCTACAGGTTATAGATCCATTATTCAGAAATCCATCCAATCCAATCATATCGAGCAAAAGTTTGTGTAATAGTACACGAAACAAAATGTTTGGAAAATAAGCAATCATACGACCTTGTGGTAATGAATATGCTAATACATGCTAAGCTAAGCGGAGACTGTTAATGATTCAATGCAAGCTAGTGTATGATGTGTAAAGAGTCAGCGGATATTTTTTATTATCTAAGATTTTACAGATATACCTCCCTGAAAAAAAAAGAAAAAAAAAAGGCCAAACTTTGCCATAATTGATCAAGGGGGTTTAGAGTATCTCTTAGCTATATAGATACTTAACCTTTTAGATTTACTGACTGTTTTAAGTACGTATATTCATTAACAATCTTTAGAGGCCTGTACACCCAGCAACAAAACAGGTATCGCCTGGCCAGACTTGACTTTGAGAGATCATGCCCTTCTTGCCCTGAAAGGTGGCCGAAGTTAAACAACCTAGACGTCGTTAGAATGGTTTGAATGTGAGGAGGAGGGAAATTCCCGATATCACACAAACAAATGCGATGATGAATGAAATATATATATGAAAAACGAAAGAACTTTTTTATTCTTTTAAGAGCAGTAATCTAATATTATTTGGAAAATAATTCATCAAGAGATTTTATCATAACTTGTTATTTGAATTTACTTAAAAAATTTGTGGAATATTTTTGGAACTGACTATTCATATTAATATTCATCACTCGGAAATATCCTTCGTTTGCATTTTCCTATGCAGTTTATCTCTCTCTCTCTCTCTCTCTCTCTCTCTCTCTCTCTCTCTCTCTCTCTCTCTCTCTCTCTCTCCCCACACACACATACATACACACTGCACGTATTATATGTAGGCGCTAAATGACATATCGTTTCAAATAGCACCTATTGGGTCACCAATCATTAATAAATGCCTTTGTTCAAAATTTCGAAGGTAATGAGGTTTAAAGGTTTAATTGTTGATTTCAGTGTTTCCTTCGTTTTCGATCCCCAGCCACGTAGCTCGGTGTGGTTGGGGTCAGCTGTTAGCACGGGCTAATAGGATATATGAAATGACATGCAATAAAAGTGTTCATTGGTGCGTTATTATAGTGATGGTGTGGCATATAGGATATAGGGTATAAAAGATTATACTTTTAACACATTATTTTCTCAAATTATCTGATTCGGCACCAATAGCCTTAGATGTCAAGATGCCAGAAATCTCCTAATCAATCAATCAATCAATCAAATTATCTGGCCAATTCGCTCACTTCCAAGTGAGCTCCCTTCCCTGGTGACGATTGCTCAATGCTCAAAGGTCCAAGTCTAGCATTGACATTTCATTTTACGATTTTATTTGTCGTTTCATGACCTAATGTCCAACACCTTATAGATGTTCCCCCGAAATCTCTTCAAGAAATCCATTACTCTCCATATCTTTTCAATCAGTCTTGCATATTTACTTCTTTGTTTATAGTTTTGACATAATTGTAAACACTTGTTAAAGAAAAATCTATGAAACATTGTCATTTTAGTATTTTGTTTTTCATTTTATAAAAACCTTCCACCCGAAGAATCTCAACAAAACTGTTAGACCTTTAAACCTCGAACATGTGGGGATCGGGTTAGAAGGATATAACCAAGTGGCAATTGGGTGATCTTAGGGGGCCGGCCGGCTAATGCCGTTTTTTTTTTTTTTTTTTTTTTTTTTTTTTTTTTTTTTTTTTTTATTAATGTATGGCTTGACGAGGTTTGCTTATTAACATTTATGAAATGATGATGATGATGCTAGTAATATCAATTAATATCAATATCAATGATTCCAACTCGCAATGAAAACTGCCATATATCGTTCTGACATTATTTATATCCTTGTTTGAATTCTGAACGATAGTTTTGAGGGGAGGGGGTGGGTCCTGTCTCACTAGGTGACGTGGAACACAGCAAAGAGCGATGGGCAATCAAAAAGCCAGTGGTCTTGACAGCCAGGTGTTTTCAGCTATTTTGTAAAATAATTCCTTGGTAATAAGGAGTATTTGTAGTAGGTAGGTGTTAGTTTCAGTGGATATGTTTATCTATATTGTTTTTTTTGGAATAATTTTTATAGTATATGACATTGTTCTCTATGATCCTTATATAATATTCATATATTTGACAATATTTGTAGAGATGGCAGTAGCTAACATAGACAACTCTGTTGAGAGTATAACTCAAAAGAGGTCGGATCGTTGGTGAGTGGGAGCGTGGTGTTCCGACCGGGGATATTGCTATCAGCATTGGAGTGTCAACTCACACAGTCCAGAGGTGGATATTAAGATGACGGGAAGGAGGAATATTAGTAAATAGACAAAGTATAAAAAGACCTCGAGTAACAGTACCACAGCAAGACCAACAAATCCTGGCAGTATCCACAGCTAACCCCATAAAAGCAGCTGTAGCTATCACACAAGAACTTCATCTCCCGTGCACTGTACAGACAACTAGACGTTGACTGAGGGAGCACTCGACCAGCTGTCGTGTTCCAGCTGTCAAAGAACAGCTTGAGGAATGGCACCGTGACACCTGTCTGGGATTTGCTCTGCAACATCTACCTGGAGATTTTTAATTTTGGAAAAATTTCATATTTAGCAATGAAACTTATTTCACGTCAGTTGAGGCTAGAACAAGGCATGTCTGGCGTCGCATCGGCAAAAGATCCGATGCAAACAATATTCAAGAGAGAGCCAGGAGTGGGAGGGTTGGGGAAATTTATTGGGGATGAATGTCGAGTCATGGCCCCGGGGAATTAGTAAGAATTAATGGCACCTTGAATGCTAGGAAATATATATCTCTTCTTGATGATGTGTTGCTGCCAACAGTAAGAGCCATAGCAATCCCTGAGGGCGAGCTCATCATATTTGTCCAAGACAATAGGCGTATACACACAGCCCACATTGTGACCAAGTTGTTCAGGAGGCACCCTGAAATTCTGATGATGGATTGGCCTACCAAAGACTGTGGTATAAACCCTTTTGAGAATATGTTGGCAATAATGAAGCAGGAATTAAAGATGGGACCAGAACGGACATGTGATGCTATTGACCAATCAGTGAGAGAGGTATGGGAGTCTATGCGACGCCGACTAAACATTTGCGAACGGCTCGTGGCTGCCATGCCTACACGTGTTAACGAGGTGATAGATGCCCAAGGGGGTTGGACCAGCTATTGACAAGGTCATTGATTTTTAACAGTGTTATGATTATTCTAAATCTTCATATTTACATGCAATATAATACATGTTATGTATACAATAAAACAGTTTCCCTTGGTATTTATTTATTATTTTTACATGGAATATAACATGAAATATATCCAATTATATTGTTACATATAATTTTTCTCGTTACATGTAATTTAACAAGAAATAAATCAAATTGCTATTCATTTATTTCTTTTACATGCAATATGTCATAAAATACAACCAATTGAAATGATGGTCATGTTAAGAAAAATAATGCTGGTATCTCAACTAAGTTATATATGCCAATCCTATACCAGATTAGGATATCATATAGTATTTTCTCAGTCTAGAATAATCAATTATTACCATTGCTAATTTGTAGCCACGATGACTAATAAAAACATCGGCTACAAAACTTTGCGTGTAAAATTTATGGGCAACATATACATGTATTGTCCAGGCTAAAGACGTGGTTTGAGCTGGTTTTAAATATTGATACTAATTGGCCAAAGAATCCATAATCCACAAGTTTTGGAAAATTAGGTGGTCTCCGCCATTTCAAAACCAAACCAAAATTATTTCTTCCGGTTATATAGAGGTTTCTACTGCAAATTTATAAAATTATTACCAAATTAAAATTTCCCTTCCCAAAATGATACAAAGTAAAAAAAATTTGGTAATAACGAATATCATATTCACTAATTTGAGTGACCATTGTCGGAATTGTATGAATCGCATCACTAACAAATAGCTTCATTCTTTACAAACTGAACCAAGAACAACACCTAAATATTAAATGGACGGATTCTTAATAGCCACAATTCATGACAGTGGTATCAACAAAGTTGTGATTGATCTCACTCGATGTTTCTTAATCAAAGGTCCCTGCTCCCTCATGAGGTGTGTGGTCGGTTCCTAACCGTATGAATATGAAAAAAAAAAAAAAAATTCCTTATTATACACAGGTTTACTTTATTTTTTTTTTTTTTTTTTTGCAAAAAAGTAACAGCATTTGTCCTAGAAGATTATTTCACTTACTACACATCAGATCTACTTTATATCATAGCATTTAGGTGGTTTTTCTCGTGTATTTCAACACTTCAAAGGTGCAAGAATTTATGCTGATTTGAAAAGAGAACAGGCATTAAAAAAGGTTAAACACCACGAAACGCTATGAGAGTTCATGAAATAAAATAAGACATTGGTGCCTTACTGCTGTTACGATTCAAGAAAAGGGAATATGACGAGGTATTTTCAGTAAAATAACAAACCATCCATAACCAAACCACGATTTGATAAAAAAAAAAAAAAAAAAATTGAAAACACGTGACCAGTGACTACCCTGAAAATCAACCAATATCACACGTGGTTTAAATTTGCTTGTGTTTTAGGTGGTCACTGAACATCTTTGGATCATGGGATCTTCACCCTAAAGAAATACAAATCCAACACAAGCTTGCAAAGAAGTTGGCAGTTTTGTGTGATTCTTGGGCACTTCCAAATAATATAAAATACTTAATATATATACATATATATATAAATATATATATATATATATATATATATATATATATATATATATATATATATATATATATACATATACATATATATATATATATATATATATATATATATATACGTATATATATATATATATTTATATATATATATATATATATATATATATATATATATATATATATATATATATATATATATATATATATATATATATATAGAGAGAGAGAGAGAGAGAGAGAGAGAGAGAGAGAGAGAGAGAGAGAGAGAGAGAGTTACAAGAATTTTGGATGTAACTTTTAATTCCATTCGCGGAGACTATTTGCTCTTTGGTAGAGCGATTTAGTTTAAGCATTTAGAGTCTCTCTCTCTCTCTCTCTCTCTCTCTCTCTCTCTCTCTCTCTCTCTCTCTCTCTCTCTCTCTCTTATATCAGTGTGATTATATTTTTCAATAATTATTCACGAAAACTATATCACTTCTTAAAAGAATAAGAGATAAGACCTCTCAATCTCATATATATATATATATATATATATATATATATATATATATATATATATATATATATATATATATATATATATATATATATATATATATATATATATATATTCAAATAAGCCATATATGTCTTTGATACATTAATGTCTGGATTCTCTTAACAACCTCGGGATCAGAGCCCCAGGCGAAATCACGCAAAGACAGGAGCTTGTGACCGGCCGGGAATCGAACCCTGGTCGGCAAGCTTGTATAGACAGTGACTAAACCACGTGGCCAAGTGGTTTAGTCACTGTCTATACAAGCTTGCCGACCAGGGTTCGATTCCCGGCCGGTCACAAGCTCTTGTCTTTGTGTGATTTCTCCTGGGGCTCTGATCCTGAGGTTGTTAAGAGAATCCAGACATTAATGTATTATAAATATGGCTTATTTGAATATGAAAAACACGTTTGAATGTGCAAAATTTATCATATATATATATATATATATATATATATATATATATATATATATATATATATATATATATATATATATATATTTCATTCATCATCGCATTTCCTTGAGTGATAACGGTAATTTCCCTCCTCCTCACATTCGAACCATTCTAACGACATCTCGGTTGTTTAACTTCGGCCACCTTTCAGGGCAAGAAGGGTATGATCTCTCCAAGTCAGATCTGGCGAGGCGACACCGGTTTTGTTGATGGGTGTACATAACCCATATTTGATGTCTCTCGCCATTTTCATTGGACATTATGTTAGTTTTAATTATATTTGTTTTCAGTCGTACATTTTGGCTCCTTATTCATATCTTCTATCATGGTTTGCAACTTTTTAGTTGTTCGGGTAGTCTTCATTAATGTTAATTCATATGTTTTCGAAATGTAAACTCTTGAGAACTTCTTCTAGAAATGCTATGAATAATTTAGGAGAGATGGGGTCTTCCAGTGTAACCCATTTTCAATCAGAATTTTCTCCCTATCTATATGTATGAATATCTTCAAATTATGTTTTTCCATGCTGTAGTTATTGAGCAAACTTGTACACATTTTGAGGAACGTTAAGCAAATTTTACACGTATGAAATCTCCGCTATTTTTCTTAAAGAAATTTTTAGGGCATTTTCTCCTGCTTGTTCGACTCTTTTCATACCTTCCAATTATTTTTTCGCTTCTTCTACCAACCTTTTTTTTTACAGGCTCGGGTGTTTTATTATTTCTAATGGCAAAGTTATTTCTTATATCACTGTAGTATAACATTTTATACAAATCCTCCGTCATTTTTATCACTCCATGTCTTTTATTGGTAATATTAATTTTTTATCCTTTAAAACTAATATCTATTAGCGCTATTCCTTGAATTCTTTTCATCAATTTAATGTTTCTTAATTTTTTCATGTTTTCACGATTTGGATTTGTGTTTAAAAATCTTCTTGTGGTTAAATTTTTATTATTTTCGATAGTTTTGCTAATTTTATTTCATCTCTATTTGATTTTATCTCATCTCCGATCTCTCCTTAGTAGTTTTTTTTAGATTTTTAAATTATTGTTCAGTTCTTCTTTACTTCCTTCAGTTTTATCACGTAGTTAGGAATATCTATTTTGAGTTGCTAAACCAGACTCATCAGATTTTACTTTTATACAATTACAATTTATTTTCTTTATTAAAATCTGTTTTCACTTTCTTTCCTTAAATCTAGACAAATTTTACCTTTCAGCATTTTATGTTCGCTTGACTTTAGCTTGTTTAACATTATCACATCTTTCACAAAACTAACTGTTTCAATGTGAATTTAATACAGTTCTTGTTTTGTTTCTTCATCTGGGTTTCTCCCTATCCATTTTCTATGTAGCTTTTTCATCTAAAAATTTGTTCATGATTTTAAGATTGTGTCTTATAGTAAATTCTACAAGCATGTGTCCGCTGTCATTTATTAAGCCTAATCCATAAATAACTACTTAGGATTCCCCTGTCTTCCATTGACTTACTTTAGCATTGAAATCACCCAAAATAATGGAAATTGAGCCTTATGTTTTTTCAATCTTATCTCCAGATCTTCATAGAAAAATAATATTTCTTCCTCTGTATGATAAGGTACGTGTTCATTGATATAATATGCAAGAGGTTGCAGTGATTTAAAAGACAGGTCTTGATGGCTTGGGTGCTAGGTAGAGACTGCTCTTTATTCATAGCTACATGGGACTACATGATACCACATCCCCCTTATCACATACAAAGCATTGATTACACATAATAACTAATCTGGCATATAAGTACAAAGAAATAAACGATGAAAGTTCCATATTCAAACGTATTCCATTGTTTTCATCCCTTCACAATAAACATGCATAGTACAATTTGTGATTGTGGATAGTAATATAAACATAATAGCTATTATCTTTGCGGACTTTGGTCCGAATAGTGTTGGTTACAGCAGGGCAATCATAAATATGAAAATAAGTGGCAAATTATATATTTTTTTTTTTTTTTTTTTTTTTTTAATGCAAAGAACAACAACACCCAAAATATATTAAAACAAAATGGAAACCTGATACACATGTAACGAGTGTTCGAAATGGAGCCTGTTCTCCAGTCCGAGACTCGTAAATTTTCAAATAAAATTCATTATTCTGAATCACTTATCAGTCCTGAGACTGATAACTTTTCTTGAGTTTCAAACTGGTAACGACCTCTCAGAATTTTCGGTCATGAAACGAGGGGGGGGGGGGGAATTGTATATTAATATTTAACTTAACACTTTATGGGAATTTACGGTATGTGACCGTGTTACTTTCAATATATCTGGATGGGGTTTTCACCAGCCGGCCTGACTTGGTATACACCGCTGTCGGGTCTGTAGTGTTATCACTAGTTGCGGGTCTTTGGTGGGTTATTTCGGTCTCACTAGGTGGCGGCAGCGATATATCGGCGGGTCGTGGTGGAGGCTGTGCTGATGATGTTGGAGCCTGCTGCCGGGTGTTGGGCGGTTCTGTGTTTGTTGTGAGCGGTGTCGGACGGATGTGGGACCGGTTCCTCCTGAGGCACGCTCCGTTTTGGGCTTCCACAATGTATGATTGGGGTTCTTCTGACTTACGTACCACTCTGCCTGGCACACATGTGTGGCAGGCCTTGTCGAATATTCGGACTGGTTGTTCGGGTTGGAGGTCTGTGAAGTGCCGTTGTGTCCGATTTGGTCCTAGGCGGTCCTGGAGGTGGTTGCGGGTCATGATGTGTGCGAGATGTGGTTCGTATCTGCCTGGTAGGTCAGTGGTCACATTGCGACCAAACATGAGCTCTGCGGGGCTGGTTGTCTTATTGTCGATCGGGGTGGCCCGTAAGTGGAGTAATGCAGTATGCATATCACCACCTGTCTCAAGGCATTTTTTGATAATCGCCTTGCATGTTCCAACTGCGCGCTCCGCGAGGCCATTGGACTGAGGGTAATGTGGGCTTGATGTGATGTGCTCAATACCCCAGGCTTTTGTGAAGTCCCTCATGGCTGCTCCCGTGTATTGAGGTCCGTTGTCTGAGACCAGGGTTTTGGGGCATCCGAACAGCGAACACAGGAATTTGAGGTGATTGGCCACACTTTCAGATGACAGGTTTTTTAGTTCGGTGACTATCGGGAATTTTGTGAAATAATCAGTTGTGATCAGATATGTCTTGTGGCCAATTTGGAAGATGTCCGAAGCGACTTTGAACCAGGGCATTGGGGGAATGTCATGATGCGTGGTTTCACTAGGACTTTGCTGGGGCTGGTACTTCTGGCATATGTCACATGCCCTGACCTTGTCCTCTATATCCTTTGCAATGTTGGGCCAGAATACACACTCCCGTGCCAGGGCTTGTGTTTTTGTGATCCCTTGGTGGGACCGGTGGAGCTGGTCCAGTATACGGCCTCTGACCTCTTTGGGGATGATAACTTGTCGCCCTTTGAATATGACTCCGTCTTCCACGGCAAGGCATTCTCTGTATGAGAAAAACTGGCGGATATCGGGGTGACAGCCTTTTACTGAGGTAGGCCAACCCTCGATGATAGTATGCTTGAGAGTGCGCAGCACTGGGTCGGTGTCAGACCTATGGCGGACCTCTTCCAAAATCTGGGGACCAAATTTTATGAGTGCAACTGATATCATATCGATGTCATCTAGTTCCAGTCCGTCCACTCGTGTATCCAAAGGGATTTCCTTGTCATTTTGTGGGTTAGGAAGGCGTGATAGGGCGTCGGAGAGTACAAGGGTTCGTCCTTCCTTGTACTTGACCCTCATGTCATACCCCTGCAGTTTCAAGAAGAGACGTTGTAGTCTAGGTGGGGCACTGATCAGTGGCTTCTCCCAGATATTAACGAGGGGTTTGTGGTCAGTGACAGCTTCGAAGTCTCTTCCGTATAGGTAGGTATGAAATCGTTGCACGCCGTGTACTAGTCCAAGGGCCTCTCGCTCGATATTGCTGTAATTTGCCTGCGTTGGTGTCAGGGCTTTGCTGGCGAAGGCTATTACCTTCCCGTCTTGGATGAGGGCCGCCCCGAGGCCTTTTTGCGATGCATCGACTTCAAGAGTCACGGGTCGAGTTGGGTCATAGTAAGACAGCGTGCTTGATGGGGCTATTTGGCGTTTCAGGTGTTGATAGGTGGATTCATGGTCTTCTTCCCATTGGAAGGGCACATCTTCCTTGACCAGATCTCGAAGTCTTTGTGACTGAGCTGAGTAATGTGGTACATAGGGGCTGAGGTAAGTCATTACTCCCAGGAATCTCTGTAGTTCCTCTTTACTGGAGGGTGACGGCATGCTATGCAGGTCGTGTACCTTTGACGGGTCTGGCATCATGCCCTTGCTGGTATAGCGTGTTCCGAAAAACTCGATTTCTGGTTTTGAAATGGAGCATTTCTTCGAGTTTAGGCTGAGTCCGTGTTGGGCTGCACGCTGCATGAACCCCATCAGGTTTTTGTCGTGTTCCAACTGGTCTTTCCCACATATTGCCACGTCATCAGCGATGCCAACAACGCCTGGGAGATTCTCGATGATGGAGTCCATCCTGGCTTGAAATATGTCCTGGCTTACATTCAGCCCGAATGGTAGCCTTGTCCAACAATACCGGCCGTGTGGTGTTCGGAACGTTGTCAGTAGTTGTGAGTCCTCGTGTAGCGGTATACTCCAGTAGCCTGCTTTGGCGTCTAGCTTGGAGAACACTTTCGCTTTGGAGAATACCGGGTTGATCTCTTCTAGAGTGGGAATCTTGTGGGGACATCTTTTGAGGTTTTGGTTGAGCCGCTTGGGGTCCAGGCAGATCCGTAGGCTTCCATCGGGTTTTGTGACATACACAAGGCTGCTACACCAGTCTGTGTGTGCCGTTACGCGTCTGATAACCCCCTCTTTCTCCATAGTGTCAAGCTCGGACTTGATGCGGGGCTTCAGGTGGATACTCACCTTACGGGGCGGATCACAGAAAGGTATCGCGTCATCCTTGAGGTGGAGCATCGCGGGCTCTTTTAGTTTGCCGATACAGTCAAACTGTGCTGGGAATTGCGCTTTTAGTTGTTCGACTGACCTAATAGGGCCTTGTTGGCTTGGTTGCTCAGGTATTCCAGTAACGTCGTTGACATTGATATCCACAATACCAAGTTTTTGGCATGAGGGAAGGCCAAGTATGGCTGGACCAGACACATCAACCACGAAGAACTTTTCTTGCGAGAATGCTGGGTTGCTGAGTTTGCGGACGCTGAGCATTAGTGACCCTAGGCAGGGAATATTGTCGCCACTGTATGATGTTAGTCTTACTGACGGTTCTGGGGATAGTACGAGGCTGGTGGGTGCATCACCAAACATTTGCTTGTATGTCCGCAAGGGCAGCGTATTGCCACCGGAACCTGTGTCGATTTTGAGTTTCAGGGGCCCATAGGCTGGGGGGTTTTCATGCTTGACCATGAGCTTTGAGAATGCTTCTCGTTTCGGTGCCACTCCTATGTCGGATATCGTTATCATGTCGAAGTTTGGCATATAATCTGTTTCTTCATCAAGATTAGGGTTTTCATTAACCATGACTTCGTGTTGCCTGTGGTTAGGACCCCGATTCGGCCGTCGGTAGAAGCGCCCTCTTGTCTTGCTCTGACGTTGTGTCTGCTGCATGTTGTCTCCTGGCATTGTTCTGCCTCCATCAGTTTTGCGGCACATCTTTTTCCAGTGCCCCTTGATGCCACAACCACTGCATCTGTCATTGTAAGCAGGGTAAGACCTTATGGGATGGCTAAGCCCACAGTTCCAGCAGGGATTGTCCGTGGTTTGTAGTTTGTTCCGTGGCTCGTTGCTTTCCCTTCGAATTGCATCCACGTTGGTATGGCTTGTACTTGTGTTCTCAGAGCTCATCTGTATGGAGCGTAATGATGCCGTGGAGGCCGCAATGGCCTCGTATTCCCGACCTCTCTCTAAAACGTTGCTCACAGCGTAGCCCTTCGGTTTAGTTAGGAGTTCTTTCCGAAATTCTTCGAATTGTGTTCGTAGTATGGTCATTTCGATAAGTCGTTCGTTGAGTTCTCTGTCTTCAAACTCGCACTTTGTCGCTTTTTCACGGAGTCTGGCCAGGAATTGACTGATTGTTTCAGCAGGTTTCTGTTTGGTATTTGCAAATTCGAGGCGGTGAACTCGGAAATTTATTTTCACCGTTGCATCAACCTCACTTTCAATAAGCCTCCATATGTTCTGCGGCACACGTTGCTCCTGTT
>NC_090751.1:77712185-77722185 GCF_036898095.1 Palaemon carinicauda
TTTGGCCTTCTGTTTTTATATCAACTGAACATCGCGTGTTTCTCATGTTCTCTTACACTGCAATGATATCTTTTTTATCTCTCGCTCTCTCCACACTGATAATAGAAACATGTTGAAGCTTCCATTACATGTGTTATACTGTTTTGAATTTTGTGTCACTCTTGCTCTCATCTTTCTGTATAAAAGCTGGTTGTCTGATTGAATAAGCTTCACTTGCATTGATCTAACCTCTCTATTAGTAACTAACAACCATCTCGCACAAATGTGCCCACCAGAGGACCAGCTATCTACTAGCTTTCCAATCACTACTGTGCCATACGGTTTGATGATGCTGCCCACCAACCCTGACTCTTCTATAAACAACTGTTGACCCATTCTAGAATTTAAAGTAAAACCTTGACTCCGAGTTTTCTTCGAGGTTTATTTGTTAACCTTCGGCAGTTGTTTCCCCCCGCCAACAGCTCACCACTCTCTTACCACGGCTAGTGTTTGATAATGAAAACTATTTTAGGAACTTTTACAATGATATTGTTTTTTATGTATCTTAGTCTCTGCTAATATGGAAAAATAAGAAGTGTACATTGCTGAGCCCCGGAGCAGCAGCGGGCGGCCATGTTCTCTGCCTTTTGCAAGTTATGGCCGTCTATTATTCCTGGTACTCTACAGCTTAGGTCGGCAAGAGGACTTAACATCAACGGTAAACTCTTCAGGCACATAAGACGTCTGATTACTTTGAAGTTGGTCTCAATATTATGTTGGCACACATCAATTGAGATATTAAAGTAATTTTCTCGATGTCCATATCATTAGCCCCGGAAAATTAAATCTCATAACTTACATATTTTTCACTATCATTATTGCATTTTTAGAGATCTTTCTATGCATTATCAGAGTTTACATTCATGACGACTTATTCTTACCAAGGTTTAAAGCATTTACATTTGTTTATCTGAAATTTATTTTCTAAGATTTGTGGTCTGATTTTGTATCTATATTGTTGCATCAATTATATGGATCTCATTATATACTGTATACGGTAGTTATATTTTTGATATGTTGTGAGAGATTCAGGACGAGGGGACATAATTCTGGTATCCCATATTCAAATATGGGATACCAGAATTATGCATTTCAAATATGGATACCCAGCTAGTCGCTGGCGGTAATGTTGTCATGGATTTTTTGAAGGATCCCGAGTTTAATTCATATTTTGAGGAGAATGGTATGAAACCTATTCAGTTTAAGCAGTTTTTTAAGGGAAATAGTGCTTTGGGGTCTATGGTGGAAATCTATGTGAAGTTGACAAAGTCACTAATATATGGTGCAATTTGAAATAATGTGTTAAATATTAGACGTTTTGAATTTCTGATAGGTAAAACAATGCAAATGGTTAACAGAAAACCCATCGCATTTAAGGAAGCCTTGCGGGAGACTGATTTTAGATCGACTTCTCCTGACCCGATAACACCTGAAAGTTTATTGCGGGGGTATAATTTAGTGTCTGGTAATGTTATTCGACTAATACATCCATCTCTTGATTTGGAAGTAGATAACTTTTCACTTGAGTTAACTGACAGATTATGGGATAACTTTTCAAAACTTCGTAAAGTTCAACATAATCTGATAGAGTTGTAGCATTCAGAGTTTATTACTTCACTCTTACAGCAAGCAGTCAGTGTTAAAGATCGTTATAAACCTGTAAAGCATAATAATATATTAAAGAATGACATTGTACTGATTAAGGAACCCTTTAGTAAGGCTGGCCAATATCCTATGGCAATTGTTATAGAAACCTTGACTAACGAATTACGAGAAGTCACTGGGGCGGTCTTATACAAGGGTAAAACTCGTGAATTAACAAAGAGACGTATCAAAATTAATTTTTCTTTTAAGGCCTAAGATGGTGATTGATGAGGTACGGGATGTAAGTAGCTATTCTGAGTCTCCTAAAAGTAATCTACCAGTGAGAGAAGCTGCAAAAAAAACAGCAATAATGAAAACTCGTCAAATCTTGAATGAAGAAATCGGATATTATTATATACCGATTGATGTATTTTATGGTGACTGGTTTTTTTTTGTACATAAGTTTTACATTCACTCATATTCAGGTTTAAGGTATTGATTGAATGCTTTTTGAGGAGTATAGAAAATAAGATGAAATATATCTTATCTGTTTCTTATTTTTTCTTAGAAAGATCTCTGAGATTTGTTTAGCAATTCTTAGTCCTAAATAATAACGTAAGTTGTATGCTGGCAATTAGAGATTTAACTTCCCGATATTTTGGTCGTATAAACCACTGTTGACCCATTCAAGAATTTAAAGTAAAACTTTGACTCCGAGTTTTTTTCGAGGTTTATTTTTTAACCGTTTCCCACCTGCCAACAGCTCACCAATCTCCTTACCACGGCTTGTGTTTGATAATGAAAACTATTTCAGGAACCTTTACAGTGATATTGTTTTTGTGGTATCTTAGTCTCTGCTAAAATGGAAAAATAAGAAGTGTACATTGCTGGACCACAGAGAAGCAGCAGGCGGCAATGTACTCCGCCTTTTGCAAGTTATGGCCGTCTGTTATTCCTGGTACTCTACAGCTCAGGTTGGCAAGAGGACTTAACATCAAGGGTGAGCTTTTCAGGCACATAAGACGTCTAATTACTTGGAGTTTGGTCACAATATTATGTTGGCACACATCAATTGAGATATTAAAGTAATTTTCTCGACGTCCATATCATTAGCCCCGAAAAATTAAATCTCGTAATTCATATATTTTTCAAAACCATGATTGTATTTTTTAGAGATCTTTTTCTGCATTATCAGAGTTTACATTAATAACGGCAAATTCTTAGCAAGGTTTAAGCCATTTGTATTTGTTTATCTGAAATTTAGTTTCTAAGATTTGTGGTCTGATTTTGTTTTTGTATTGCTGCATCAATCGTATGGATCTCATTATATATATGGTAGTTATATTTTTGATGTGTTGTGAGAGATTCAGGACTAGGGGACATGGGTCCAGTGCCATGGACACCGCATCTGGGTGGCATCAGTATTTAATCAGTGACATTACTGAGACATTATATCATGATAATAAATGTTAAAATTTTTCTACTCTATTCCTTGTCTCCTGTTTTGAATAACAATTATTTAACATAGATTTTAGCTGATGTGAATGTAGTGAGACTGAGATGCTCACCCTGTGACATGCCAAAATGAAGATAAAGCTGTTGTTAGTGGACAAGAAAAAAAAATGAGTAATTAGGCCATCACTTGTGGCGGTGGCCTCCCCTATCACTAATCTTTTCTTTTTTCACATGATGCACGTAAGGGCGTACAGTTTTTGGCAAACGCTCGTGGTTGTTCTTCTATTATAACAAGGCCACTCTAAAAGACACAACATAGTTATTCTAATCTTGCTGAGGTCAGCTTGGTACCTGCCAATGGATCTGCATTACTAACCCACAGATACAAGACACTGACACTATTGTTTGAGAGTGCCGAATATCATTGGAAGTTTCTTGTTGCCGACGTCAGTTGCTAATTTTTGTGCTAATTTCCTCTTCCATATCCACCTCTTGGTTGATGTAGCACATTGACAGTTAGCCAACGCAGATTCATACTCATTGACACTACTTCAACCTTGCTCTCCACATTAGTCCACCCATAAATGCCTACGCTCACCTCATGATGTTGTACTTAGAAGTCTTCCAACCAGAACTTCACCAAATACCAATGGTTCTCGCTAATCGTAGTATTTATCATCATACAAAGACGACAGGGGCCCTTGTGTTTGCCAGATTGAGGTGTGTTCCTCGAGATCGTCCTGCTGCCACTAAACGTTTGCTGAAATTAAAGAATTGGGCCTTTGCCAAAAGCCCTCAACACCATGGTTGGCACCCTGACGCATCATCCTGAAGAAGGATGTCTCCCTGCACCAATGTAAGAATTAGAGGAATCTTAACAACGAAATGGAAAGGGATCACTAACCTAACAAATTTCCTGATGTTACTTCCTACTTACACAAAGCCAAGGTGATCTCCATTCTCAATCTTGAACCCAAAAAACATCATCAAGACAGCCATCTCCAACCTTTTCCAGACTTATACTTTCAATTACTCTTTTTTGGGCCTTGGTATTCTGGGTCTACTTTTCAATTCTTCTTGGATGGCATCTTAAGGGTCTGCCCCTGTTGTGTTTTTTTCCTCCAAAAAAAAAAAAAAGAAAAAAGATCAGTCACCTATGCACCTTTTTCGACTACCCGCAACAGAATGGCCTTGTTGGCCGGTTCGGCAAATGTACCTTTGGCGCCAATGAAGTATCATTCATAGGGCACCACATCTATCCTGAACGTGTCCATCACTCTCCATGATAATTATCATCTGTTCAGAACTTTCCCACGACCTCGATTGTAAAAGCACAAATACTATTGGGTATGATAAACTATTATCACCGGTTCATGCCAGGCATCACCATCAATTTTGGCCCCCTCTATGACTCCATCAAGAGTAAATCAAGACACCTGAAGTGGGATCCTATTCAGGAAGAGGCCTTCTGCAATGTCGTGCCACATGCCATGTAACATGCCTCCTCGCCTTCTACCTTTTCTCCCCAAATGTCAGTGACATTGCTCTTGGTGCAGTGCTAAAGAAGGTGGTCCACGGCTCACACCCCTTCTTGGCCTTTCTTGGCAGACAACTGTCCAAGGTGGAATCCAGTTACTCTACATATGACCGCGAATTACCGATGATGCATTCTGCTATCCCTCACGTTTGCCACTTCTTAGAGGGTATTATCTTCATCATTCACACAGACCACATGCCCCTGGTGCACTCTCTCACTCACAACCCAATGCCTGGTCCGTTAGTCAACTCTGACACCTCTCCTCCGTGGCTCAATATAATTGCACCCTTCATCAAGCCCTTGGGAAATTGAATGCCATTGCTGATAACCTGTCTAAGAAACATATGGGCTACTATTCACTTAAAATTGGATTATAATGTCTTGGCAGAACCCCAATGAAAAGATCAAGAGTACCAAGCATGCAGTAAATCCTGCACATCCCTCCATCGGGAAGATGCTGCCTTCGATGACGCCAATGCCCTCTTCTTCTGTGATGTCAGTAATTCAGTAATGGTAGGCTGCGACCATGGATACCTGCTCCCACCGATTCTTCTTGTTAGGGTTTAATGATACGTTGGTATTCTTAAAATACATTTAATTTTTTAGGCTTACATTGCGCCTCATATCTCAATCGTGTCTTGACAACTTGTGACTCACTCTCGAGTGAGAATATGTAAAAAACTCGCACACATACATACAATAAACAAAAGTGAGCATCGCTCTCAAAAAGATCGAATCCTACTACAATGGAAAAGTAAGAAGAATCACATCCTAACTTTAGGGCAATTAATGAATGATTAAATTCTTCATAGCATACGCTACTACACTTATTCTGTGTATAAACATGCTTTATCAATGCAATACTGTGTAACATTACTCTTAATACCCGTAGCGCATATAGTATTATAGTACAAAATTCATAACAGTCTCCTCCCCCTTAACTTGACATTGTACAAAACTACAAATCTAATCTCTCAGGGGGCTTCCCTTTATTCTTCCTATAGGGAATTACTCTAACTTCATCCTGTACTGGTATATGAATAGATTCTGAATCTACATCTGATGTTTGAGCATCTTGGTTGATATTTAATTTAACTACTCCTGAAAATTTCTCATTTCTAACATTCACATGATCTACAGCATTTTTATTTGATGGCTGTAATTTATCAACATGACGTTTTACAATATTTCCACCAACTTGAACATTAAAATGTAAATTTCCTATCTCTTTTACAATTTCTCCTGGTACCCACTTTTCTGTAGTATTGTATGATGTCTTACTTTTGGGAGACTTTCTAATTGCTTATACCCTTTTTCTTCTAAATCACTTTCTAAACTTGGATACAACAAATCTAATTTACACTAAATCCTCTTCCCCATCAACAAATATGATGGTGTCACATCTGTTGTGCTATGTGGTGTTGGTCTATAAGACAACAAAAACTTTGACATATTAAAAAATATGGTTTATTAATTTGCCTTCCTGCATTTCATAATATGCTTAAATGTTTGAGCAAACCTTTCAGCCTCTCCATTTGTGTAAGGGTTATATGTTGCTGAAAATGTAGGTTGAATAACATTTACTTCACAAAAATCTTTAAACTCCCGTGAGGTAAACTGTGGACCATGATCAGTTACAATTCTTTCTGGAATTCCATGTGTAGAAAAATTATTCATTAATTTTTGAATTGTGGTGTAAGATGTTATTGTCTTCATTGGAATTACTTCTGGTCACTTACTGTAAGCATCTACAACTATCAAAAACAAATAACCTAAGAAAGGACCTGCAAAATCTATTTGCACTCTTTGCCATGGATACCTGGGTATTTCCAACGGGTGCATTTTTGCAAATTGAGGGTTGTTCTGTTGACCCTTTCATTATACATTTGTCCTATTCTCAATTCATTCCATATATCTTTATAGACTTTACAATTTACCTCATGTCCACATAGGTCTCTACCTGTCATAAAACTCTCTTAAACCTTACTAAATATTGGGTCTTTCTTGGTATTATGTGTAATATCCTTGGTGGTAATGGGTACATCATATGCTGGAACTAGTAATATACTGTCCTTCTACTCTCCTGGTGCTTTGTCTACTGGAAATCTAGATAAAGCATCTGCATTACCCAACTTTGAAGTAGGATGACATTTTATATCATAATGATATGCGGCTAACATAATTACCTAACGTTGTAGTCTTGCAGCTACCAACGCAGGTAAACTTACTTTTGCACTCAATATTGGTAATAGAGGTTTATGATCTATAACAAGAGTGAATTTTTCCTTCCATAAAGATATATGTGAATTTTTTTAACTCCATACACTAATGCTAAACCTTTTTCTATTTGAGAGTAATGTCTTTCTGCCTTGTTCAATACTCTAGAAGCGAAAGCAATTGGCTTTTCTGTTCCATCCGGCATTACATGAGATAATACTGGACCTAAACCTATTTTCAATGCATCACAAACTAATTTAACAGGTAAATCCATTTGATAATGTACAAGAAAAGTAGTGAAGTTATTTTCTGTTTGATTCTTTCAAAAGATTCCTGACATTTTTTTGTCCAATTCCACTCTATACTCTTATTCAGAAACTATACAATGGATGTGCGATTGTAGATAAACTCTGAATGAAATTTCCATAAAATGTTACTAAACATAAAAATTATTGTAATTCCTTAACATTTTCTGGTACCTTAGTTGATATCTCTGCATTGAATTTCTCCTTAGTCTTGTGGATAACTTTGCCATTGATTACAGAACCTAAGTATTCCACTGAATCAACTTCTAAAATACATTTCTTCCTATTTTTTCTTATATTGTGTTCCTTCAACTTCTTCCGAGCTGACCGTAATCTTTCTCTATGTTCTCTTTTATCTTTACCAGAGACTAAAATATCATCTATGAAAATAAATACTCCTTGCATTTCTGAAAAAATCTTATCCTTAGTTATATTGCCATATAACTTGACTGCTTGCTACTCCATAAGGCAATCTCTTTGGCCTATACAAACCTACGGATGTAATTACTGTACATAGTGCTTGTGAATTTTCATCCATGGGAAGCTGTTGAAATGCTTGTCGAAGATCTAACTTAGAAAAAACAGTACATCATAATATAGTTGAAAACGTGTCTTTTGGATTTGGTAATGGATATTGAGCTACCTGAAGCTATGGATTCAACGTTACCTTGTTATCTTCACATAACCTAACCTGACCGTTTTACTTCACAATAGGAACTAATGGTGTAGCCCAATCAGAGTATGTAACTTTTCCCAAGAACCTTCATTTTCTATCCTTTTGATTTCTGTTTCAACCGCACTTTTCAGTGCATATGGTACTGTTCATGGAGCAAAAAATCTAGGAGTACTATCGCCTTTGCGTTCTTTATCTTCAAATACGTCTCGAAACTCTGATAGAATATTATCTACAGAAACTTCATTCTTGTGTTCATCTTGTGTACCTGTAACCTTCAAAATACTAGGTCAATATAATTTTATATAATGTAACCAGTCCAAACCTAGTAAAGTTCTTCATAACATACGCTACTACACTTATTCTGTGTCTAAGCATGTTCTATCAATGCAATACTATACAACACTACTCTTAATACCCGTAGCGCATATAGTATTACAGTACAAAATTAGCAAATCTTTTGGGCATCAGCCTACATCAGACAACCGTCTACAGCCCTGTAGCTAAGGGAATGTCTGAACATTCTCATCGCATCCGCAAAACAGCTTTGATGTCCCACTGCGATGCTCCAGCTGGTTTACTCATCTTCCCTGAGTCCTCCTGGGACTAAGGACCACTCCTGAAGACACCCTGGATGTTTCACCAGCTGAAATAGTGTATTGCAAGACGTTGGTCATCCCTGTCGATTTTTTCTTTTCTGTCAGAAACCTCCTTTGACAATCTCCAGCACCTACATGACGCTGTGGTAAAATTTACTACATGCAAGTCCCTAGCGAAGCAACACATACTAACAGATTTGCATATGGCAAAGAACCTTTTCCTGTGCACCAACACTAGCAAGTCACCGCTAATGCCTACATACATATGCTCTTTCCTCCTAAATCATAGCACACAAACGGCTTTTTTTCAATTACTGTACTAATCATAGCAAAGAAGACTAGGTCTTCATTGATCGCCTAAAACCTGCATGTCTACTTCAATGTGCCCTGCTTACAGTGAAGAGTAGTCCGCTCTATTTCACATGTATGAATTTTTTACCGGGTGAGGCATAAACTGCACGTGATTCATACACGCTCATAACGATATTTTTTTTATCTGTTACTCTTCCACTCACTGATGATAAAAACCTATTTGAGCTTGCTATAGCACGGTTTATACTGTTTAAATTTAGAATTTTTTTTCTCTCAACTGTCTGTATAAAAACTCCTTATCTTGTTGCATAAACTTCACTTGCATTTATCTTGCCTCTATTTTAGTACGCAACAACCTCCATGCATGCCACAAAAAAAAAAAAAACCTTGTTTTATCTATTCCAGAGTTAACTATTATTTTTCATAATTTGTATAGCTTATATGCTTTCATTCTTATTTATTCTATAGTGTGTTTCAATAGTTTGTAGGATTTCCTTAATTTTCCTATTCACCCCTTCTACCATCTCATTTGAACTTGGCTTATTCCTTTATTACGGACATAAGCATTCTAATTGTAATTTTGACAAGTTAAATTTCGCACAATCAAATAACTTTCGGTAAATATTATTGGAAGGTATAACTATTCCATATTTCTTCATTTCTTTTATGAAAATGTCTGTTATTGGATGTTGACTTATTGACAACCTAAAATTTATAGTATAAAAATGTCTAGCTCCTTCGATTAATATTTTGTGTTGCTATACATCTGTTTGGCCTAGTCTGCCTCCTGAAATGGCATTGCTCTACCTATACCTACATAAAACGCCCTTTAAATCGATCAATTACAAATCTATATCATTATTCAGGAAAAGAAGTGTTTCCAATTTCATCATTTACATCACTGACTGGGCTATATGTTGAGACATGAGGAAAATGCATTGGCATTCATTGGAACTGGTGGCTTAGTATATACTATACCTCCTCATAAAACTTTATATGCTAATAAGTCTATTATGAGATATCTTATATTAATAATTCAAAATTATCTCCATTCATCTAAACTAAGGAGTTCAGATGAATGATTATTGATATAAGATTGATAGTTGCTTAAGATAACTATTTCAAGGGTTTGCTCTTTAACATCGTAAAAAAAATTTCATGTTTTTTAATTCTTCTATATAATGATTCTCTATCTGATGCATACTCCTTTATGTTTGCTTCACCTGACAAAGCTGTCTAGGTCAAATTGGCCAAATCTAAGAAGGACAACCCTTTGTTA
>NC_090751.1:77747185-77749685 GCF_036898095.1 Palaemon carinicauda
TATTGGTATGTAATCAAACTCACAAAGTACGTGATTAAAAAAAATTTGACTACAGGTATTGAAGGAATATATTTTATCATAATAATAAAAAGATGATAATTCTAAATTTTCCACTGAAACATTTTATGACTATTACCGTATCACGAAAATAACATCATTATCATTTCATAGTTATTGATATTCTTAACAGAAATAACGATCATGCCTTTAATGGGGAGTTATGTAGCTACCCATCTGGGATGTGATGTGTGGTCTAGCATTAGAAGAAGTAGTAGCCATAATAATAGCAATAGGAATAGCAATAGTATAGGTTTTAGCTCTTTATTGTTTATATTACTGCTCTTCAAATTCTAAAGAAAAGGTTGACTTATTCATAAGAAAGAATTAACATAAAACCTAGTGACCTTACAATAATCTTCAATATATCAGCAATTTTCTGACTAACTTACTCTTCTCTGTTGCTTTATCTATTATTACATCATTGACAAGCCATTAAAATAACTTTCTCTGCTTGCATCTACTGCACATGTTCTTGTGAGTATGGACTACTCCTTTTGTGACACTTGATGAATTTTAGATTAGAGAAACTTCTTTTCCATTTAATTTGTGTAACTGGGTAAGTTAGCAAGAACTTACTCGGTAAACCTATAGCATGATATGCATCTGTCAACAATTCACATTTATTAGGTATATGATAACTACCACCACGATTCTCACTCAACCTTTTACCTTTAACCTTATAAATTAACAGTGGTACTGGTTTTAGTTTTCCAAATGGGAAGCCAGTCTCCTTAACTCAGATTGTAATTAACACTCATCACCTGGCCAAAACGTATCTGGTCACGTAGGCTTTGTGAAACAATATCCAGTATCTAACTATACACACCAACTTCATTCAGCGTTTCATCAGAATCTACTTCAAGTATCAATTTATTATTTTCTCTTTTTGTGGAAGTATACATTACACTTCCAACCGTGTCTCTTGCTTGTCTTTATTTTGAAGTTTCTCATTTGTGCATTGTACAAAAGTGTCTACTGCAACCTTAATACCTTCAAGGTTTCTTTTTATCCCCTCAAGACTCTTCTTGTATTTGCGACCATTCTGTAAGCTGATAGAATGTCCATTATACTGGCTTGCAGATATTTTGATAGTGGAATAGCGTACTCAAATATGTGAAGCAATACCTGAAACCCTAAAATGGTCTCAGGTATAAGAAGCATGAGTTGTTAAATATTAGATTTGCGGATGCGTTATATATGTCAATCTTTTAGATTTGCGCGATAATGTGAAAGAAATAAACATGAATGGAGGTAAAGTAAAGAACTTGAAAGAAATGGAGCTGAGGACTGTAGGGACTCCGCAAAGACTGTTAGGTGATTATAAAATTGAACTTACCGAGGTGCAATGATGGCTCTAACCCTTATGAGAGAGAGAGAGAGAGAGAGAGAGAGAGAGAGAGAGAGAGAGAGAGAGAGAGAGAGAGACTTACCTTATGCCTTATTCTATGTTTGGGTTCCCCCAGGTCCCTCAGTGTGAGGCACCTCGTATATCCACCAGAGAGTTGCTTATGCATCTTCCGGTGTATTTTGCATCTTCCAGTCTTGGATGGTCTGGGATGCATCTTAGGTATTAACCGAGATTATTCTTAAACACATCTACGCTCACTCCTGATATGTTTCTTAGATGAGATGGCAGCGCATTAAATAGTCGCTGCATTATCGATGCTGGTGCGTAGTGGATTAATGTCCTGTGCGCCTTCTTTAGTTTTCCTGGTATATTTTTTGGCACTATGAATCTACTTCGGTTTGCTCTTTTTGATATTTTTAGCTCCATGATGTTTTCAGTAATTCCTTCTATTTGCTTCCATGCTTGTATTATCATGTAGCGTTCTCTTCTCCTTTCTAGACTGTATAGTTTTAAAAATTGCAGTCTTTCCCAGTAGTCAAGGTCCTTAACTTCTTCTATTCTAGCAGTATAGGACCTTTGTACACTCTCTATTTGTGCAATATCCTTTTTGGTAGTGTGGGTACCATATCAAATTGCAGTACTCGAGTGTACTACGTACATAAGTTTTGTAAAGCATAATCATGTGTTCAGCTTTTCTTGTTTTAAAGTGTCTGAATAACATTCCCATTTTTGCTTTACATTTAGCCAACAGTGTTGCTATTTTGGTCTTTGCATAACATATTCCCATTTAACATTACACCAAGGTCTTTAATTGCTTCCTTGTTTGTGATTGTCTCGTTATTAGGTCCCTTGTATGCATATACCATTCCTTCTCTGTTTCCATAATTTATTGATTTGAATTTATCGGAGTTAAATACCATCCTATTTATCTCCGCCCATTCATATATTTTGTTTAGATCTCGTTGTAGTGAGTTCCTATCTTCATCACAAGTAATTTCTCTATTTATTCTTGTGTCATCTGCGAAAATTCTCACTACAGAGTTTTTAACATCACAGTCTATGTCTGATATCATAATAACAAAGAGCAGTGCA
>NC_090751.1:77769685-77774685 GCF_036898095.1 Palaemon carinicauda
GACATGCAGAAATCAATTGTGATTTCCTTAGGATTTTTTGTCTTGACGAAAGAGACCCATTTTCTCCAAGATGATTCGTATTGCCGTCTTGTGGATTCGGTCTTGTATTCCTCGAGGAAGTCTAGACTTTTCTTCGAGATCCCAAACCTCTTCTTTGCGGCTAGGGAGAGAAAATCATGAGATGAAGGTCCTTGATTTTCGATGATGAAGCGAAGACAGTCGACTTCTGTACTTGTTGGGAGAGAACTGGGCCCGGGAGAGGGATCAGCTTGGGCTGCAGCTCCAGGACCAGGGGGGTACCAGTTGCTCCGGGGCCACTTGGGAGCCACTAGGGCCGCTGTCCCTTTGAAGGTTCTCAGCTTGGAGAGGACTTTCAGCAGAAGGTTGGTGGGAGGGAACAGGTAGATCTTGGACCATCTGTTCCAGTCCAGTGACATGGCATCCACTGCTTCTGCCTTGGGGTCCTCGTACGGGGCCACATACCGAGGAAGTTGATTGTTGTCGCTCGTTGCGAAGAGATCGATCTGAAGTTCTGGGACTTGGTGAGAGATGAAGGAAAATGATCTTGCGTCTAGAGACCATTCCGACTCTATCGGGCTTGTCCGAGATAGAGCATCCGCTGTCACGTTGCGGAATCCTTGTAGGTGAACTGCAGACAGGTGCCATTTCTTCTTCTCTGCCAGACGGAAGATTGGAAGAAGCACCTGATTTATCTGGGGCGATCTTGAGCCTTGGCGATTGAGACATCGAACTACCACCGAGTTGTCTAGGGTTAGATGAATATGGATCGAGGGAGGCGGGGAGAGTTTCTTCAGAGTTAGAAGGACCGCCATGGCCTCCAAGATGTTGATGTGAAACGTCTTGAACAGGGGAGACCATGTGCCTTGAGCCTGTTTTTGGTGGGAGTGACCTCCCCAACCCTCCAGCGAAGCGTCCGTGTGGATGTTGAGTGATGGAGGTGGGTGTTGAAGAGGAATGGACTTTTTCAGGGCCTTTGCTTCCGACCACGGCTTGAGGAGAAGTCGAAGTCTGTTTGGGAGCCGTCTCTTGAGGTCTCTTCGAGCGATGGATGCAGAACGTCTCCAGACTCCCGCGGCATCCTTTAGCTGTGCACGAAGCACTAAGTTTGTTACTGAGGCGAACTGTAGAGAGCCTAGAACTCGTTCCTGCTGGCGTCTTGAGATCCGCTTGGATTTCAGTAGTCGTTTGACAGACCCTGCTATTTCCTTCCTTTTCTTCTGGGGAATGGAAAGGCGGTGTGACTGAAGGTTCCATTGGATTCCTAACCATTGGAACTTCTGAGCTGGAGAGAGGCGAGATTTCTTCACGTTTATCTTGAATCCCAGGTGTTCTAGGTACTGGGTGACTTTGCTGCAGGATTTTAAACAATCCTCGGGCGATGGAGCCCAGACTAGCCAATCGTCGAGGTAGGCCATCACCTGGACGTCTCGGAGGCGGAGCTGTTGTACTATGGCGTCCGCCAGCTTTGTGAAGATCCGAGGGGCCACATTGAGGCCGAAGGGCATGGCCCTGAAGGCGTAGCTTTTCCTTTGGAGTCGAAATCCTAGGTAGGAGGAAGCGTGATGGTTCATTGGAACGTGCCAGTAGGCATCCGCCAGGTCTATGGAGACCGTGTAAGAACCTCGAGGCAGAAGGGTCCTTATCTGTTGAAGAGTCAGCATCTTGAACTTGTCGTTCGCTATGAACTTGTTGAGGGGGGATAAGTCCAGAATGACTCTGAGTTTGTCGGAGTCTTTCTTGGGGACACAAAACAGTCTCCCTTGGAACCTGGTGGACTTTACCTTCCTTATCACCTTCTTGTTCAAGAGATCTAGAACATATTCTTCCAGAAGGGGGGTTGATTGTTGGAAGAAATGCTGGAAGGTTGGGGGTGGTTGAGTCCAACTCCAGCCTAGACCCTTCTTGACGATGCTGTGTGCCCAGGGATCGAAGGTCCAACGATCCTGGAATTGGCGGAGTCTTCCTCCCACCGGAAGCACTTCATTGCTTCTGGTGTCCCGAGGGCTTACTGCCTCGGCCGGTAGCTCCCTTTCCTCCTCTGCCTCTGGAGGGACGGCGAGACGCGTCTCTGCCTGCACCTCTGCTTGAGCCTCTACCTTTGGGACGAAAGGTAGTCGTCTGTTGCTCGAAAGCAGGGGTGAAAACCGGTGACTGTGACAAGACCGGTTGGGTGACCAGCTGAAAGGTCTGCTGTGGCTGAGCTGCCACTTGGGGAGTAGCGGGTCCCGGAAACTGTCGTCTTGGTTGACGCTGCTGGGGTTTCTATTTGGAGGATTTCCTCTTAGGTTGAGGTCCGTCGTCCTGAGAGGATTTCCTCTTTTTTGACATGCCCCACTAGTGGAGAAGGTTCCTATTCTCCGTGGCGGCTTTGTCGGTGATCTCCTTCACAAGGTCAGAAGGAAAGAGGTGTTTACCCCAGATGTTGGAGGAAATCAGCCTCCGGGGTTCGTGTTTCACAGTGGCACCTGCGAACACGAATTCACGACAGGCTCTCCGAGCCTTCATGAAGTGGTACATATCCTTCACCAGGGTTGCCATGTGGGATTTGGCGAGTACCATGTAGTGGTCTGGTACTCTGGTGTCACAGGCCATGATATCAAGTTGGACCTGGTGGGACATGGATGCTGCGAGCCTCTCCTTCGTATCTTGTTCCCGACGAAGGAGGTGATCGTTGAGTTTCGGGAGGTCTTCATTAAACTGACGTCCGGCGACGTCAGGATCTAGCTTTCCCACCACGAAAGTATGCTGGATGTCCTTCCAGTGTCGAGCGTCGGGGGGAGTCACTATGGAGAAGGGTCTGCACTCCTCCAGTGCAGGGCAGGCTTTTCCCTCTTCCACAGCCTTGAGGCACGCAGCGAAGGCCTTTTCCATGAATGGAAGGACTGCTTCGTCGGGTGCGACGTAGGTAGGGTGCTTCTTGCTCAGGGCCGGAAGCTTAGAGCAGGTAAAACCCCTACTTTTAAACGTATTGGCTAGCATAGCCTGGGCCTTCGGGAGATCGAATACTATCTCCTCCTTTGGTTCGGTCTCTTCTTTAGAGGCAGGTTCAGAACGAAGCCGGACGTAACAGTCTTGGTAGGCCTCGAAGTTTGGGAAGAACTCCACGTCTTCCAGGGGGACCGTGCCGATCTTGTCGCTGACGAAGATCCTGCCGGTCGGGATAACCATATGCTCAGCATACCTCCATGGGTTGGCGTGTGAGCAAGCGGTGAGATCCTTAACCGAGATCTTCTTCGGTTCTTTGGATCCTATCATGGACCTGATGAACTCCTAATTTTCTTTCAGCCTGTCGTCCATGATGGCTTTGATCATCCGGAACATCTCTTGGGCGGATGGCATGGGTTCCGGGGTAGCGGAGGTAGACGGGAGAGACACTTCCGTCGGTGTAGGAGTAGGGGCGGTGATGGAAGGAGGAGCGACCTCTTGCTCCGACTCGGCGTATTCCACCTGGTCCTCATCATCTTCCGCACCTTGAGCCATAAGGGTCTTCTCCGTGCCCTCCGAAATATCCGACATGTGTTCGTCGTCCTCGGAATCCAGGTGGCACTCGTGCATGGACTGGGCCATGACTACGTCTGGTTCCACCGTAATTTGGACAGTGGGGATCAAATCTTTGGGCACCACAGAATCAGGGGAGGCCTTTGGGAACAAAAGGGACCTCATTTCTTCAGTGGCCAGGTACGGTCCGGTGGCATTCTTTTGGAAGCCACGCACCCACTTGCGTAGCTTATCCCGAGAAGTGTCCCTGACCTCCGCTGAGGGAGGGTTATGGAAGGCATCAACTAGGTGAGCCTGGCAGACCGTACAGTTCAGCGGGTCCCAGAATTTCAAATCCCCTTTCTTGTTAGCACTGCATGCCGTATGCCCGTAGAAGTGCGGGCGTTTCACAGCGCAGAAGTCGAAGTCACACTTCATCTGCTCCTCCTGTGGAAGAAAGAGAAAATGAGTATGGGGGGAGTCATAAGAATGGCTCTTAAACTAGGTTAATATTAATCATTAATTTTAACTTGATAAAGGGTGTGATGCACAGAGGATTGAGATAGGAAAGAAACATACTCCGTGCATCCCGCCCGGCTGGTTACCGTAAGCTTTATCCTTGTATAATCCGAGGTGGCCGAAGGCACAGGATAGAATTCCAGTAGAAGTCCATAGGGCAAATGGAATTCCATGGGAATTGTCAAGGATAAGGTTGGGACTGAGGCCACTCAGTCCCAAATTAGGGGGCTAAAGGATCCCAAAGGGTAACTGCTTCCGGCAACCAGCCGCGCTAAGATACACGCAGCATGCTGGAAATCTGTAAAATGCAAGAAGACAGCATGATTACCAGTAGAACAGTACTAAGGTATTGATCGATTTACGTAAACAAGCCATCTGGTTGCAGTGTAGGGCTATCAGTATTAGATGATAGCTAGTAGAAGGGGGTGCAAGTCGTCTTGACGCCTCCGGAAGGTTCCGGCAGACCTCCGGCATGCCGGAGGCCGCTCCTGCAGAGTTTCTGGCATTAGGACAGACAATATAAAAGTCAAGAGTAATACCAGGGAGGCGGCCGCCGGCACAGCGGCGGCACGCCGGCAGAGGGAGCGGCGGCTCCGGCAGCCGGAGGTTGCCGGATTGGTGACAGGAACAAGGATGGTTATAGCAGAACCGGGTTGCCGGCAGTGGATGCCGGCACTCCGGGGGCCGGCCGGCGGGCGGACGACCAAGCTATGAGGAAGGGGGAGAGCCATCGGCTGGAAGCCGGCGGCAGGCGGCAGTCCCCCGGCACACGGAGGACTGGCGGCCATGGGGATATGGGGTGAGTCACCAAGGTAGGAGGTGGGTATCGCCGACAGTGGAGGCGGCAAGGGACCGGCACCCGGATAGTGAAAGAGACAGGGGGAGGGATGTAGGGGGTCCGGCCATGGACTCCCAGACATCCCCCTGAGTGGGACACCCAAAAAGGGGGGGGGGGGTGAGACCCCTGCATACAGAACACATCC
>NC_090751.1:77779685-77784685 GCF_036898095.1 Palaemon carinicauda
TCTCTTGGTCCCTCATCCATGCCTGCCGGCAGAGCCGGACGGCATTGGTCAAGGAAGCCTGAATTAGTTTCTCCCCTTCCTTATATGCACTCTTTCGGTTGCCGGGCTTGGAGGTTGTGTACACTCTTATCCCGGCATCCATTCTATTTTTCTTCTAGTGCTGTACCTGTCCCGGCTGCCGGCCTATGAGGCCGGCTGCCGGCCTCGGGCAGGTGTAGTCCTCTGGTTCTTTTGCTGCCGGCTGGCATCGGTCTTGTACCTTTGCCGGCCGGCTTATGTCAGCCCTTGTCTGCCGGTCACCAAGAGTGTGGCCGGCAGCTGGGTACTACCTTGTGTAGTTGCTGGCCGGCAGCCATTGCCGGCCAACACTGGCTGTTACCGGCCGGCAGTTGCTGCCGACCGGCACAGGCATTTGAACTAGAGTGCTGCCGCCCTATAGCTGTTAAGTAGTATACTTTAAAGCTAGTTGAGGTGTGTGCCGACCGGCAAAGGCAGGCCGGCACACATCCCCCTATACTGTACTAGTATTCTTCTGTATAGCATATACAGTAAGAAGAAAACTATAGTAAGGGTTTTGGTACAGCACTGTGTCTTCTAACACTATTGTGTTTTCTTGCACATCCCTTTGCTGTTGCCCTCAGATAGGAAGCTGAGTTCTTCCCTGTCTATTATTCAGGATTTTAAAATCATTGCTTAGGTGTGAGCTCCACCTGTTTCCTCTGGAAACCTTGCATTGGTTACTCTAGAAGAGATAAACCATTTTGATTTTATTATCTGGAAGGCTGCAACAATGGGTTGTGAGGGAAACACAAGTGTGTGTCTTTCCTTTATGAATTGTTATGCTATACTATGCATATCCAGTGATACATAGTTCACTTGATACTCATGGAAATTTCTTCTCTTTACAGGAGGACCCTCCGAAGTGCGGAAATGTTTTCTGCAACGTCCGCAGCAAGAACCTCTGCGGACATGAGTGTTGTAGGAGACACGCAGCATGCGCTGTCTCCAAGGATGATCTCCAGTATTGGGACCCTCAGGTATGTACTGTATGTACTAACCTGATTACTGAGGCTTTTGATTCCCCTAGAACGGCGGAATCAAGGGATATAGCAAGGGAAAAGCTTCGTACTTGGGTAAGGGGCTTCAAAAAGAAAACCTCTGGCCCTTATCTTCCAAGTGAGAAGATGAGGGCGTATCTTTTTCCCCAGGCATCAGCTGATGCAGTGATTCCCCAGCCTCAAGAGGAGATCCCTCCTCAAGATCAAGTCCAGGTGGACGTGGAAGTCGCAGTCGCGATGCAAGACATCCAGTTAGATGACAGGATGTCTGACCTGGACGAACGTTTGGAACAAGACCTCCTGGCAGAAGGTCAGGATGAAGTTCAAACCCCGGATGTCGTAGAGGATGAGGTCGACGAGGTGTCGGCTATTCCGGTTCAGATTCAGGAGCCTATCCCCTCAACATCGGCCGGTCTCCCAGTAGAACTGGGACAGGCCCTCTCTTCGATTGTTGGAATGATCCAACAAATGCAGAAGGAGAATCAGGAGAAGGCGGCTGCTATGGAACTGCGTATGCAGTCCCTGGCAGAATCACGTGGGCCCCGGAAAAGGCTCAATGTGAAAGACCTTCCCGTATGCTCAGATGCTAACCCATGGAGGTATGCTGAGCACATGCCGATGACGACTGGAAAGATCGTCATCTCGGATAAGCTGGGTTCAGTTCCCCTAGAGGAGGTGGAATTCTGGCCCAGCAAGGCATCATATCCGGACTGCTATGTCTGGCTGAGAAAAGAACCAGCTTCAAGGGAGGAGACAGAGCCGAAGGAGGTCATAATTATGGACCACGCTAAGGCTCAAGCCCTACTTTCATCCTCGATGAAAGAGAGGGGCTTCTCTAACTCGAAGGTAGCTGCATTGAGCAAGAAGCTCCCTTCTTTTGTGTCCTCTCCTGCTAGAGCCTTCCCCTTTCTACAGAAAGGGTTTGTGGCTGTCCTAAAGGCAGTCGAGGCCGGCAAGCCTTGCCCCTCCCTGGAGGAGTGTAAACCCTTGTCGCTGGCCCTGCCTATGGACCACAAAGACTGGAAGGATGTCCATCTGACATTCTCAGTGGGAAAGTTGGAGGCTGATATTGCCGGACGGCAATTCGGCGAGGACCTCCCCAAGCTGTCCGACTCTCTTTTACGAAGAGAGTTCGAGACAAAAGAAAGACTGGCTGCCTCAATGTCTCATCAGACTACTCTTGAGACGATGGCAAGTGACCCCAAGGTCCATGAAATGTTCATGGTAGTGGCTAAGTCTCACCTAGCCACAGTGACGAAGGACCTTTATGGCTTCGTCAAGGCAAGGAGAGCTTGCAGGGAGTTCGTGTTCACCGGGGCTACGGTGAGACACGAGCCAAGGAAGTTAATCTCCTCCAACATTTGGGGAAAAGACCTTTTCCCTACCGATTTGGTCAAAGAAGTTGTTGATAAGGCCGCCGTGGAGAATAGAAACCTTCTCCAGAAGTGGGGCCTGGCTATCAAAAGAAAGTCTTCCCCGGATGAGGGTCCTCAACCAAAGAGGAATAATATGAGGACTAGGCTACCGTCTCGGCCAGCCAAGCCTTTTAGACAGCAACAGCAACTGCAATTGCCATTGCCTCCAGTGCCCCAGATGGTGGCACAAACCCCGACTACTTTTCAGTGGGTACCCCAGGCTGTGCCAGGTCAGTCAACCACATTCACCCCAACGTTCGAAGGACAGTTTTCTTCCTTTCGTGCAAAACCTAGAGGAGCAGCCAGAGGCTCGTCTAGGCGCCCCTCAAGGGGAAGGGGATTCAGAGGTGGTCGTGGTCAGGGAGGCAAGACCTCAGGACGGCAGTCCAAGTGAAACGATACCGGTAGGAGGGAGACTGACGAAATTTTGGGATCGCTGGACCTTCGATCCCTGGGCCCAAAGCCTACTCAAGAATGGACTGGGCTGGAGCTGGTACAGCACTCCACCCCCGTGCCTTCGGTTTTTCCAACACTCCACCCCCGTTTTGGAGGAGTACGTTCAAGAACTGTTGGAGAAAAAGGTGATCCGAAAGGTGAAGTCCATCAAATTCCAAGGGAGGCTGTTTTGTGTTCCCAAGAAAGACTCGGAAAAGCTCAGAGTCATTCTGGACTTGTCGCCACTCAACAAGTTCATAGTGAATTGCAAATTCAAGATGCTAACACTGCAACACATAAGGACCTTACCGCCCAAGAGGGCATACTCAGTCTCTATAGACTTGTCAGACGCCTATTGGCACATTCCAATCAGCCGTCGACTCTCCCCCTACCTAGGGTTCAGGCTACAACGGAGACTATACGCCTTCAGAGCCATGCCATTCGGGCTAAACATAGCCCCAAGGATTTTCACGAAGCTTGCGAGCGCAGCTCTCAAACAATTACGCCTAAAGGGAATTCAGGTAGTAGCCTACCTGGACGACTGGCTGGTGTGGGCAGCATCCGAGACCGAATGCTCGCAAGCTTCTAGTCAGGTGATCCAGTTCCTAGAGTACCTAGGCTTCAAGATCAACAGAAAAAAGTCTCGACTTTCTCCATCCCAAAAGTTCCAGTGGCTGGGAATCCACTGGGACCTTTTGTCACACAGTTTCTCCATCCCGACGAAGAAAAGGAAGGAGATAGCGGGCTCTGTCAAGAGACTTCTATATTCCGAAAGGATATCAAGACGCGAACAGGAGAGGGTACTAGGCTCTCTCCAGTTTGCTTCAGTGACAGACCCAGTGCTAAGAGCACAGCTAAAGGATGCAACCGGAGTTTGGAGAAGGTATGCATCAAACGCGCGAAGAGATCTGAGAAGACCAGTGCCGCCTCGGCTACGTACTCTTCTCAGACCTTGGTCCCAAGCCAGACATCTAAAGAAGTCGGTTCTTCTTCAGCCACCTCCCCCGTCGATGACGATTCACTCAGACGCCTCAAAGGAGGGATGGGGAAGTCACTCTCATCGGAAAAAAGTCCAGGGGACTTGGTCCAAGCTATTCAGGACCTTTCATATAAACTTTCTAGAAGCTATGGCAGTGCTCCTTACCTTAAAGAAAGTCTCCCCACGTCACTCGATCCACATAAGATTGGTGATGGACAGCGAGGTGGTTGTGAGATGCTTGAATCGACAAGGGTCGAGGTCACCACCTCTCAACCAGGTGATGTTAGCCATTTTCCGATTGGCGGAAAAGAAGAAGTGGTACCTGTCGGCAGTTCACCTTCAAGGAGTCCGCAATGTGACAGCGGACGCTCTATCCAGGTTCACACCGATAGAGTCGGAATGGTCTTTAGACGCAGGATCATTCTCCTTCATTCTGAATCAAGTCCCAGAACTGCAGATAGACCTCTTTGCGACGAAAGACAACAAGAAGTTGCCCCTGTACGTGTCCCCGTACGAAGACCCCTTAGCGGAAGCAGTGGACGCGATGTCCCTCGACTGGAACAGATGGTCCAGGATTTATCTGTTCCCTCCTCACAACCTTCTGTTGAGGGTCCTCAACAAACTGAGATCCTTCAAGGGGGTAGCGGCAATAGTGGCCCACAAGTGGCCGAACAGTATGTGGTTCCCCTTGGCGTTGGAACTACAGATGAAGTTTGTGCCGCTACCACATCCAGTTCTGACCCAGCGAGTCCAGAAGTCGACTGTCTGCGCTTCATTACAGAAAACCCGGACCCTGCAGCTCATGATTTTCTCGCCCTTGCGGTGAGAAAGCGTTTCGGGATTTTGAAAGCCAGCATAGACTTCCAAGAGGAATATAAGTGCAAATCGACTAGAAGGCAATATGAGTCATCTTGGAGAAAATGGGTGGCCTTTGTAAAGGCAAAGAATCCGCAGGAGATCTCAACAGACTTCTGCTTATCTTTCTTCATCCACCTCCATGGCCAAGGGTTGGCAGCTAACACGATTTCAGTGTGTAAATCCGCTTTGATGAGACCCATTTTATTTGCCTTCCAGATCGACCTAGGTAACGAGATCTTTAATAAAGTTCCGAAA
>NC_090751.1:77790649-77795649 GCF_036898095.1 Palaemon carinicauda
ATGTCCTAGATCTAGTATTTGTGAATGAGGTGAATTATGTTAAAGAAATAATAGTGTATAATACGGGAATTTCAGACCACAATGTCATAGAATTAATAGTCCATTCCAAAGCAAGATATCGCAGAATTAATCAAAGCACAAAACGTTGGGAAGGATATGGAAAAATATAATTTTACAGTAAGAATATAAAATGGTCAGAAATAAGTGAAGAACTGAACAAATAATGGAAAAATGTATTCCTAAGTGATACTATACAGGTAAATACGGACATACTGTACAAAATACTGGAGAAAATTGTTAAAAAATATGTACCGAAAAAAAAAACAATAAACATATTACCAAGAGACAGAAGGATCTTATTTCAGAAAATTAGAAAATGGAAGAAAAATCATGCAAAAAAAAATGTGTGGAAAATGATGGAAATAAAATGTAAGATAGAAAATGCAGAACAAAACATTATACAATCGAAAGAAAATGAAAAAAGGTACTTAGAAGAAAGGACTCTTCAAATATTAAAAAAACCCAAAGTACTTTACTCCTATGAAAAAAGATGAATAAAGGGAGATTAGAAATATGCCCTCTAAGAATTGAAGGACGGTTAACGAATGAAAAAAAGGAAATATGCAACATATTAGCAGAAAAATATAAGAGTGAGTTCACGCCAAGAATTGCGAATGAGAATAATGAAACAGAAAATGAGAGAAGAAAAAGTTGAATATCTAACGGATATATATATTAATGAAGCAGATATTGTCAAGGCTATAAGCGAAATTAAAAATGGATTGGCAGCCGGACCAGATGGAGTCCCAGCGATTTTGTTAAAAAAAAAACTGTACACACTATCGCGAAGCCTCTTGCAATACTGCTAAGATAAAGTGTAGATATGAGCGAGATATATGTTAAACATAAATTAGCTTATATAACCGCTATTTTCAAAAGTGGATCAAGACTAGAGGCAAGCAATTATAGACCTATTAGTCTAACATCACATATTATGAAAGTGTATGAGAGGGTAATAAAAAAGAAAATAATGAATCATTTGGTTAAAAATAATTTGTTTAATATAGGTCAACACGGTTTTGTGCCCGGAAAAAGTACACAAACCCAACTGATAGCACACTATGAAAACATATACAAAAATATGATAAATGAAAAAGACACAGATGTGATCTATCTAGATTTTGCAAAAGCCTTTGACAAGGTAGACCATAATATATTAGAGAAAAAAATGAAAAAGCACAATATTGTAGGAAAGATAGGAAAATGGGTAAAAGAATTCCAGGAAAACAGAAAAACAGATAGTGGTTGCAAATGGCGAGAAATCAGATGAAGCTCGGGTAATATCTGGCGTGCCACAAGGTACGGTATTAGCTGCACTGCTCTTTGTTATTATGATCTCAGACATAGACTGTGATGTTAAAACTCTGTAGTGAGAATTTTCGCAGATGACACAAGAATAAGTAGAGAAATTACTTGTGATGAAGATAGGAACTCACTACAACGAGATCTAAACAAAATATATGAATGGGCGGAGATAAATAGGATGGTATTTAACTCCGATAAATTCAAATCAATAAATTATGGAAACAGAGAAGGAATGGTATATGCATACAAGGGACCTAATAACGAGACAATCACAAACAAGGAAGCAATTAAAGACCTTGGTGTAATGTTAAATAGGAATATGTTATGCAACGACCAAAATAGCAACACTGTTGGCTAAATGTAAAGCAAAAATGGGAATGTTATTCAGACACTTTAAAACAAGAAAAGCTGAACACATGATTATGCTTTACAAAACTTATGTACGTAGTACACTCGAGTACTGCAATTTGATATGGTACCCACACTACCAAAAAGGATATTGCACAAATAGAGAGTGTACAAAGGTCCTATACTGCTAGAATAGAAGAAGTTAAGGACCTTGACTACTGGGAAAGACTGCAATTTTTAAAACTATACAGTCTAGAAAGGAGAAGAGAACGCTACATGATAATACAAGCATGGAAGCAAATAGAAGGAATTACTGAAAACATCATGGAGCTAAAAATATCAAAAAGAGCAAACCGAAGTAGATTCATAGTGCCAAAAAATATACCAGGAAAACTAAGGAAGGCGCACAGGACATTAATCCACTACGCACCAGCATCGATAATGCAGCGACTATTTAATGCGCTGCCAGCTCATCTAAGAAACATATCAGGAGTGAGCGTAGATGTGTTTAAGAATAATCTCGGTTAATACCTAAGATGCATCTCAGACCATCCAAGACTGGAAGATTCAAAATACACCGGAAGATGCATAAGCAACTCTCTGGTGGATATACGAGGTGCCTCACACTGAGGGACCTGGGGGAACCCAAACATAGAATAAGGCATAAGCTAAGTCTCTCTCTCTCTCTCTCTCTCTCTCTCTCTCTCTCTCTCTCATAAGGGGTAGAGCCATCAGTGTACCTCGGTAAGTTCAATTTTATAATCACCTAACAGTCTTTGCAGAGTCCCTTCAGTCCTCAGCTCCATTTCTTTTAAGTTCTTTACTTTACCTCCATTCATGTTTATTTCTTTCACATTATCACGCAAATCTAAAAGATTGACATATATAACGCATACGCAAATCTCATATTTGAAAACTCATGCTTCTTATACGTGAGACCATTTTAGGGTTTCAGGTATTGCTTCACATATTTGAGTACGCTATTCCACTATCAAAATATCTGCAAGCCAGTATAATGGACATTCTATCAGCTTGCAGAATGGTCGCAAATACAAGAAGAGTCTTGAGGGATAAAAAGAAACCTTGAAGGTATTAAGGCTGCAGTAGACACTTTTGTACAATGCACAAATGAGAAACTTCAAAATGAAGACAAGCAAGAGACACGGTTGGAAGTGTAATGTATACTTCCCCAAAAAGAGAAAATAATAAATTGATACTTGAAGTAGATTCTGATGAAACGCTGAATGAAGTTGGTGTGTATAGTTAGATACTGGATATTGTTTCACAAAGCCTACGTGACCAGATACGTTTTGGCCAGGTGATGAGTGTTAATTACAATCTGAGTTAAGAAGACTGGCTTCCCATTTGGAAAACTAAAACCAGTACCACTGTTAATTTATAAGGTCAAAGGTAAAAGGTTGAGTGAGAATCATGGTGGTAGTAGTTATCATATACCTAATAAATGTGAATTGTTGACTGATGCATATCATGCTATAGGTTTACCGAGTAAGTTCTTGCTAACTTACCCAGTTACACAAATTAAATGGAAAAGAATTTTCTCTAATCTCAAATTCATCAGGAATCACAAAAGGAGTAGTCTATATTCACAAGAACATATGCAGTAGATGCAAGCAGAGAAAGTTATTTTAATGGCTTGTCAATTATGTAATAATAGATAAAGCAACAGAGAAGAGTAAGTTAGTCAGAAAATTGCTGATATATTGAAGATTATTGTAAGATCACTAGGTTTTATGTTAATTCTTTCTTATGAATAAGTCAACCTTTTCTTTAGAATTTGAAGAGCAGTACTATAAACAATAAAGAGCTAAAACCTATACTATTGCTATTCCTATTGCTATTATTATGGCTACTACTTCTTCTAATGCCAAACCATACATCACACCCCAGATGGGTAGCTACATACCTCCTCATTAAAGGCATGATCGTTATTTCTGTCAAGAATATCAATAACTATAAAATGATAAGGATGTTATTTTCGTGATACGGTAATAGTAATAAAATGTTTCAGTGGAAAATTTAGAATTATCATCTTTTATTATTATGATAAAATATATTCCTTCAATACCTGGAATCAATTTTTTTTTAATCACGTACTCTGTGAGTTTGATTACATACCAATAATACAGGCAATGGTATAGCACTTTGCCTTATAGTGTACATTATAGCTATTTGTTTTCATATTCTTTTTTTACTTTAAATTCATTGACTAGGTAGCTTAAAAAGGAAGAATAGGTAATCTTTGCTCTATAAGTTGACTACTTCGAACACAAAACACCAGGGCCGATTTTCAATCCCAGTCCACCGCTGTTGCCTTGATTACCAAAGCTATACTAGTCAGGGTAACCCACACTAACATTGTTAGCTGTGAGTGGTCTCCCACCATCAGCAATCTGCAATGGCGAACGTGGTGATGAAAACTGGCCAAAACCAGACATAAATAACACAACTCCCTCTCGGCACAAAGTCCCCAGTGGCAGTGGAACAACGGCCCAGGGTGAGAGGTACTTATTTTAACCTGCAGGAGCTGGTAAAAATCTCTAGGGAAGATGCCCTAGAAATAAATTATGTTATAGATTGAGGAAATTTCATAGTAATAAAACTTGGTAACCTCTACACCAAATGTCAGCAAGAATGCTGCATACCTGCACCTTGGAAAAACTTTATCATTACTAATTCATAGAAAGGGGGACACTGAAAACCTGAAAATTTCCGCCAAATAATGAGTTTACTCTCTGAAATATATAAAATATCTACAAAGATCAAATTAACCCAAATAGAAAGATAGCTAAAGTTTAATCGACAAAGCGAGCAGGATGGCTTTCGAATTGGGTATTTAACAAATGACCATATCGACGTAATTAACCAGCTAATTGAAAAAATCATGAAAATGACAAACCATTATGTATGGTATATATAGATTATGAAAAAGCTTTTGATTCAGTGGAAAAACATCAGCAGTAATGAAAGCAGCTCAGAGATAAATACTAGACGAATATTATGGTAAAACACTTATAGATATCCTTACAAGAAGTACTGCTATCCCAAAACTGCATATAGATAGCAAGAAAATTCTTAGGAGTTAGAAATAGAGACACCATCTCGCTTAAGCAATCCACAGCATGCCTAGAAGTTTTTAAAAGTTTGTATCGGGAAAATGTAGATATTGATACTAATGGGGAATACCTTCACAACTTGCGATGTGCTGATAACAGAGTTCTGGTTAGTTAATCATTGATGGAGTTACAAACGATGATAGAAGATTTGAA